>NC_054412.1:2591546-2904760 GCF_017976425.1 Toxotes jaculatrix
TTAAGGAAAAACAGCAATTTTGGTAGATTGTACCACTGGACAACTTTTCCCCCGAAAAGCAAGAAAGTCATCCATCGATCCCTGGAAGAACGTTAGCTCCACGATAACTGTTTTTAGCATCCATTAGCATGGCGTATGCTAAAATGTTAGCATGGAGTATTTAAGCCAGATTTAAAGCAGACACACACACACACACACACACACACACAGACACGACTTCAAAGTTTGAGCTCATCATTTAAAATCCATGTTGATCAACTAATCGACCTCCCACCACCATCACTTTTAGTAACATTACATTTAAGTTATGGGATTTCTATGTGATATAAATAAAAAAAAATAAAAATGCATGTACACTGTTAAAACAGACAATAATTCATAAAACATGTCCATTAACAATAAGGAATTTTGTCAGTTACTTTGTTGTTTTATGAGCTATTTACAACGATTAAAAAAATAATAAACAACATGTCTCAGTGCTCCATGGCATCGTTGTTTTCACACTGAAGTTTGATTCGAGAGGATCTGAAGTTTGACAAAAATGAAATAGCTTAAATGTAGAGTTTGGCTGTTGATGGTTTAAAAAAAAAAAAAAAAAAAAAAACTTGAGATGAATTAAGTTTGCAAGACAGTTCAACTGAGAAATACAAGCTGATAATGTAATCCATCAAAGACAGAGTCAAAACAAAGTAATGGAGATGTTCGTCGAAGCTGGTGTATGAGCAATTTTAGTTTAAAAAAATAAATAATGGAGGTCTACATTAGCTTATTGCAGTTCACCAGGCAATGTCTGAAGCGTTTCAGCAGCTGTAAGATGAGTTTAACTGTAGTAACAGTACATTTAATAGACTGACACACAATAGCCTTTATTCATCATGGGAGAAAAATGAAGGATTAACCTTTAAATTTCACCCCAGCATTAGAAAGGGAAAATATTTCATTTTAAAAATCACATAAATTTACCTACTAGCAAACAGAACTCCACACTGGACAATAACTCTCCAAAGCACATCAACTTACTGACTCCCACATGACTTAAACAAAGCGATGTTAAAGGTTTGAAGGAATGAACAGAGACCTAATGATGCATGGCAGCAAACTGTTTTTTTTTTTTTACTCAGTGGGGAGACACAAAATCCAGATTTTATTCCTTTTCCCTCCTTTTTGCCTTTGAGTTGAATCGCTCAAAGCTGACTTCTGTGTTTTCAATGGAACACAGCCAAGATAAACTGGAGCAGCAAACTAATCAGACTTAATTAAAACTGAGGAACGTGGCTTTGCGTGAAGGAGACTCTTAACACTCTGTCACTTCTCTTAACAGCCCTATATACAGATCAGCACCTCAAAAATCAGCACTATGCTGCACCAACTTCAGTCCTGACAACAGCTGACAGGAGACCTGTAAAGTTCACTAGACCTGAAACAAGCTGTTGAATAATTGACTGACTGATTGATTGGACAAATCAAGATGTCTGAAGATGTCACCGTGGGCTCTGGGAAGACGTGATAGACAATTTTTCACAGACATTTTGCAGACAAAGCCGTAAGGAAAATAATCATCAGCTGCAGCATAATAAAGCCAACTTTAACCTTCAGTGAACACGACCAGTGACAAGAAAATGCAATTCAAAAAGATAAAGTGTGTGTTTGTCAGAGGCCAGGATCTATAACACTCTAACTCAGAGAGATCTCTGGTGGCTGTGATCAAAGTGCAGCTCAAGGAGCTAAAACACCAACACTGATCCAGATTCACTACAGGTTTGCACAGTGAAGAGCAATAATAACTGGCCAAATCAGCAAATGAGGGAACCATACTAATCACGCCTCTCTTTACCCGTCATGGTCATGTGCCTGTACGTTCTCTGATTTATGGGCGATGCCATGCAAAGCAAGACACCAGCAGCTACAAAATACTCTCGCACAGGTGAGATCAAACATGTTGCATCAAGAGTTTGTCTGTTCTCTCACTGCTGCAATTAGTGTTCAAGGCACAGCACTGCCACCATCGAGTCAGGGAGCAAAGGAGAGGGTTTCTATCACGGAAACTGAAGACAGATGAATGAAAAGGAGATTTACGGTGGAAAGATGCAGGACTTCGTGGATTAGTCCTGAAATGTGAGTGAAAATTCACAATAAAGATGGTCGACTGGTTGCTCAGCGTCACAAATAAATTTACAAAACATTCTGCGAATTAAATGAGAAACTCAAAAACCTCAACGCAATAAAAATGCAAATCAAATGAGTGGATTGCCCTTAATGCACTGCAGTCTAAGTGAATCTGGACCTGAGGTTATCGATGATCAAGTAACTTAAAAGTTGATTTTACAACCTGAACTGAGACTAAAGAAAAAAAAAAGATAATGATATGATGTGGCAACAGACTCGCTTCACAAGGTGCATAGACCTCAATAATGCATATTATAGAAACAACTTTGACAAACAGAACTGTGGCTTACAGAGCAAATGGCATTTCCAGAGACGATCAGCCTCGACCTGACTCATCACGGGTTGGCTGGCTAACTGTTAGCTTTGGTCTACGACACAACTCTGCAACAAAAGAAGGAGCGCAGAAATGTAGATCTGACAAAATGTGTTTAAAAGTGTTTTCCAGTTATAACGTCAACGCTTAGTTTGTTTTCCATGGTATGGCATCTGTATGGCGTCCATTTTATTAGATAGAGATTATACCGGGGGTTATATATTTTTCTTTTTAAGCCAAGGCTGGCACACAATGACATATGGGCTGGTACAAGTGTGTGTTTGTATACAAGATGTGTGTATCCAGAGTTTGCATGTCTGTAAAGTCAAACTCCATGTTTTGCGGTTTGGGGTTTGTATTCCAGTGCTGTACAGTTAGGTGCATGCGTCTGGACTAAAATGCATGCACGTTGGGGAAGTAAGCTCCGACTCTACTCCTGATCGATGCTTTAAATCTTTTCTTTCGATTTGGCTCAGACATTGAACAAGACATAATCTGTGGATGTCATTCCTGCAGTCCCTTCTGCTGTGTCGCATCTTTTTTTCCGTGCACTTGCCCCTCCCCCACCCCTCAGATTGTGCGTTCATGAAAGGCGTAGCAGTGACCCGATTCAAAACTTCCCGCCTCCACTTGGCGTCAAAGAGTCATGATGAAAGAATGAACGTCAGAGGGCAGTGATGCAACACGAAACTGAAGGCGACTGTTCCTTGAACAAAGACAGGCGGAAGAAGAAGAGGGAAAAAAGGGTTTTCCACATCCTCATCATCTGTCTTAAAGCGTGGTTTCTGTTTTGCTGCTGGCTTCTGATGATTTGTACAAATCACAAGTGGCATCCAATTCCATAAAGGAGTTAATTTACCAACGATCATCGTGGCTTTCTTTTTGGAGCGCGACTCCAAAACAAGTTTGAGGGGAAGAAATGTAAAAAAAAACAAAAAAACAAAAACAAAAGCACTCCTGCTGGTCACCAACAGAGTCCAAAACAGAGGGAGACGGGGAGAGATGAGAAAGATAATTCCAGTCCTGGTCTGGATAGTGGATAAATAATGAGAATCACCTTTCTGTTGTGTTTTTTGCCCTCATATTCCCCCGTTTTTGCCATCTTCCTGCTCAGTGTCACATCCTTACTGGTTGGAATGGGATGACCAGAACAGACTAGTAAAGAGCTCAGGTATGTTGCCAAGTCTAGACCTGGATAACTGGACTGCTACCAAGGTCGCATCCAGCCCAGACTGGACTACGGCAAGCTGGAAGGAGAGAGGCGACTCACTGGAGAGCGGCTAGTTGCCTTGTATTTATTAGTTGACATGAAATTGTTAATGAGGGTCTCAGCACTGCCAGAGCCCTGCTAGTGGTTTAATTTACACGAATATTCCTCCATAATTTGACTTCCATGGAGGGGGCCAAGAGCCTTTAAGTGCCCACCTTGCAGGTGTTGTCCAGTGGGAAGATCATGTCGGCTGAGGGTTGAGGATTTAGGTGTGGGCCTGGGCTGGCTGGTGGTTTTGGGCTGGTTGATCTCTGGGTCTCTGGCAGCAGTTGAATGTGGCTGGGTCATAATAAGGGCTAGAAAGGCTAAAGAGGAACAGAGAAAGAGATCAAAGTGAAATTAAGAAGCAGACTCAACAGAAACTGTATCACGTAATCACATGACACCCAGAAAAGTATTAAACAAGTGTTAAATATGACCAAAGGTGTTTTATGAAAGCATTCAAATTTTCATATGAATTAAACCTACTGCAATGTCATAAAAATCTTTCCTCTCCTAAAAGCAGTATCACAGTAAATTCACCTATTTTCAGGTGCTTGACTCTGTACGTGGACAAATAAAAAAAACTAATACACGCTGAGTATCTTACCTACCTGCTTCTGCTAATTCAGGCTCATCCACGTCGTTACTTTCCTGTGGGAGGAGAGGAAAACAACCGTGTTATCCCCATTTCATACAAAACAGAAGAAAAGCAAAACAACAGAGCATAAGTAGCACGGTCACACCTGATCTCCTCAGGTATCTTTAAACAGACAAACCATGGGTATCTGCAGGTTTCAGACAGCCAATTAAAGAATGGATAAAAGAGGAGTACTGTACTTTAACCAAAATAAAAACAGGAAAAATCTGACTACTTTTAATAAACACAGGTAAAATGTGTCAACAAAAAGCAGACAAAACAACAACAAGCACATTAGTTAGAAAAAAGGCATTAAGTTAATAAAGCAGACAAAGGAATACTCAGCTCCACGAGTACTGTTCATTTTAGCATTTTAATTTCAGTGAATATCTGCCGATAAAACACCTTTATTTTCATTTTCATATATTAGTATATGTTAATTTCCCCTCTTCACAGGAGAAATGCCAAAAAATTCCCATGTGTCAGACCATGTGAGTATCAAACACAGCACATACAAAACGATGCCCTATAATATGAAAACAGGGCAAAATTAAAGAAGCGACAATAATTATTTCAGCCCCATGCTCCGTCTGTGTCAGTGCAGTGGCTTCATTTCAGGGTGACAACATGCATACGGTCAGTATGAACAGACATGCAGGTACAAGACGACCTGAGCGACACAATGAATGCTGCAGCAAATATGCGTGACAGTGGTGATTGGACAGCGTCTGCGTTTTGTTACGGATGAGTGAAGAAGCAGAACATGAGCGACAAGCAACGCCGTGGATGAAGACGGCTGAACGGATGAACGACAATGCGACACATAGATTAGACGACACGGCTCTTACGAGTCATTTTGACTCTGGTAAGGTCTCTCCGGGGTTTTCTTCCCCTGCTGGATTGGCTGAGGTCGGCGACTGGGGCTCAGGTGGAGGCATAGGCATGGGCATGGGCAGGGGGATGGGCTGACTCTGGCCTTCTGGGCTTTCTGGACCCATATTAGATGTGGGCTGGCCTATGATTACTGTGTTACCTGTTGGGTTGGAGCATGAAAACAAGAATCCTGCAGTGTGAGAACATGTTAAATCCACTGGTGCAGTAGCCGAATGACATGGGATGACTTTAGTTTTTCTTCCAACACCATTTTTATTTATTTATTTATTTTTACTCTGGAAGCATTTTCAACATGAATAGATGTTAAGTTAGTTAAGCTACTGTGGTGTTACAGGATTCAAAGCGAGGCTTTGTAACATAAGCCATAAAATCCACCTTTACTAGCTATGTTTATACTTCTGTGGCTCTGGCTTTTCTGCTCTTGAGTGGAATGCAGTAAAACTGCCTCATCCGCTGAGTTTTGTAGCCTCCGGGGTCGTATATGACTAATGATGAAATAAAGACTAATATTAATTTAAAACACACACAAAAAAAAACACCTGGTCTGACCTGCTTCACTGTGACCCATGTGCGTAGATCCTGCTATCCTCCTAGACTTTTAACATCCTGATACTGCTCATGTTTTTAGTCCCAAGGATTTTTTTTATGTCATGTGAAATTGTGTACTTGTGTCTTGCTACAAACACAAACCTCTCCAGTACAAACACAAGAGTGGAAGAACAAGGCCAACAAGAATAGGCCGGGCTAAAACTCTCTGCGACTCCAACAACTTAATTAAACTAATACACTCCATTAGTGCGGGGCAAAAAGTCAAGTTCTGAAAGGGCAACATTAAAGTAACTTCAGAGCAGAGCTTTAATGCGTCTGTGCTTTGTACTAAGTGTAATACTAATGTTTTGTTCCTGTCTGAGCTGTAGAAATCTTTTAAGTGTAGGACTTAGCGACATCTAGTGGTGAGGATACAGATTACAACTCACTCAACAGTCAATCACAAAGAAAAACTGATGCAGTAGAGTATGCATCTATGTCAGTGTATCAGGAAGGCACAATATGTACAGCATTAACACACAACCTGTACAAAGAGGACATCAAACTCCCCCCTCGTCCAGAGCAACCTCTCACCTCCGTCCTGCTCTGCTTTGATTTGGGCCTCCAGGTCTTCAGGGTCGACATACTGGTAGTTTTCATCGTCGTCAGGTGGTTTACACTTCCCGCAGCAGAAACAGCAGCAGCAGCAACAGCAACAGCAGGTAAACAGTGTGCAGCACAGGACCAGACCCTGCAGGAATCAACATGCAAAAAGAAGACTTTTTAAAAACTCTTCTCAGCCACTGACGTTGGGAAAATTTAAATTATGAACAGTGAAGATTTTCTTTAATCTTGCATAACAGATTAGTCAAGTCAGATTTTATTTATACAGCTCAGCATCACAAACTTGCCTTAAGGGGCTTAAAAGATTAGAAATCCAGTTTTGTACAGTAAATTGGCCCTGACATATTCAGGACTCATGAACGTGTGAGAGGTATATGACAATAAACCTAGGACACAGATTCTGACACAGCAGAGTCCATGAGTCCAATTTTTCTCTTTATAATTTTATAAAATCAATGTGGAAGTTTCCTTCCAAAATTTAAGTATTATAACTTTGATAATACAGTAAAACAACAGTTTTTACTTTATAAACATTCAATATTAAATCTTCATTTCATTCAAAAAAACAAAAAAAAAAGAGTTATCTGTACGCAAACAAAAACACATACCTTAAACCACCATTTGGACATGAGGAAGTAGTATTTGACGCTTTCCTCTCCAAACTGCTCGGATACATAAAGGCCCATGGAGCCATACTCATCATAAATCTTCCTCTTGGTTTCATCATTTAAAATAGAGTTGGCGTTGTTAATCTCCTTAAACTTTTCCGCTGCCTCCGGGTTGTCTGGGTTCTTGTCTGGGTGGTACTTCAGTGCTAGTTTTCTGACAGGAGATGAGACAGAAGCACACAGAAAAAAGGAAAATGATCAGGTGAAGGACGGAGGAAAGGAAGCAAATCAGGAAACATGATCAGGTTGAAGGGTCAAACTCTGATTATTTATCTTTACTTTGTTAATGAACAGCTCATAATTAATGTCAAATATGGCAAATGTTTTCTGGTTCCAGTTTTTGAAATATAAATGTTTCATGCTTTTATCTGTTCCATATCATTGGAAAACCATTGGGTTTTGGATTTCTTCAATGAACTGAAAGAATTTCCTCTTTGATAGATTATTTGAGAGGGATAATAAAGAAAATATAATCCTTAGTTGCTTATTAGCACATGGTTTGATGTCAGCTTGTCAGCACTTGCACAGGGAGACATTTGCTCTTGAATGTCTCTGATCAGCACTTGAGAAATCTGCCACTTATAACTGGACATTTGCCAACACAATCAAGAACAGGATTATCTAAACTAAGGATTTAGGAAATACCTGGAGTAATAATTACAGAGCGATTACCCTGCCTACTCTGCAGAGACCAATCCTGCCAGTTGAGCCATCTTAAAAAGCTGAGCAATAGTTCACATTGCTATATGCTCACCTGTATGCTTTCTTGATGTCCTCAGCTGAGGCTCCTTTCTCCAGCCCTAGCACCTTATACACACTCTCCCCAGCGGTGGACATCTTCCTTTGGGGGCGGGAGGAGTTCGGTTCAGCCATGGCTCACCTCTGTTAATGAGGGAAAAATAAAAAAATTACCTAATTAGATATTATTAAGAGATTAAGACGCATATTATGAAATGTTGCTGAGACGTCAGAGATCATATGTTGCATCATGCTGCAAGATTCAGCCCAGTCTAAATACTCTGCTAAGAGACCAAGAGTGTGATTGTAACTTCCCACCACTGCTGTTTACCAAAGGAGCAGCCTAGAGTAGCTTTTACAGACTGAGTCATGCAGCCATAACTCAAAGACCGTATCTAGAAATAGTTTAAGTAAAAAAAAAAAAAAAAAAAAAAAAAAAAAAAAAAGTGAAAATAACTGCTACTTACAAAGCACTACAAAATAAGACCATTACATAAGGCAATACAGTCAATTATATTTTCATTTCAGTTCCAAAATATTCAGCTAACAAATGTGTGGTTTGTTTCCAGGGATGAGGAGCATCAGAAACAGCCACAACAAGAGGCAAACACCAAGCCTGGCTCCTGAATTACTGCCCACATCTCAGGTTTTTTTTTATTTGGTAATTCAAATGAATGAATGAAAGAATTGTTACTCTAGCAAAGACACAGGAACATCTCTATTGTCACTATCCCTCCTCCTGTTAACAAAGACTAGGATTACGATGTTAATTCCCATATAAACCAATTGCGCTGCACTGGTAGAAAGGGTGGGGGTGGGGGGATCCAAATGAGCCTATAGTACTGACTGAACAGCATCAATAGCAAGGTCTTAATCAGCACAAAACGTTCTTCTCCATGGTGTTGTCAAATGCAACTAACCCTCACAAGTGAGCTTTTTGCCAAAAACAGAAAAGAGGGAAAGTCTATTCTGCAACTGAAAAATAAAACATCTAGTTCATGGCAGAGGAAGCAGCCTAACCACGTTTCACAGGAATATTTTCAGGCTTCCCTGCAGGTTCTGCCAGTGAATCTGACATTGATGCTGTAGCTCCTTGATAAGCTGGTGCCTTAATTTTTTAAATCTTTAATCTGAGACAAAGCTGTCAGCAGCAGACTTGACTGCAGTTCATCTCCGCTGCGTCTTGTGCAGTTGACCAGACAATTAATCTGCAGATTATATTCTCGATTTTTTATCTGCACCCTCTCCTGCAGGAAATATCTGGCTCTGTAGCTGCCAAACGCACCACTGTGTTCACCAGCTAGTCACAAACTGTGTCTGCTGTTTGCTGCTGAGCAGGCAAAACAAAGTTGTGGGCCGGACAGTCGGTTCACCACTGTGAGCCACGTTAATTAGAAAATCTGTTCTCATTTGTTTATGCTCATGTCTTCGATCATCTGCAAACATCAGGTGTCAGGTTTTTGTTGGACAATCCCTCTTTCACAACATGTGCCCAGTGCAGGTATTTCTGTCATCTCCATCTTCATCACCTCAGCCCTTATGGTCCCAGGTCAAAGACAAAGGCCTCACAGTAATATTCAACAGCCTGGAAAGAGTGGCTCACGTTCACAATATACAAAGGGATTTCTATTAAACTATGGCTACTGTACAAACACACACAAACCGACTTATTCAGCCAGACAAATAATGCTGTCCGGGTCGTTGACTAAAGAAGATTACATTTTGCTGATCTCACAGATTACCCGTCCAAGTCCATGTCAGAGAGGGCCAGCGTCCTGGTCAGAGTCTGGCTGGACAGCCCTGCACACACCCGCACAAAAAACCACAACAAGCTGAACAAGTGTCCGCGTATCTGTACCGCTGTGCGAAAAACAGTAGGTGCAGTACGGGCTGGACAGAGAGCAAACACAGAGGGAATTATACTGTAAAGGCTGTCAACATACTGTACAGCAGCAACTGCCCCTAACCCAGGGCAAAAAGCTCTCATTAAGCATTTCCGCTGCTGCATATGTAAAAAATCACAGAAAATCTGAGGAATACTTGAAAGTAAATAAATGAATAAATATAATAATAAATAGAATTCAACTCCAAACGACTGAGATGCTGATTCACACAGGTCTAATACTGTCATACTGACATGTTCGCTGGCATATGGAAGGTAATTTTCTTTGGATTTCATTTATTTATTTATTTTTTACTTAACACACAAGGCAGATTTGCAGAGGATTAAAAACTCTTTTCTTTTTCAGTTATTACAAATAACACAGGGACCCCAGCTAATACTAAAGCTGCATGAATCAGGGCTTTGTTATTTCAGCTAAGAATTATAGAGTCATCTCTTCTCTTTATCAAAACGTAAACTCAGATATTCGAGTTATTAAAAGAGAAGAAATATAAGAATATTTAGGAGCTTTTTTTGTCGTTGGTTGTAGTTGGATTGGAAGAGGATGGCTTGTGATGGCTATCTATTTCAACTGTTTACAGTAAAAACACTGATCTACTTATAAGTAAATCTATAAGATTACTCATCTTCAGTTCAATCATCAAACAATCATCAGTTATATGAAACCAATCACAACAGTTACAGGGTTTGAGCTTTAATAGAGCTACCAGGGGTCCAAAGGTCTAAATGAAGGAAAGATCATAGCAATCATTCCATGGTGGTACAGATGACAGCAAAGTGTTTCAGAGTGAGCAAAACAACCACTGACAATGTCTGCTGTGTTCTTTCCAGTCAGACACAAACAGTACTTCGCTCTGTTCACATTCAAACTTTTTAATTTGCTAAAATTAGCTCCCCCATCCTGAGGGTGTCTTTCAGGAGAATCTTTTCCACATGAAGTGAATGCTGGCCAGATAGCTGACAGCCACCGCTGCTCACTCACTTTTGTGCTTTAAGGTCAATTTGGCTTTTAACAAGAAAATCCCCCTGAATCAAATTCTGCCCCCCGAGCGGTGCACCAGTGGAAGAGAAAGCAGCTTTGCTTCTATTGTCTATCATCCGATTAGCTAAAGGCCTCCTGTTGTGAAAATAAAAATTAAGCTTCACACTGCTTACATGCATTGGTAATTGTAACAGATGGTACTGTAGAATGACACTATACATATATATTTTCTTCTTTTACCAAATTCATAATAGATTCAGGTCACTTCAGAGTTTTTCCCAAAGGGAAAACATTTTGAAAACACTCGCTTTTTTCTCACCTAGTTTGGGAAACTGGCTGCTTCTCAAATCTAAGAATGAGCTGCTTTTCCTTGCCTTACATCATCTGTATCATATTTTCACAATTTTCTGAAGTTTTAAAGACCAAACGATTAATTTATTAAAAGAGGAAATCTTCTGCAGATTGACTGATAATGGTAATAATCATTAGCAGCTGTGGCAGTGTGACTTCAATCAACTATCCTTTGAAAGTATCTGTGTGCTCTGGAGCGCATCCAGCGCTAAATTATTGCATTTAGTGCACAAGACAAGACAAAAATCCGGTCACGCTCTTGACAGGAATAAACCCTGCAAAGAAAAAAACCAAAAAGACCGTTATTTTTCTCAACGATGGAAACGCTGCAGGCCCAGATGGCGTTCCTGCTGGGGCCAAGGAAGCTGATGTAAATACTTCACACATACAACAAGCATGCTGCACAAAGCAGGAGGAAGCAGTTCCACAGGACGTGAAGAGAGGCCTCAGACATTTGCATTAGTACAACTGTAAACCTCAGAGAGCACTGGGCTCCTGCCAGTAGAGGTCTGCAGTGATCAAAAAGCCACCCTGCAGCTCATACTGAAGCAATCGATCGAGTATCACTGAGCCAGGGCTATTAGGTTAATTAGCAAACTGCAGTCATTGTGATGTGGACTTTAAAAACTGTCCTGTGTATATGAACATGGTACTTATTTATCACACAAACAAGAGCGATGGTATGAAAATGAACTTATAACTCAACACCAGTACCTTTACGGGCCCCTAAAACTGGAGACCGATAAAAAATTGACAGAGAGGAGTCTTTTGTTTTCGTTTCCACACATATGACTGGAAGTCCTTTGTAAACATTTTGTGCAGATTTTTATCTAATTTTAGCCACTATTCATCATGTTTTTCAGTTGAATGGCTGTCAGCTGAGAGACAAAAGCAGAGAACAAGACAGGCAAAATACCTGAATGTGTATTCTGGCTCAGACTGAAAAACTGAGACGTGTTGACCTTGGTATGTCTCGCACATTCTTCATAAAATAAATTGACTTGTAATATGTCATCATTGCTATATATACACCCTTTGTGGTTTTATATAATGAAATATAAAAGCATGTCATACTTTTATGACATGACAGCTTGTTTGATAACACATGACCCAAATGTGGCAATGGGAGAAGTCTCAAATCCCAGTGATGTGTCAAACAGAAAAACCACATTACCAAAAGAAACATGAGTCACAACACACAATGACTAAAAGACAAGATATTTGTCCGGCGTCGGTCTAGTCTCTAAACCACCCACCTAAAATGACTGTCTGGAAAAGAAGGGTTGAGCAGAATAATCAAAATTACTATTAAAGACAATACTATGACTGTCAATTAATATAGATCCTTATAGAACAACTCCAAACCAATTTCAGCCACAGACTCAAAAAGACTTTTTACTTCTCATGTCCACATTTAGAAGTATTTCTAAAAAAGAACTATTATTAGTAAAAAACATAAAAGTAAACTCTTAAGATCATCTAAATCTTGTCTTGTGCCAGCTTGACAAAGCTTTTTTTTATTGCCTGAGACAAGGGTCCCTGTCAAAAACCACAAATGAAGAGAATCATTTGTGAACTGAGGGCAACTACTCACATAAATATTCTCTTCAAGAGAGAATAGGAAGTGTTAAGATAATCTGCAGTACCATTAGTCTTAAAATAGCTCTTTATTGTTAAAAATAACAATAGGGTGTGTGACATGTTAACTTTGTAATTGCAACAGCTAGGCAGAGCACCCAAAGGATCCATAAAAAACACGCACAGTTTAACACATTGTACAAACTGTCCAATATGACAGGAATTATGAGCATTAATTCGGGGACCCTCAACATTAGACTGTGAGAAAGTCAAGTGGAAGTCAACGCAGACACCAGCACAAAAAAGGAAATAAGCAGTAAATCTATCACTGATTAACTGAGGATTAACTGATTATCAAAACAGTTCCAAATCATTTTTCTGTCAATCGACTAACTGATCATTTCAGCTCTACTTCCCATACTCTATATACACACTGTACATGTCTTTCAAAGAGTCATCTGTTCATGCTGAGCACTGTATCAGATATATAAAATAAAAAATTAAATTACATGCATGATAACAAAGGCTGCAAGTCAGGGTGCCTGCAATTACAAAGGCAGGGAAGTCTGTAAATGGAATGCAGGGCAAATGAGATAAGCAAGTATGACGATGAAAGTCCATAAGCTGATGATAAAGCAGTGGCAGGTAGTGTGGCTGAAGCTCTGCGTCTCTTTGCGGCCGCTTTGAATCTCTTTTTTGGGGGGGGGGGGGGGGGGGGGGGGGGTTGTTTTGCATCTCTTTATAGATGTTTTACATCTCTTCGTAGATGTTTTACATCTTTTTCTGGTGATGGGCCTCACTCAACAGTCAATCCATGGGTGTTACTACTTTCACTTAAGAATCTGATTGCTTCCTCCACCACTGCTAAAAAGGAACTCTGACTTACAAAGCCAGTTTATTTTATTTTTCCTTGTAAGAAGTATGAAATCCAAGGTTTGCTCTGGCTTGTAGCAGGTTAAATGTAACCTTCCATAACGTGAAATATCTTACTGACCACGTCTGAATGGGGAAAGCACATGCTAGGAGACTTATTTCAGAGCACAAAGCCTCGATTTTAATAATCAGGTCATTGAATCAGGGGTGAATGAACACATACAACCTCCCATTGGAACCTTATTTTGACACGTGCGATATTTGTTAAAACAGTCACTGTCTAACTACTATTCTACTGTTTTCCTCGCGTTTTACCTCTGAACCTTTGTCTCCGTATTAACTAAACAAAAACTTAACTTAACACACGGTCGAGTTGATAAATGTAAGATCACACTACACGCTGCTGTGAGAGAAAGAGGCTGATGTTTTGGGATAACTGTCCGGTCCGGTGAAGGAGGAAAACCGCGTGATTGTCGTCTGTGTGTCCTTGTGGAGCACTAATCCTTTGCTAATCTCTCTGCACATGAGAACAAGTTACTTTCTATTTTACATGCCGTCATTCATAAATAAATGTTACTGGGAATATCTGAACAATCTCACCTGTTATTTCTCTCGTTTTCTTAATCAAAGAAAGTATTTCTAGCCCAGGTGTTGACAGGTAGCTAGCTGTTAGCTAACCTAACTTAAACACGCGACATCTCGCCACCGAAAGTATTTCAGTCAAGCTAAGACTACATAATGAAATGTATAAAAATGTCAGGAAATACTTGTGCCCCATTACAATAACCTAACCAGCTAGCCAGAAATAGCCACTGTAGCGTGAAGACAAAGATAAGCCAGATAGCATTAACAATTTTGGCAATTTAATAAATGATAATCTATCCCACGGATATACATGGCAAAATTTGTCCTGACCTTTTCAAGACATCAGTACGAGCAAAGTCTTCAGTTCGGCGTAGCCTAATGCATAATCAATGTAACATTTATTTCAAAAGAAGTACAAATGCTCACTAACAGTCGTTGGCGAACGCTCGCTGCCACCGCCCTCGAAATTTACGTTAACGTCAAAGAAAAACGTTTGATATGGTGTTTTGACTTGTGTCGGAACTGAAAGTTCATACTAACGTTTAACGTGGTATTTAGACTAATTTTACAAATGCGAAATAATGCTACTGTTGAGAAGCAAGTCAACCTTAAACTAACAAATTTTTGAATGGAGTTTGGCGAATGCCACCGTGACAGCTACCCAGTTAGCTAACCTTATGCTAGCTAATTTGGAACTGCCCGAACACCTTACCTTGTGCAAACTGAACACTGTATAGCTCGTTGTGAGGTTAGTTGGATCATAGAGGCATCCGGTTTAATGTCTTAACTCCCAGTTAAAGGGTCCGAAACACGGTAATGTTAGCCCGACTGCAGAGAAGTGGTAGCCTTCCGCGATCGCCGGTCGCCTCGTCGAGTCTGCCAGAGGACATTGGCTGTTTCCTCCTTCCAGGAAACGAAGACGGGCGGGATGTTGCTTTCAAGGTTTCGTGAAAAATGCCCTTTTCAGGGCAAATGGCTAATTCTGAAACAAAATCATGATATTTATTTCACAAATTGACAATATAATTAACGGATGTGCTGCCTCTGAGGAGCATAGAGGAATAAAAGCGCATCCGGTATAATACGGTTACTGTTTTAAGTAAGTTATTCACCAAAAGCTGTAAATATCAGCACTTTTATGAGGAAATTAGTCCATGTATTTGCAAATATGTACAGTCCATGACTTAAAACAGAAACACACGTGATCTCCATAGGATGTTGGACAATAACATGAAAATACAAAGATTTTAGAGCCATGATAGTTTATCCATGATAGTTTTAACTGGTCCTTAAACGTCTCAGCAGCTGCAATATCACAAAGGACCCTAAGTTTATGATATAGTTATACGGTATTACGGTCTCATCACACTTTCCCCTAAATATTTATAGCTTTGCTGAGTCATTCACTCACAGTTGTGAGTTAGATGTAATTTACATTTTTCGGACAGTTCTCGAAGGCAGCATTTACGGTAACACTTTTTTTAATCACGTGCTTTGATTATTTTTGCTTCCTCATATTTGCATTTAAACGTTGTTGCTCACAATGTACTGACAATATTTCTATTACAGCGCATAACAGACAAATACTTCCCATGATTATAAATGAACATTTCATGTCGACCTCATCAGGCATGAACTACTTACCTCTAAGTCATGTTATACCATCTTACCATTTATGACAGCATTAGGTGGCATGTTGCCTCACCTGACGGATATTAACAACAAACTACAAATGGGAAAATTGTTCTTTTATTATTTATTGCTCCACATAATACAAAGTCATTCACCAACAAGTTGCTGACATCAATTCCCAATTTGATTTACAGTATAACAAATCTATGACAGGTCATCCCTGCCCCCCGGCAGTGGCTGGAGAACATTTGTGCGTTTCCACTTTCAGTTAATGCTACACATTCAAGAACAGGAACATTACAGAAGACAACAGACTTTTCATCATCACCATTATTGGTCCCAACAGAGTAACCTCTATAAACCAAGCTACTGGCTGTTTTCTAATTTCTCCCTTTTAACTTCCTAACTGGTCCCTTTTAAAGTTACCTACAGTTAAGTCTTTTACCCAGCTACCAACATATTTATTTCACTAATATCACATATTAAGGTTTCAATGCCCACCTCCATTTCACCTCCATGCAGCCTCCCCCTGCTCCTCTAGTTGGTTAACTGATGCACAGATACAGATGGTCTGTTTACCATCACGAACAAACAAACAAAAGATTCTCGCTGGTCCCAAAAACAACTGGTCAAGAAGAAGTTTTATGGAAATGTGTTTGTAGACATTAAAACACCTGCTGGTTGTTATGAATTACAGTAATTTTGCAGTGGATATGTGGATGAACAAACAAAGAGTGATGTGTGTAATTAGTGAAAAGCTTCATCATGTTACAACAGATTCAGTTATGTTGTGTTTTATATTAAAGTCGACTAACACCCCTTTAAGGACTAGGCTGTGTTTGACTGAAGAATGTGTTATGTGAGGAAAGAACATGAAGGTACCGTGTCTAACACTTATTGTTACTCTAACACTTTAACCATTTTTGCTACAAAACAGGCAGCACATGGATTTATCTGCCCAGTACGGTGGCCAGCAGGGCCATTCGGATGTACATGCCGTTCTCCGCCTGACGGAAATATGCTGCTCTTGGGTCTGTGTCCACCTCCACGCTACGAGAAAAGAGAGGAAAGCACAAAGGGATGTGACAAAGTCTTTCAGCTCTTCATGTGAGAAATTAACAAGTCTAAAATAATATACTATCTAAATCAACAGTGAAGTAATTCAGACAATTATAAAAGTATTTTTCAAACGGACGACACCTGAAATTTGCACTGGAACAGTTGCTTGCAAAAATGTAACCAGATCAAATATCACTATATTTACATGAAATTGTCTTATAGCTCCCAAAACACCCTCCGAATGTAACGATAAACCCCAAACTGACAAATAAGATCTGAACTGGAAAATTCAGGGGTTAAGTCGAATATTGTTTTGAATCATCTGATTCTGAGTAGGTCCTTACCTGATTTCATTGACTCTGGGCAGCGGATGCATCACTACCATCTTCTTTTTGGCCACAGTCATGATGTGAGGAGTGAGGATGAACTGACCAAAACACTGAGAGAAAAACAGCAGTGACACAGCCAATTGGATAAAAGATTCATAAAAGCATCGCGGTGCCTACCCTAATCCAGAAACACAAAATAAAGGCAGTTGGCAGTTGATGAGATGAAAATGAGTTCACTTACAGCTT
Organism: Toxotes jaculatrix; assembly: GCF_017976425.1. Lineage (NCBI taxonomy): Eukaryota > Metazoa > Chordata > Actinopteri > Toxotidae > Toxotes > Toxotes jaculatrix. Next base: position 2,608,905 of record NC_054412.1, read on the forward strand.
TGTACTCCTCCTCAGAGGCAAACCTCTCCTTCTGGATCCTCGTCATGTAGAGGACGTCGGTCTCGGGCAGAGCTTCTTCGATACTCTCAAACTCCTCCTGCAAACAGGTAAAAATACATAATCCTTTTAATCTGGGATGACGATATATTTGTCAAACTCATATCATCTTCCAGGAACACATTAGAATGTTTGCATGTGAAGATGTTTAAACCTTCAGTGAAACACAAACGTGTCTGATTGTACTGAGCCTCCACCTGTTTGATGCCCTTTGAGGCCACATAGCTGATGATCTCTGCTGGCATGTGCAGGTTTTTGGGAGCCACATAGCGCAGGGTGATGCGGTACTGCGTCAGCAGTTTGGCGAGGGAATGAACTGTGCGGCCATGTTTGAGATCTCCAACCATGGTTATCTGACAGACAACACAAGAAAACACGAGTTATAACACACACACAGCTCTGTTCCAGTTTTCTAGGGACTAAAAGATGAGGATTTGAATCGACAGGAAAGTTTGTTGGTCCACACTCGTCCTTTTTGTCCCTCACCGTCATGCCGTTGACCGTCCCCAGTTCCTCCCTGATGGTGAACACGTCCAGCAGGGCCTGGGTTGGATGCTCCCCCACACCGTCTCCGGCGTTGATCACAGGCTTACGGCAATGACGAGATGCACTCTGAATGCCACAGAGTGAGATGAGTCACATGGAGACAACAACACTGAAAATCCTCATGACTGCTGTGAACAAGAGAATGTCCCTGAAGCTAAGCTAGCTTAAAGTCACGATACCCACCTCCACAGCTCCAGGCGTTGGGTGTCGGAGCACAAGAACATCAGCGTAGCAGCTCATGGTCTGAACAGAGTCGGCCAGCGATTCTCCTTTCTGTGTGGACGAGGTGGATTCACTGAAGTGGACGACTGAGCCGCCCAGACGCTGCATGGCCGCGGCGAAGGAGCTGCTGGTGCGAGTGCTGACCTCGTAGAACATAGATGCCATCACCTTACCCTGGACAGTAAGAAATAAAAAGCTACCTATTGAGTTGTGTGTGCAGAAGTCCAACACATGGTCACAGGAGTAAACTCACTTCCTTCTCAATAAACAAAGATGTTGTTGCTTCGATTCATGGTTTGGTATCTTGACATGCGGGGGTTAGTCTGCAGTTCTGTTCCTACCTTCAGGATTTCCAGGCTTCGCTCCTTCTGAACCATCAAACGCAAAGTGTGGGCAACATTGAAAAGATGTGAGATCTGAAACAAAGAGAAAACACACAAACTGAAAAACATCTCACAAATCAGACAATATTTTCTTATCTTGTAAATGAAAACAACTCAGGGACTTTTGTGTCATCTGATCTGTGGGCACCTGTTCTTTGCTGAACTGCCTGACGGACAGGATGTGCTGGCCAATCAGTGGGTGCAGAAAGGGAGATGTCTGGAAGTGGGACACCTGTCCAGCAGAAGTCTGACCCGGTCCTGACTGAGGGGACAGCAGCCTGGACAGAGGAGGAGGGTGGCTATAACCGTCACCAGCCCCGGCTGGTGGGAGCATGACCATCTCTACGGTAGGCAGAATGACACAGTGCACAAATTACTTCTATCAGTTAAATACAAAAAACTTAGCGTAAGCACTTCATAGCAAAAATCATTCCGCAATAAATATGTCAAGTCTCTAATGATACACTGATTTTAGAAAACGTTTTCATTTGTGACTGTTATACATAAGACAAACAAAGTCCAATCACAACTGTTGTTTACTCACTACATGTATACCCAATGGCATGATTGTGTAGTGGATGTCCCACAGCATTATGGGAGTTGCAGTACCTGGTGGTAGTCCAGGATCAGAGGCGCGGTGGATGCGGGGTGGCAGCAGATAGCGTCCCTCTCCTGCGGAGCGCCGAGGGCTTGGTGCTCGGGTTCGAACCAGGCCTTCACGAGGAGGAGTGGGGCGAGTGTGCTCCGGGGTCTGAACCACAGGAAATAGAGTTAATGCAATGTCTTAGGACATCGCATTAAAAACATCCAGTGGTTTCAAGTACAGTCTGGGCCTTAAGACTAATGTAGGATATCTGTTGTAATATTATTGTATTCACTTTTAATACCATAGGACTTTCTTTAAGAGGCTCAGGAGGGTGAATGGAAGCAGTGGGCCATGTCTTCACATCTTCACCATAACCTGGAGGTACCAACACCTGAGAGCGTGAGAGAGGGAGAGAGAGAGCTTTTGTAAGACAACAGTTTTTCCACCAACAGTTTACAGAAAACTTAAAAATGTGCATCAGTGTTAAACTTGTGTGTTTAGACGACCGTAGTAGTAAATGAAGAAATTAAGAGAGAAATTCCAGTAATAAAAGTATGATAAAAGTTAAATCCCTGATAGATGGAGCCCCACAAAGAGAGACTACAACAAATGAAACTGTGTGTGTGCACGACTACTGACCTGCCCATCGATGTAGGCCACCTCTCCTCGTAGAACCACACGGCGGACTTTACCCTTCACCTTCAGTCCTTGGAAAGGTGTCCACTTGGACTTAGTGAACTGCATGGCCTGAGGAATAACCCACTCCTGCTCCAAGTCCACCTGTAAGCAAAGAGCAGCTTCTCAAGTGACCAGAATCCAAGTCTGAGCATTGTTTGTCTGCCTCTGTATGAAGAACACACACGGCAGAAGAACACAAAACCAAGACAAAGTAATGGCTGTGTGTACCTCGACGTAGGTGTTTTCCTGGACAGGCAGGTTGAAGATCTTGCGTGGGTTGTCATAAAGACGTCTGACAATATCATCCAGAGTCAGACGTCCATCACTGACGGAGGTCAGCAGCAGGGGCAGCATCGTTTCCAGGCCGGGGTAACCAGGAGGAGGACGCTCACTGTTCTTCTCCTCGACAGAGTGAGGAGCTAACAAAGAATAATAAACATAACATTATCAAATGCATAAATACCAGATCCAGACTGGTTTCTGTGGATAGTGACTGAAACAGAATGAGCGACTACTCACCGTGGTCTGTGGCAAAGCAGTCGATAATGTCCAGGTTTTCCCAGAGCGCCTCCATGTCCTCACGGGTTCCCAGCATTGGTCGGACCTGTGCTCGTCCATCGCCGATCTCAGACACATTTTCCTCACACAGGAAGAGGTGATGAGGTGCCACCTCGCATGTGACCTGGATGCCCTTCTGCTTGGCAGCACGGATGATCAGGATCTGAAAGGAACAGATTAAAAAATACAATGATCCTCGTGGAGAAACTAGATCAGCAGAGCAGCAGAAAGGAACACGTTTTAAATAAATAAGAATTTTCAGACCATAAACTTAAATGGAGTTCAAGAAACAAACGCAAAACTAAAACCAAAACACAACAGAAAACAGTCGTTTACCTCCTCCTTCTTGGCCACGTGGCAGATGTGTACTGGTCGCTGGTAGAGCTGAGCCACCATCAGGATTGCGGCTACCGTCTGCTTCTCGGCGTGAGCTACAATGGGCATCTGCTTGGGCCAATTCTCAAAGTGCTTTAAGCAGAACCATACAGTTGGGTTAGTCCACAGGGTGGGAAACTAAGACAAACTTCCAGCTGTTCTTAATGTAGAAGCAGGTAAAGTGTCTTAGGAAGCTCCTATACTGGCCACTAACATATACTTTTTATATATATATATATATATGTGTGTGTGTTATGATAAAGTCGGTTCAGTGACTCATCCTACTTCCATCCACAGAGAGACATTGTCCATCTTGAGGGTGGAGTAGGTGTCGTTCAGGTACATCTTCAGGCCGGCAGCTTGGCTAGCGATGGACGGGAGGACGGCGGCATTGTCCGAAGCGGCGCCCACATACAGGGCGTAGTCACACCTACAGCCTGCTTTGGCCAGCTGATGATACAACACAACATAAAATGTACTATTGTTGGAGACAAATTCAAAACAAGGTATATTCAGGTATCACATTAACATTCTTCAGATGTAACAACACATTTAAATTCTGGGAGCACCTTCTGCACCAGAGCCAGAGTACTGGGATCTGTGATGGCCGGGGAGGTGTTGGGCATCGCACACACCATGGTCACCCCTCCTGCCAGAGCAGCTGCTGTACCAGAGGAGAAGTCCTCCTTATGTGTGGCACCGGGCTCCCGTAGATGAACATGGACGTCGATCAGGCCTGAAAATCAATCCCCAAACAAATATTTTACTGATTATGTTTCACCAGAGAGTAAGTTCTTTTTTTTTTCACACAAAAATTCTGCAGATGCCATAGCTTTTTGCAGTAACTGTTTTGTTTCACACCAGTGTAACTTTTTTTCCCCACAATAGTTTAGTCTGGCAGTGATGAGAATTTGACTATTGCCCTTCAAATGGTCCCAATCAGGCACAGCTTTATTTTGAAAGACAGAAGAACTAAATGTCTCAAAAACAATCCTCAAAGGTGACAAGCTGCACCAGTTGTTGGGGTCAATGGCAACATCTTTTTAACAACATCGTTTCATCTATTTTTGCAGTGCTGTCTAATTAGTTACCCTGTGACACATGACCTGACGTTTTAGAAGACAATACCAAAAGAAAAAATAAATAGTCTGTTAACATTTTGCAGCTGCAGACAAATGATCAGAGCTTTTATCACACATCAACCAACAAAAAGTTTCTCCTGCTTGTTGCAGTGACTCACCAGGGAGACGGACCAGTGTCTGGGATGTCATGCTGTCAATGTGAGTTTTCACTGGTGGAGTCCTACCGATCTGACGCAGAGCCTGAAACACATCAGGGTATTTTACTTATACTGAAGTTTTTGAAATACGCTACTGTGAGTTTTGCAGAACAAAAATCACATTTTTAAGGGATTTGTTTAATCGAAGTTGTCCATTTTAAGATCATTAAAAAAAAAACAAGACAACTTACCTGAACAAAGAGCTTAGTGCACTTGATATCAATGATGAGCGGGACAGAGTAGTCGATGGCCATGCGTCTTGTCCTGTAGCCTTTGGTGACAAAGGAGGAGAGCCTACGACCTCCACTGTTCCTCATGGAGAGGTTGATGACCAGGTCAAAGTGGTTTTCTTCCAGGTAGTTCATGATGCTGCGTTGTTTCTCCTTAGTGGGACATTCGCTGTCCTCCTCCTCAAATGGCCAATCGACTGCTGTCACCTGGAGAGGAGGAGTTAGACAACAGGGGTCAGAGACACAAGAAAAGGCACTTTTTGATGCTTTGAGATCATTATGTTTCAGCTGGTGAGTGAGAAGCATATTTTCCATTACCTTGACTCCGTGTTCGGTGTAGAAATCAGCAGTACCCAAACTGGCGTACAGGTCATAACCCAGAGACTCCAGAGCCTGCACGGTGGGCAGCAGCTCACTCTTGTTCTACAAAGAAAAAAAATCATATTAAGTTTATTACAGCTAGTGCATTTGACTTTATCTGAATAAAGTCATATTTTCTGGTAACACCTGCAAATAAAGTTATATGTAGAGCTACTATATATGTCAATATGCCGCTGACACAAAGTAAAAAAATCATCCTGTCAGCTTCCAACTGGATCACAATCTTCACATCTGCCAAATTACAAGCTTTCAGCTTTGAGAAATTCATCAGTGTATCCGTATTTTTATAGCAGACATCTCAGCAGGTGTGTAATGTCACATCATACATTTACCTTATAGCTGCCAATGGAGAGCAGGATGTTCTTCTTGGGGATCTTGAAGCCTGTAGAGAGCATGGCTTTGAGATAAGCCTCATATCTGTTCTCCCCAAAACAGGCGACCTCTCCAGTACTGGTCATCTCCACCCCGAGCACCACGTCAGCTCCAGCCAGCCGAGAGAATGAAAACTGAGGAACCTTTAGTACATGCGACACAGGGTTAGGAGGAGGCCATGACACAGAGCGGGCTGTAATGATTCGATCTTGTATTCTTGCGAAAACGAGTCATGATTAAAGTCGGCTTAGTTACCTTCACCCCTACAATCCCCTTTCCTCTCATTAGGCCCACAGGCTCTACGTCCTCCCCCATAATGGCCTGCGTTGCCAGGGCAACAAGGTCTACACCAAGGGTCTTGGATATGAAGGGGAAGGAGCGAGACACTCGGACGTTGCACTCGATCACCTTCAGTTGGTCATCCTGTTACAGAAACAGTATGTTATTGTGATGCAGGTAACAGTCTGATCTTTATGCTCCATTGTTTGATTGTTTTTTTTTTTAACTCAGCTGCAAACAGACCAGTTTAATGAAAACAATTAATGATAAGGAAAATATACCTACTACCAGTGTTTATTCAGTGATTCACATATAACTCAAAACATTTTTCACACCAACAACCAGTTTCTAAAACTCAGGGGGTGAGTTATATCAACATTCACACTGCAGAATGTCTCTCACCTTGGCGATCAGCTGCAGGTTGAAGGGTCCAGTGACCTGCAGCTCCTGGCCGATGGCGTGGACGATCATCTTGATCCTTTCGATGGTCTTCTGATTGAGATCCTGAGGTGGCGTCACCAGTGTGGCATCGCCGGAGTGAACGCCAGCGTTCTCCACGTGTTCAGACACCGCAATGGCCATCACGACCCCGTCACAAGCCACGGCGTCCACGTCTATCTCCTGGAAAATGCAAAAACAGTACCAGACATATTTAACTTCTTCTGCTGTTAAAGCTTTTAACCACAATAAATGATTCTGATCTGATCTTAGAGCTCATATTCAACCACTATGGGTCTTTTTTATTCTCAAACCTTGGCCTCCTGTATGAATTTGGAGATGACAACAGGATGTTCCTTGGACACAGCTACAGCATTACTCAGGTATTTCTCGAGGTCGCTGTCACTGTAGGCCACGTTCATGGCTGCTCCGCTGAGAACGTAGGAGGGACGAACGAGGCAGGGGTATCCCACTGTCTCACAAAACTTCACAGCAGACTGGAGAAAAAGAGGAAATGGGAAAGATGTGAAAACTGGGAAACATCTTTTCAAAGCACAGACTTGTCCCCTTGTCTTGGGATTTGAGATATTTTGTCATGTCTATTCTGATATAAACCCAGTCCGCTGTACCTCAGTGTCAGAGAGCTCCTTCCACTGTGGCTGGCTGATGCTAATGGTGTCCAGCATTCGGGAAAACTTGAACCGGTTCTCAGCACAGTCAATAAACTCTGGTGACGTTCCCAAGATGCGACATTGCTGACGGTGCAGCGACATGGCGATGTTGTTGGGCAGCTGACCTCCCATAGACAGGATCACTCCCTCTGGGTTTTCCCTCTCATAGATGTCCATCACCACCTGGAATATGTACAAGACACTTATACATCCACAAACTACATGGGGGTAAGACAAAATCACAAACACCTGAAAAGTTATTTCTTATCTGACACAATCTATCTGACATCCTGTTTCTCAAGTATAAACCTGAACGTTTAAAAGAAGACACGGAGCAGTAAAGTGGAAGAGGTTTACCTCAAAGGAGATTTCATCAAAGTAGAGGCGGTCACACATGTCGTAGTCTGTGCTGACCGTCTCAGGGTTGTAGTTCACCATGATGGTCTTATAACCCATCTGCAATAAACGGGGCAACATGTTTAAATATTAATTTTGGAGTATTTGGTTTGGCTTCAAAGTGAAAAAAAAAAAAAAAATCACATAATCAATCACATAGAAACTTACAAACCGAACTGGTCATGATAAGTAAATCAAATGATATTTTCATTTTTCTTTATTAAAAACTGATCACAAACCAACCAGTGTGATAAAACATTCTCTCTGCAGCTGATACACATATAACTTCAGGAAACAACAGTTACTACCCCTCAGTGTTATTTCAGTCACTAATGTTCACAGTTCCACTAAAGAATGAGATCATGTTGGACTTACCTTCCTGAGCTCTGTGATGCACCCCACTGCGCACCAGTCAAACTCCACGCTGCTGCCGATGCGGTACACACCGGAGCCGATCACCATGACGTGCTGATCGCTGAAGCTCAGGTCGTTTTCTGTACCGTGGTAGGTCAGGTACAGGTAGTTTGTGTGGGCGGGCCATTCAGCCGCCACCGTGTCGATCTGCTTCACTACAGGTAGGATGGACCAATCGTGACGCAGCTTTCTCACTGCCAGCTCAGTGCTGTGAAAGAAAAAAAAAGATTTGCTGATTGATGGCAAAATTATAACAGTCCAGAAAAAAAAAAAACCAGGATGAAATAAAGTTCAGGAAAAAAATCAGCGTTTCAGCTGCCTGATCAGGAGACATTACTCCTTTACAGGAGAAGACTTCACAGTTTCTGATACCAAACGACTGCTACTTCTGGCTTAAATTTGATTTTATCATGTGTGCCAAAGTCTGTATTGACTTTCCAACCCACCTCTGTACAGCCAGTGCTATCTGCTTGTCTGAGAAGCCCAGCTGCTTGGCCTTTCGCATCACCTCTGGAGGCATGGTGCTCTCATCCTGGTAGAAAGGGCGAGGTTGATGCAAAATGTCACAGAGAAGAAAACTGCTTCTTTTCCAAGGTGTTTACCTTTTATTGGTCTCACCTGGTTGTAGGTTTCCAGCACTCGCTCGTGGTCAGCGATGTTCTTCATCTTGTGCAGGAACCAGCGGTCGATCTTTGTGAGCTCGTACAGCTGGTCCACCGTGTAGCCGGCTCTGAGCGCCGCCGCCAACACAAAGATACGCTTGTCTGTGGGAGTCTGCAACTCCTGGTGAGCAGAAAGGGCAAGAGCAAGGAATGATTTAGCGCTCTGAGTGAGATAAATAACTTTCAGAACTAGATAGTAACAGCAAATATATTTTTTATGACGACATTCATATCTATATCTCAGTCCATCATAAACTGTATCATTACCAGCTATTATCAGCCTGACAGTACAAACAACCAAAACAGAAAACTGAGGAGAAATACAAAGTGATTATTTTTATTTATTTATTTTTTGTTTACCTGTTCAGAGACGGGTTTGATAGTGTGGTCAAAGCCAACACAGTTCTCATCCACCATCCTCAGAGCTTTTTGGAAGGCCTCCTCAAAGCTTCGGCCAATAGCCATCACCTCACCTGTCGAGGAAAGTATTCAAGCACTGAACATAATATCAGATACATTACATAACACAGCTGATAGAGCTGAGGCACTGTGTATTCACTGCCCAGCCTCTGTGTTGTTTCTGTGAGCTGTCCTTTCGATATGTAAGACACAGATTGTGAACTAGCTTGTGACTCACTGACAGACTCACTCATTCCCATGTGTTGGTGAAGACCTTCTAGTTGCCATCGTTACTGCAGTCTTATAATATCAGGCAAGATCTTGTCAAAAACTCATTTCTAAAAGCACACGATTAAAGAACCAGCTCTTACCAACACTCTTCATCGAGCTGCCGATCTTGGTGGAAACCCTGAGGAACTTGCTGAGATCCCAGCGAGGCACCTTCACCACACAGTAGTCCAAACTGGGCTCAAAGTTTGCTGTTGTCGAGTTGGTAACAGAGTTCCTGCAGAAAATACAGAATTTTCACTACTGAATCCCCAGATGAGTGAGTGTTAAAAAGAAAACACCACAGACAAAAACAAACTTTAGCTTAATTGGTCTTTCAGTAACAACATTTTTATTCAACAAAATAATTCCAAACCAACACTAAACTTCAACACTCGCAGCTAAAGACACTGACGATCTATGATGACGTACTTGAGTTGTGGCAGCGGGATCCCCAGGCCAAGTTTAGCTGCTACGTAGGCCAGAGGATAACCTGTCGCCTTACTGGCCAGGGCCGAACTCCGCGACAGACGGGCATTCACCTCGATGATGTAGTACTGCACAAACATCACATACACAGGTTGTAGAAAACTCTGCGTGTGTGTGTGTGTGTTTGCTTCTGTCCTTGTGGGAACTTGCCTGTGTGTATGTGTTTATGGACCACAAAGACCAATTTCTTTGTGTTTTCAAACTATTGTGTGCATATCTTCACGTGTGTACCTGTTCAGATTCGGGGTTGAGAGCGTACTGGATGTTACACTCTCCCACGATGCCAAGGTGCCTGATGACTTTGATGGCTGTGTTCCTTAGCATGTTGTACTCGCGATCATTCAGCGTCTGACTGGGCGCCACCACGATGGACTCCCCAGTATGGATGCCCAGAGGGTCAATATTCTCCATATTACACACCTAAACAAGACGAAACTACTATTATATAACAATCTAGGCTAAGACCAAGTGGTAATCATACTATCCACATACAAGGAACAATGACCTGGTGATACTTTTCACTGTTAGATATGATAAAATTTCATGACTCTAAATCTGGAACTTGTTCAGCTTACTCATAATTCTGATTTAGAAATCGACCTCCATGCAGACATCACCTGTGAATGTTTCATTACACTTAATAACACGTATGTCTTCTTTACTCACAGTGACACAGTTATCATAGGCGTCGCGGACCACCTCGTACTCGATCTCCTTCCAGCCTTTCAGGGATTTGTCCACCAGTACCTGGGAGGTGTGTGCAAAGGCTGACGTCACCAGAGCGGTTAACTCCTCTTTGTTGTTGGCAAATCCGGATCCCAGACCACCGAGAGCGAATGCTGAACGAACCAGGACGGGGTAGCCTAAACGTTCTGCAGCAGCCACTGCCTAAGAAAGGCAAAAAAACAAAAAACAAAACGGAAGCCATGTTTTGGTGGAATTGGGATAAAGAATCTGGGTTGCTTGTTTCATGTTGTCATGTCTCCTCACCTGCTCCACAGACAGTGCTGCTTCACTAGGAGCAACATGCTCATTGATCTCTTCCATTTTCTCCACAAAGATCTTCCTGTCCTCAGTCATCTCGATGGAGGCCACCGGTGTTCCCAGAACCTTTACTTTATACTTCTCCAGGACACCAAGCTTCGTCAGCTCCACGCCACAGTTCAGAGCGGTCTGACCACCGAAGGTCAGCAGAACACCGTCCGGACGTTCATTTTTTATTACCTGTGGCAATGAAATGAAGAGAAAGACATGTTGCTTTCATACCACATGCAGATATTGCCTAAACAACCCCAAACCAAAAATCTGGCATTTTGTAAGATGAAATCTGAGGTCACATTTTCTACTGCTGATAATTCGTACCTGAGTGACATAATCCGGAGTGATGGGCAGGAAGTAGACTTTGTCAGCCAGGCCTTTGGAAGTCTGGACAGTGGCGATGTTAGGGTTGATCAGCACAGTCTGGATGTTCTCTTCCTTCAGAGCCTTAATAGCCTGGAAAACAAAACAAAATAGTATCAGTTGGAATACTAACCAAGTGGGCTTCAAGTCTTCAAAATGTTCATTACATTTAGGACAGAAACAGTAGAATGCAAATTTTTGGACTTTTCTATCCATTTTATAGATTTTATCTCTATAACTCTAGCACTATCAGAACAGCTTAACTACAGACCTGGGAGCCGGAGTAGTCAAACTCTCCAGCTTGGCCGATGGACAGTCCTCCAGAGCCCAGGATGAGGACCTTCCTGGGTCGGCATACCTCTTCAGGCTTCAGGGAACCCGGGAAGGTGAGGTGATCCATGAGACGCTGCTTCACTGGAAAAATCACATTTTAATGTTTTCACTTTGTTGTGTTCCCTGTTCATAGAATTACTGTAACACATGTCTTTTGTACAAGTAAAGTACAAAACAATACTGAACACAAAAACTACACAACAACAAATGCATTGATTTTAACAAGATAACAAGCCAGGTATACATAACACTGTCTTCTCTAAGGAAGCCCAAACACAATCAAGGCATACTTTAACCTACAGATAGAAAGAACGTGTCTGAGAAATAATCTGTTTTACATATGAAGCTGAAATACGGGAATAAAAAATGCACTTAAAAAACACTGAAATTGTTTTTACCTGATTTTGTAGCGCTGCCCTCCTTATGGTCTCTCACGGTTTCAAGGAAGACATCAAACAAGCTGACCAGATCTGTGGGGCCGGCCATGTGCTCCGGGTGGAACTGAACACTGGAAAAAGCCATCACAAGGATTTAATCACCTCTCATTCACCAACGAGCCATCTGACCAACTAAAGTCTGGCATCTCTGGTGTGTATCATCCCATCACCCAGTGTTTCTAAGCACATTACCTGAACACAGGTTGTGTGTTGTGTACGATGCCCTCGTTGGTGTGATCATTGGCATTGGTAAAGAGAACGTCCCAGTCTTTTGGCAGGGTCCTGGGGTCGACAGCAAACCCGTGGTTTTGACTGGTGATGAAGCAGCGATCTGTTCCCTTGTGGATGCACGGCTGGTTGTGGCCACGGTTACCGTACCTGAATAACAAAGTAAAAGCAAAAAAAATGATTGGATCTCTTTGGTGAAAAGCATTCAGTGTCATCTAGAACATTAATTTGCACTTATCCTACAGCCCTAAAGGGAAGCCCTGTGAACTATCTTTAATTTGAATTTCACTCCCACAACCGTGTTGTCTGTCCAAGTGTCACAAAATTCCAGCAGGCTAATGGGAACATTCCCTGCCCATCCTGACCTTCAAACAGAGCCTGATAAACCATCAGTGGAGTCTCAGGGGAACAAAAACTCTCTAACCCCCGAGGAGTTTCACAGTGAGGAGCTGACCGCCCTGTCTTGTGTGTTGGATTGTTTGTCTAGTCTTTGTCATAACACGGCTGGTCAGTCCAACACTCCGGTGCTCATACAGAGGAGCCCAGACTGCTGAGAACAGCAAAAATCTGCATTTCACATCACAACTCTCCCAAAGAAAGTGTGTGGGGGTGAATGCCTGTGTTTCTAGAGACTGCAAGAGAGTTTTGAAGAGGTTCCCTGGCTCAGGTCACTGGGGGAACATTTCGGTCTTTGTACTGTTCCAAAAGATCTTCCAGACATGAGTACAGGCTGCTAAAATGCTCCAATTTAAATCCAATGCTTGTTTAAAGGTTTATTGACTAATCACACTGATTACAAACTGAGGAAAGTGCACAGTTGCAGCAGACTGTGATAAAAAACTGTGATTTCAGAAAAAAATTCAGAGCCTTAAGAGTGTTTCTAATCCTTGTGAATTTAAATGATCTTTTGGTGTATGCAAGTGTTTTAATGTTAATGGAGTTACTGACTTCATCTTGTAGGTCTTTGCTCCAATGACCAAAGAGAGCAACTGGTGTCCAAGGCAGATACCGAAAACTGGCTTTGGGCGATCCACGCAGACCACCTTCTTCACGTTGTTGATGGTGGCCTGACAGAGCTGAGGATCCCCGGGGCCGTTACTGATGAACAAACCATCAAAATCTAGACAAGGAAAAAAAAAACAATACGAGTAATGCCTCTGCTCCCACTGATAAAAGGCTGTCGACATGTGCCAAAATTCTCTGATCCGTAAGTGTTTGCCACGCTGAACTTTCAGAAAGAGAAATTCCCTCCACCCAGCTGATGGGGTGGCTGTAGCTCAGATGATAAGAGTGGGTCAGCCATTAACTGCTAATATTGGTATGTGCAAGTGCTAGAATATGTTTAGCTCCTCAATGAACAGACTTAGTGGTTCATGTCTAACACTGGATATAACACATCAAAATCTAATACATGAGTAACAATAGCAGAGTGTTACTGACCTGTACTGTCCAATGGATGGTCCCAGGGTACGACAGTTACACAGGCTCCCCTCTCAGCAAGGCAGCGGATCTGGTTGTACTTGATGCCGCAGTCCACCGCTGTGATTCGCAGACTACCACTGGGGTTGAACACTCTGGGCTCCTGAACACAGTCAAAGGAAATGGAAACAGAAGACAGAGAAATGGCAAAGAATTAAAAAAATTGTGCAGGGCTTGTCACAAGTTCTGGGTTTTTAATTTGAAAGGGTTTCATCCACCTTCTCTATTAGTAGAGACTTTGTTTCCTGTTGTGAGTCAGTAACTATATTGTAATGTGGTTGGGTTACCTTCATGGAGACCTCCTGGACCAAGTTCCTCTGGTCAGGGTTATCAAAAGGAATACTGTCCTCAGGAGTCCCATCCACCACCAGCTTCCCCAGCATGGTACCCTTCTCTCTGATCTTTTTGGTCAGACGGCGGGTGTCAACGCCTGGAGTGCATGGAAAATATGCCCCAACAAAAACCAAAAGTTGTTGTTGGAGTAACACATAACTGTTTAAACTCAAAGCTTTTGTACAGGTATCTGAGTGTTTTGTACATCACTTCATAAATCAGATGCCAGTGGAGTTATAAACCAAACACTTATCCACATTTATTTTTGATATTAAATAGTCTGTAAAGTATGTATTTTTTCTGTTGGGAAAGTTGTCACACCTACGTTTCCACACCACTTCCTCATCTATCTTATCTATATATAGTTTTTAAACAAACTTTATTACCTCTTTAAATGTACATTTTCTGACCTTGTAATCCAGGAACGCCTTGCTCTTTGAGCCACTGATCCAGTGATTTGACTGAACTCCAGTGGCTGGGACTTTCTGACAGCTCTCCAATAATCAGAGCAGCAGCGTGGACCTTGGACGACTCAAACCACTGAGCAAGATGACAACAAGTAAACACATGTTGGTGAGAGCCTTTTTCCATTTCTTTTATTTAGCCCTCTACTGCTCATCAACATCCCCAACACAAGTCTGCGAATCACCTGTGACCTTGAGATTTAACTGAATTTGACTAAAACCTAAAATAGCTGCTCACCTTGCTCAGTCCAAACTCCCCCTCCTCATCCTTTGGCACCCCATAGTTGCCAACCAAGGGATAAGTGAGGGTCAGCAGCTGGCAGCGGTAGGATGGGTCAGTGAGAGCCTCGGGGTAGCCCACCATACCTGTCTGAAACACTGGGCACACAAAATATTCATCAGTGCATGATCCACACATACATGTCCGCCACATTCATGCCTGGCCACAAAGCTTTTGGAGTACTACTCTGCATGAAACATACATTTAAACACCAGAGTATTTTGCGTTTCGTTTGTTCCACCAAACTACGCTGAAAATCCCGTCACTTTAATACAATTTTACTCATCGGCACAAGTGCACGCAACATAGAGGAATGTTTGGCAGTGAACAAAACCAGTATTGCCTAATCTTTGAGTCGGCATTCCTCCACCACGCGGCATTTATTGCAACAGTTCAACTTTAAAAAAAGTTGTTCCCTTGCCATACCCTCTTACACACATTCCTTTGCCAAAACAAACCACAGGTGATGAGGTCGCAAGCAGAGTTGTAATGATACTAAGATTACATGTTGCGTGATGTTTCATGTGCACACGGGGTTTAGAAGAGGATGTCAAATGCCATGTGGCGTATAGACGCATACCAAATGACAACGTTAGCTAACGCAATCTTTAACTGACAGGAGTTTGAATACAGTTTGGTGACACGTACCTATGTGGAGAGGGGAAGGGCAGGTTATCGGGGTTTGGCGCTTTACAATTCAGATCCCTGAGCATCGTGGCATATTAAGGTAACGGACATTCAAACGGCCAAAACAAATACATAAAACAACAACTCTGATCTAAAGTTAACTGCTTACACGTGGATTTGTTTGAGCTGAAATAAAGCGCAGTGATAAATCTGCGAAAACTTTAAAGTACTTACCAACTTCTCCCGACACTGACACATTTGCACCAAAGAGGCGACCCCTGAACGTCGCCCCGTCTTCCAGTATCAAGGTTGCCATGTTTGCCATTTTTTTTTCCACAGACAGCTAATGCTAACGACGTTTACCGGAGAGCTGAGGAATGTTTTCGATCGATGATGAGCTCCGGTCTTCCACGTGAAACTCACGCCGCGAGGGCAAAAGATGCAGATGAGACGAAAAATAAAACTACCGGCGAACACAGATTTGACGCCGAGCGCGGTCTGCCAGCGACTTGACGACTCCGGTGTAAACTAGGCAACAATAAAACGAAAAAGCGATTTTGGTGAAATACTTTGCGGGAAAGACGAACGAGAAGACGGGGGCAAAGTGTTCCACACGCCGCCAGCAGTGTGGAAGACGGCCTGCGAGCTGGGCCGGTAAATTTGACGCAGTGACACGGCGCGTTTCCTTTGAGATACTTCATAATAAAAGCCACACTGTGCACACACGAGGGGCAATTGAACCAGTAAATGATTGGATGTGCCCAAGGATGAAAGTGCCCAAAGAGTCAGGGACACAAACATGCACAGGATGACAAAAGAGAGAAGCAAAACAACAAAAAGACACTAGACTAAAGAAACATATACAATGATCACAGAGAGGCACTAAACAAGTACAAAGACACAAAAAATTCCCAAGAGACACAGAATTACTACAATGAGACACAAAATTACGAGATGCCTTGTACATTGGCCAACGTGTTGGCCTTTATTTTGAAGTTAGAGTCTGCGATTTCCGGTACAATCCCTTAACTTACTGCATTTTTGCGTCACCGTGAAGTCATCACGCCGGAGAGGTGATGGTAGACGTACCTGCAGCAGCCTCTCAACAGCTGGACTTCCCCTTGCAGCTACTGGACAGATTATCAAACCGCAAACTGAAATGTCCAGGGGCAAAATTTGGTCGATACCACACCGAGATGGGTGATGTTGATGTTCATCTTCACCCATCTTTCAGTTCGATGCCGCAAAGAAACTTGTGCACAGAAATGCCAAAATCTTATCTTACAACATCTGATTGAATCACAAACACATGTAGGGGTGTAAGCGATAAAAGGTCTATGTTGTGATGCACATGTATGGCTGGGGATGTAGCTCAGTGGTAGAGCGCATGCTTTGCATGTATGAGGCCCCGGGTTCAATCCCCGGCATCTCCACTCTTTTCTTCTTGCCAGGAATAAAAAGCGAATGGTTATGCTAATGGGTACACAATGTGCCTTCCGTTTTCTGACCGTAGAATGTAAATAGATTTAAAAAAAAAGGTGTAACACTGTAGTTTGGTGATTGTTTTTATAGCCTACATGTCGCTAAGCCTGAGACACATCATAGGTTTGGAGACACGGAACCTTATAAAGACTGTATCTGCAGATTTTGCTCATACGCAGATCTTGGATATATATACACATATATTAACGCTTTGTCTATGACGGCCGTATTACAACTTGTCTGGCTAAAATATGTGAAACAAAACAAAGCAATAGACAGTATGGTGAGGGAACCTGATATTTCCCACGGTTTTAAACACACCATATCTCAAGTCTCAAGCGGTAACTAAGGAGATCACAGTTATGTTTACTACAAAGATGTCCTCCCTGCTAGTTGCTAGCTTGGAACTGGTCCTCAAAATGACCAAAATGTAAGAGCTCCGCAGCCAAAATAACATTCTTCCTCGTACGAGCTTCCTGAAGACTTCCGAAAATGCAACTGAAGCATCTAAAGACACTGTTAACCGCCCAGGTAAGTCCAGTGACAAGTTAGCTAACGCTAGCTGATGCTTGAGAGCAACGTCAGTTAAAAAGTGTGACTGTCTAACGTTAATGATCTTAAATAACATGAGTCGAAAGCTGAAACGAAATACAAATTTACTCTTGTCAGTTCGGCATTTAAGTGATTTTACTGATCCACGTTTAAATGGTAATCAATGCAGATTTCTACAGTTACCTCACTTTGCTCGCTAGCAACTGTGGGGCACTACTCGGTTTAAAAAAGTACCAAATTAGCTAACTAAATACTACATTTCAAACTAAGACTAAATAATAGTCTTACTAAATGCACCGTTTTGATAATTTGGACATGGGCAAAACTTATGTTCGGCAGTCGTTGTATCACGACGAATTTCATCAACCGTAACAGTTAAAACCGTTAAATCTTCCATGGCGTTTGACGTGAGCCACTGTCATAACTGACATGTGGGATCTGCGTCGGCCACGGAGAGATTATGAACCAATGGGCCCCTGGGCACAAATTGATTCACTTATCCTTTTGTTATTAGTTATGTTATGTATCTTTGTGGTAGACTTGTGTTTCTTTGTAGTCATTGTGCATCTTTTTGTGGTCATTTGGAGTCTCGTTATTTTCAAGGTGGTTCTTTGTGGTCGTTTTGCGCGTCTTTGTCGTTGTTCTGTGTTTCTTTGTGGTTTTGTTGTCTGTTTGTAGTCATTTTGTTTTACTAGAAAGAGAGGCTCTGGCCCTGGATGCCCCTGACCCCTTGTGCCGCTGTTTAGTAATCCATAATTGTCATGGGTCAGTTGGCACTTCTGACTGTCTTCTCTGCCTTCATAGGAGGGTGCTGCCAAAGTGGCATGCATGGCCTGGGCACCGAACAACACCAGGTTCGCTGTATGCACTGTTGACAGGGTGGTGCTGCTCTATGATGAGCAGGGAGAGAGGAGAGACAAGTTCTCCACCAAGCCCGTGGACTCCAAGGTGAGACATTAGGACAGCCACTGAAACACCTGTAGAATTACATGTGAATCATAAAGTGATATGGTGTTAGAGTGATATGTATTGTGGAAATCAACCTTTGAGTAAAATAGGATCTGTACGCCTCTGATGTGATTGATATGTTTATTCTGAATTTTTAAATTTTATTTAGGTTGTCCACACAGATATGCTCATATATTTCTATTGAGGCATTTTCCATAAAAGCCCCACAGTTATGGAAAGCCTCTTGTGGCTTAATTTACAACAAAAATGCAAGCACTGATAAATACAACACTGATCATTGAGGTAGTGTGCTTAATCTGAACTCATTTAAATCAACTAAATTGATCAAGGCTTTTCTGCCCTGAAATAACTTTATTATGACTCCTTCACCAGTTTTCTGTGGGTTAGGGTCAGTTCTGTTTGTGTAATAATAATATTCACATGTAATCTTTTGTCAGTACGGAAAACAAAGCTATGTTGTCAAGGACATGGCGTTTTCACCGGACTCCACCAAAATCGCAATCGGCCAGTCTGACAACATCATCTTTGTCTACAGAATCGGAGAAGAATGGTAATTTCCTTTGGTTTATTAAACATGATTTTTTAAATGTATGTCAGTGCATGCAAACAAACAAACTTTCACCTTCATTGTCTTCTCTCCTAGGGGGGACAAGAAATCCATTTGCAACAAATTTGTTCAGACAGTAAGTAAACATGCATAGACATTTTGTTTAGCCGGTGAAGAACATGCTTAAAGAGGCTGTAACTTATCAAAGTAGAAAAAAGAAAATCACAGTTGAGAGTTTGTCATTTTATAGTTTAGGGTTGGCCATTTAGTGTTGTAACATTATGCTTTGGAAATCGTGGGGCTCTAACATTTTTTGTTGAGTTATTTGCTTACAATTTTGACGTTAAAGTTTTTTATTTCTTAGAAAATCTATCTGTGGTCAGTGCCCTGATCATGTTATTTTATTCCCTGCATTGCAGAGTGCTGTGACTTGCCTGCTCTGGCCTGCAGAACATGCAATTGTTTATGGATTAGTTGATGGCAAGGTAAGTCAGTAACACAGCTTCACTACTTTTCAGAAACAGAAAACATCACGGTAATTTACACGTTACATGTTACATAACATTTTTCATTTTCTGACTCTTTTTATAGGTTCGTCTTGCCAACACTCAGACAAACAAGTCCTCAACCATCTACGGCACCGAGTCCTATGTTGTTTCACTGGCATCCAAGTAAATACATAATACATATTCATAACCACGACCAGCTGGCTGTTCTGTTCTCAAAATGCCAAGCCAGTTGCTCATTCAACTAATTATTCTATATAATAGTTACTTTTTTCTTTTGTGGTACAGCCATTGAATGTAATTTGTAAAACCTCTGTTCTACGTCAGTGTTTCCGGTAAAGGCATCCTGTCAGGCCATGCTGATGGGACAGTTGTGCGTTACTTCTTTGACGATGAAGGCTCAGGGGAGTCTCAGGTACCTATCTTCCAGTTTAAATCATTAATGAAAACATAATTAATTAGATCTTATCAAATATTCCTCATGTAGACACATTTTGCATTAATCAATGTGGAAAATGTTGCTGCAACATTTTTGATGTGTTTTTTTTCTCCTCTGTGCCATAAAACACACACACACTGACACACTAACACACCCTAACAAAGGGTAAGCTGTTGATGCACCCGTGCCCACCCTATGCCCTGGCATGGGGTGCAAACAGCGTCATGGTGGGCGGCTGTGACAAGAAGGTGGTGGCCTACAGCAGAGAGGGCCGCATCCTGCAGACCTTCGACTACACCCTCGACCGGACAGAGAAGGAGTTCACTGTGGCTGCCACCAGCCCCAGCGGTCAGTCTGTCGTGTTCGGCAGCTATGATCGGTCAGTGTGTGATTTATACTCTAACCTCTATCACAGTTACAGTATATGAGACTCATATTTGCATTGTGGGTTTTCCACCTCAGATATGAAATATGAAATGATGCAGTTCCATATTTATTGCAGAATTAACCAATATACACTAAATGTTATAAAAACTGGAACAAAATGCCAATGTTGACAAATATCTGTTGTCTGAAGGATGCTATCTTAACATGAGTAAGGCCAATAGTTAAAGCTTTTATTCTTCAGCACTCAGTTTTGCCTAATGTTTCACAGGTTGCGGGTTTTTAACTGGGCTCCAAGGAGAGGTGTGTGGGATGAGGCCAAACCTAAAGAGATTCCCAACCTCTACACCATCACCAGCTTGGCCTGGAAGAAAGACGGATCACGCCTCTGTGCTGTAAATATTTTCTCTGTCACATCATGTTAATCCATAGTGTAACCTTAACTCCAACCTCCTGCTAGTATGCCTTTTACTCTGGTTTTAGATGTTACTCTTATATAACAGCTTACTATGGCATCAAAATCCTGTGTGTGTGTGTGTGTGTGTGTGTGTGTGTGTGTGTGTGTGTGTGTGTGTGTGTGTGTGTGTGTGTGTGTGTGTGTGTTAACAGGGAACGCTGTGTGGAGGAGTGGAACTATTTGATTGCTGCCTTCGAAGGGCCATCTACAAGAACAAGTTTGAGATGACCTATGTTGGCCTGAGCCAGGTGAAAACAGTCAGCCAAGAGAGAACAAAAGACCAAATAAGATATTTCAGCCTCTTGCCAATTAACAGATGATATGAAGTTGAAAATAACCCAGTTGATTGTGCAACACCAATAATTTGGATTTAATTAATTCAAGTGCAAAAACAGACCAGTATCTGAATTTCATAATTAAGAAAGGGACAGAAGAAATTAAGCTTCTGGAAACAATCATCCAGCTTTTTGTTTAGCTGCAGTATCTTCTGATTTTTTTAATTAATTGATGGATTCCATGGATCAGAGAAGGGTTCAAATTAAAGGACTGACCAAACAATTACAATGAAATTGTTTCATATTCTGTTTTGGATTCTATGTAAGACAGTTAGGTAAATATGGAAATAGAACTGATGCATAAATGTGGTCAGGAGGACTATTTTTCATTCAAAACGCAACGTTGGATTTTCTGATTAGCAAAAAAAAAAAAAAACCTCAATTAAGTTTAATTAAAATATGAGATAATGTCACTGCGTAGAAAAAAAAGATATAAATTAAAATTGATGAGATTGTGGCAGAGAAATTAATTTAAGCAATTAAAGAGACAGTAGGAAAAGCATAATTACATTTCCCAGTCAAGAGTTCATAAGCAATGTTTTCTTTCTTAAAGTTTTGCTGTCTTGATTGAATCTGTTGGATGTTATAGCTGATTTTCTACCAGACTGAGTTAACATACAGGTGTTAAAAGGGACAGGAGAATCCATGTGTGTATCTGCAATGTGTAAATTAGGTATTAAGAATATGGTTTATATACTATGCCCTGTCTCTTCTAGGTGATAGTGAGGAACCTCTCTACAGGAACACGGGTGGTCCTGAAGTCCTACTATGGTTATGAGATAGAAGAAGTTAAGATCATGGGAAAAGATCGCTACCTGGTCGCTCACACCTCCGACACTCTTCTGCTGGGAGACCTGCTGACAAATAAACTGAGTGAGGTAGGACTTCACCCGAATTCCCCCCAAAAAAACACGTAATTTATAACTAACTCTAGTGGTAGCTGGCCAGGTAGATGGTTTCAGGGTTTGAAATATCACCTCCAAGATTTCTGCCTCCAACCTGATTCAGTGGAGACGGATGCAATTTCAAATGTGGTGCCCAAAGCATTTGAAAATTACATTTGTAAAAAGCCACGTTCTCAGAATAATACACAGATTTCACTGTTTTTTTGTGGGTATTCCGCTGAAAACAGTCATTCTTTATTACTTTGAATGGCACCATCTGTCCTGTTATATCATGTGTTGTGTTGTGTCTTTTGCAGTGAGTGTTGCTGTAACATTTGAAACAAAATTCTGCCTCCTCTCTTTCAGGTGCCGTGGCCCGGCTCTGGGGGAAATGAAAAGTTCTTCTTTGAGAATGAAACAGTAAGTACACACAGATTTGTAAAAAGCTGCTGTGAGTCTGTTTTTCAATGAAATTTACAACAAGACAATATTTGCCAATGTGTACAAAAAGGCCTGTATTTTAACTGAACCTGGCGACCTCACCCAAAGAGGTAAACGCTTCAGGCCCTTTCAAAGTCTCAGACCTTCTGGGTAATGGGTCCCGTACCACTGCCCCTGTTCAGCTGTATACCACTGTGGTTTATTTTAATACATTTTGTTTTCAGGTGTGCATGATTTTTAATGCTGGGGAGCTGAGTCTGGTGGAGTATAGTAACAATGAGATCCTGGGCTCAGTCAGGACTGAATTCATGAACCCTCATCTCATTAGGTAGGTCCAGTTACACATTATTTTGACATTGTAAAAACATGTATATGTAGATATTCATTTGGAGTTGTTCAAGCAGGCTCTACCTATTATTATCTTCCTGACAGTAGTCCAAGGCAAATTTCCATTTTCAGCTTTAAGATGACTGGAAGGAAACTGTGTTAGATGTAGGAAAAAATTTAATACATAAATGAAAAGTAAGATGAATATTGTTTAAATTGATTTTAATTATTAATTAATTATCAAGCACAGTATGTGTTTCCAGTTCCGTCCACTAGATGGCTGTATTGAGCTGTGCAGAAATCCCAGGTATCATTACAGCAAAGCTGTAGAGGAGTCAGTGAGACGCACATCCATGTTAATGTATTCAGACCTGTCAGAAGTGTCAGCACTGACGGTCCCTTGGTAACTGACTAATGGTCAACTGCTGTTGAGGCGAGCAGGTTTCAGGATGCTCTGACTGCTCCTCGCCTCTGGCTGCCACTGCAACATGACAACATCATGACCAGGTGTACCCTGGTGTACCGCATATGATGAACAGCTGAAGCCAATTATGCTGAGCTGATGCTGGATTTAATACAAAGGTATTTAATCAGTGTTGAACTCCCGAACCAGTGGTTTTTAATGATTTACTAAAAGTGTGTATGTGTGTGTTTCTGTGCGTCTAGTGTGCGACTGAATGAGAGGAAGCAGAGAGGAGTCGAAGACAACAAGAAGCTCGCTTATCTGATTGACATAAAGACCATTGCTGTTGGTGGGTATTCAGTGGAAAAGTAACTGCACACAGCAGTCACTGCTCACTTGATCTGAGTCAGGTACTGAAGTATTTTCAGTACCTGACTGAGAAAAGTTCTGACCAACAACACTGTCAACTTTTTCAGATTTAACGTGCTCATTTTGCGCTGTGCGGCTGTGAAACGTCTGTGATTGGAGAACAGTTTCAGTCTGCAGTTTTTGTTAGTCGAGATAGGACTTCTGAGCATTGTTAGATGCTGATGATGCTGCCATTATTATGTTTTTCTTTTTTTAGGCAGAAGTTGAGCCAGAGAGGTAGTTTTCACAAAGATCAAGCCTTTGGCTGTGATTGTTAACCATAATATTAAACCCCTAAACTGCCACAGCTACACTAATCGGAGTGTATAATCAATTAAACTGTATCATTTCCATCCAAGTGGGCCTCACTGAGTGGACCGTATTCCATTTTAATTAAAAAGACAGTATTGGCCCCACATATCAGCAGAATAATATCACATTGATTGACAGTGCAGGTAAGTTTTGAAAGTAGAGAAACTGCTCACTCTGCCTAATAGAATCATGGATAATTATAGAATGACTGGCTGATATCTCATCTGCAATAAAAAGCCAATTTAAGCCTGATACTTTGTTAGACTGACAGCCTGACCGCTGCTCAGTTAACCTGTCATGTCCCTCCCCCCCAGTGGATTTGGCCGGAGGCTACAATCTGGGAACCATCAGCCACGACTCCAAGATTGACTGGCTGGAGCTCAATGAAACCGGACGCAAACTGCTGTTCAGGGACAAGAAGCTGCGGGTGAGAATGAAACCTCAGCACCCTGAGGGGATTGAAAGAGTGGAGACAATGGCAGAGGGGCCTAAAGGCAGAGAGGGCAAATGACAAGATGGTGATTAGTAAGGTAATAAGTAAAATAGAAAAACTGATCCTTGGTTGGGGCGTGTCTAAACCTATAGGCACGTCCGTCACCCAAAACAGGCCTCGTAGCTTTCTGTGTGGAACCATCTTTGTCATCCAGGCAGTAAGATGGTGAGTCAGAATAGATGTGATAGCACTTTGCCACACTGTAAATTAACCATGAAAGGTATGAAATTGTATTTAAATGTTATTTATTTATGTAAAATTATTAGAGGAGCAAATGAAAAACAAATACATTTTTTCTTTTCTTTTTCTTCCTTTTCCCTTCTTTCTTATCCTGTTAATTTTCCATGCGACCCCTCATAAGACCTTCATTTGTCTTTTTAGCCTGTTATTACATGTGTGTGTTAAGCACATGATTGAATTGCAAAAACATGCAAAGCACCTGTTTATATTTTTGTTCTTTAAAATGATCAAATGCAGAGATGAAATTAGAAATAACATTATCTCTTATAGTAATGAACAGAACAAAAAATTAGAAAAAGTCTAAATGTTGTGCCAGTTAACGTACACAGGGAGCTGTTGTCAGTTGTGGCCCCAGGGTAATGGAACAGTTTGATGTTTGAGCCTTGGGGCAAAGACTTGGACAACTCTGGTAATTGGAAATCTGG
Organism: Toxotes jaculatrix; assembly: GCF_017976425.1. Lineage (NCBI taxonomy): Eukaryota > Metazoa > Chordata > Actinopteri > Toxotidae > Toxotes > Toxotes jaculatrix. The sequence goes on from NC_054412.1 coordinate 2,633,773, forward strand.
TGTCTAACTTTTTGCTGCACTTGTATGGCACATAGCGACATTTAAAGATTTTTGTATTTCAAAATTTATATTTTTTCAGGTACAGATGTAGATTGTTTTTAGTATGAACAAAAAGATCTTTAGTTGGATGGTTAGTGAAATATTTATGTACTTTAAAAAGAAGAAGGAGAAGGAAGAAGAAACTCTGATGCTATTTAGAACCAGAAAAAGTCTCCGTAATCACTCTTTCAGTTTTCAGACACTGTAAAGTTTTGTGGTACTTAAGATTGAGATCCTCACTACGTGTCTGTTCAGACTTTTCATCTAAACACTTCTAATTTTTTTAACATGCTCTTTTTCTTCAGGTTTATTCAAAACCTTTATTCTTAGTAATAAGTTTACATTCTAATCATGTCACTGCTAAGGAATCGCTTTAAAGTACCTCGTGCCTTTACTGCAGTGCTGATGGTGCATGAATTGGAGGCCCAACATCATAGTTGTGTCTCAGCTGGGTGAAAATATGGTTTAATGTCAGTCAATCAATGGCAGGCTGAGGAAATTTAGGCTATTTCTTTTTTTTCCTCCACATTCCACCAGTAACAGATGATAACAAGTTAAGTTGTATAACAAATGGTTCTTTAATTTAAACTTGCTTTCAAGTGAACTTATCAACAGGCTGCTCTTCCTCACTGCATTAAAAGTTGGCCAGTTGAGCTCCAGGGGAAAAATATAGACAGAGTATTCTTAAAAATAGTTGGGGGGGGGGGGGGGTATATTAAGGTAGCTGATTACACCAGCGGGCAGTCTCTCATTCACACACATACATATTAAGTGCTGCTGGAGCCACTGTAGCTTATAGAATCTACATAATCTCAACTCATCAAGAGTATTCACATGGCGCTGGTGAAGATTAATCAGCTTCATTCAGGCCAAAGGAGTTTAACGATGCTGATGTAAACTTTAATGTTCTGGGACAGAGAATTGGAAAATAAGGACGATCACTGTGTTAACTTTGCTTACAGCGTCACCAAAAGCAAGTGGTTCCATCCCAGCATAGCACACGTCCTGTTGTCAGAGATGCTTATTAACGTGGAGTAACCTTCATGTTACATATTACAGTATAAAGGTGGTATGTTGTCCAGAGTAAAACAGTATCTAACGTAACACTGAGGAATGTTGGCCAGATTAATATGTCACATGCAGATTTATAGTGGAATATCTGTTCTAAACATCTTATTACAGCCAAAAACCCGCCAGTGACCTCCAAAGGCTTTTTAATACCTAACAGACATATTGCAATGGTTAAAGGAGTCAAACATTTTGGGAAGCAGCTGGTTGGTTTAGCTTCACATGAAGAAGGTCACTTTCCTCAAACCAAAATCCTGAAAAGGTATTAAAAAGTCTTAAATTTAAGACTTAAACTTAAGACTCTTTTTGTAGGCAGTAATAATAATTATAAAATTAAAAACTCAAAGTGTGATTGTTTCTATAGTGTACTGTGCTGCAGGAGGCTGTTCAAGCCTTTTTCTTTTTGTAAAAGTCAGCACCATCAGACCTGTAGCAAACACTGCTGTCACTTCTGGTAGCCACAGAAAGTAAAACAACTCTTTCATAATGGGTAAGTGTCAATTTTAGCAGATCTTGAATTAAATTAATCTTTTTTAATTGTTTAATCCATGTATCTATTCTGTGCCTTATCTGAGACCAAGTCGCATCAATGGAATTAAGTACATCATTAGTAATTACTGCTGCTGGAGAGTACAGAAAAAAATGAAATAATAATATTTAATTCTAGGCCAGATCATCCCTGCTGATTTTCCATCACACTTTCAGTGAAAGGTATTAAACTGCATTCTGTGTGGTATTACAAAGGTCTTAAAAGGTCATAAATTCAACTCAGTGAACCTGTAGAAACCTTGAAACTGGAAAAGGGGGATTAAATATGGCAGCTAGTCTGACTGTGTCTGTCAACATCCATTTTTTTTGTACAGCATGATAATCACTGAGCTTTAGATGTGCAAGTAAGTGGAATTTGTTACCAGCAGATAAAGCCAGGCTGTTTTCAGTTCTTATGCTAAACAGCTAAGTGTCCTCTGACTCTGTATTTTCCAAAATGTTGAACTATCCCTTTAATGCTGTATATACTGTAGGTTACCTTTGATAAGGTCAGGCCATTGGGGATGACGAAATTAAGAATTTCTGTATCTCCCTCTTGCTCCTTCCTCCTCAGCTCCACCTGTACGACATCGTGACCGCCATAAAGGCCACATTGCTGAGTTTCTGCTCCTATGTCCAGTGGGTGCCCGGCAGTGATGTGGTGGTCGCCCAAAACAGAGGAAACCTCTGCATTTGGTACAGTATCGACAGTCCAGAGAGCATCACCATGTTCCCAATCAAGGTGAGGACTTGTCCTCCTTGTGTGAAAGGGTTACACATTTACACTACTGAAAGGGTTTGAGTACATAACACAATTGAATGGGGCTCATATCAGCTTTTTTCATCTTTTAATCTTTTTCATCCACTCCAAACCCCCAGCTTAATAGTGATATTATGTGTATTTTGTGTTTATGTAATTATCTTGTATCTTAAAGAAAACAGCATCCTGACGGTGAGGGTTTCAATCTCTGCACCGGCCTTGCTGGTTGTTTTACATAGTTTGGAGTTGATATTATATATTTTTTAATTTTAATTATTTTTTAATTTTCTCTGGTTTTTATGCCCAAACCACGTTTTACTTTCCTCAAGCTTTGGGTCTCTGTGCTCCATGTAAAGCCGACTGAGCAAGTGTTTTTGTGCTGCTGTCCTGGAGCGGTTAGTTGCCCTGGGCAGGCACAAGTTTTGGAAACTTGCTTGCGGAACACTCATTGGTGTTCTCATTAATAATAAAAACCAGGCAGAGCAAGCTCTTGCATGGGTGCAGTTGGACAAAAACAACGTTTGGAAAGTTCATCAATAATTGTTGTGCCAGACATTTTATTTTGCAGACGAATAACGGAAAACTAATGGTCACGTGATTTCTGTAGTGGCTCACGTATATATATTTTTAATGTGTTGGTTTGTGCAATAACTTCTTTGTGTTTAGTGAAAATATTACTCAGAGCTAATAGCTAACTAATATGGGTTAGCTATTATAGGGGTGGAGGAATATATATATTCTAATAAGGTAGAAGTATGTAAGTGACATAAGAAAAATGTTTATGCAGAAATTTGGCCTCTGTGTTATATTATTTTACATGATTTGATTAGTATTAGTTCCACCTCTCTCTGTCAGGGAGACATTGTGGATCTAGAAAGAGTCGATGGAAAGACGGACGTGATCGTGACGGAGGGCGTCAACATGGTGACATACACGCTGGATGAAGGCCTCATCGAGTTTGGTACTGCTGTTGATGATGGAGACTACGGCAGGTGAGCTCTGAGCCATATTCATTTTAAAAAAAAAACGTCTAATATGATTAAACTGATACCGTTTGAACGTCCGCCCATCCTTCTATGTACTCGCTGCTTTTCTGGGTCAGAGTTTCAGTGACAGCAGGGTGAGCAGAACAGGCCAGATGTCCTTTTTATCCAGCAGCTTCCTCCAGCTCCTCTTGAGGGTTTCCTCCGCACTCTGCGGCCAGCTGGGAGACATAATCTGTCCCTTCAGTGTGTCGTGATTTGAACATCTCCAAAGTGATGCTCTTGTGGAACCTCCTCATCAGATGCCTAAACTCGTATAACTGACCTCTCATTTTTGAAGGAGCAGCAGCTGAACTCTTCACTGGTGAAATCTGTCAGACATCAAGTGAGGCCTGCCACCTTTTTAAGAGGATGTTGGTTGCTTGTACCTGTTATTCCATTCTTTCTGGTAAAAGAACAACCACAGATGGGACAGGGCATCTGCAGGCTTTCAAAAATCTTAAAACCGCTGCCTCCTCATAGGCAGATTTGTGTGTCAAGTTGAGGAATCCTTCAAAGGGTTCCATCTACAATCCAGCTGTGGTCAGCTGTCTGAACTGCTGCACCCCCCTCTGACTTGCTGAACACCACGTCAACCCTGCTTCTGACTTTTGAATATCTGAAGCCTCGTGTTTTGCCCAAAGGCACTGAAGCAGAGCAGATGTGTGCTGACCCAGGTCTGTCCAATCAATACACAACTCGCTGCTTCTGCTCTGCTGCTTCGATATTTGTGGAGGACTCGTCTGTTCTGTCCTATCATGCGCTATGACCTGTCCTGCCATCTAACTCAGCTCCACTGCTTGTTTGTGTTTCTGTGTGTGTGTGTGTGTTTTTACAGAGCCACAGCATTCCTTGAGACTCTGGAGATGTCACCAGAGACTGAAGCCATGTGGAAGACACTCAGCAAGCTGGCTCTAGAGGCACGCCAGCTGCACATCGCAGAAAGGTCAGCAACACAAACACACACACACACACACACAAAGCCCTTTCAAAGCAATGTTTGTGCCTCTGAACTAATTACATTCTTTATCAGTCTTCATTGTAACTGAGACTTATCTTTGCAACTGGAGAGAATGGAGACAACAAGGGCACCTTCGTCACCTGCAATGAAAAAAAGACAAACAACTCTTGAACACTCACACACAGCAGATGGCTGTGTCCCTGCCTGACCTCCTTCTCTAACTTCATTAATCATCAAAGACAGATTTTTAAAAATTTCTATCATAAGCATTCTCTCTCTCTCTCCCTCTCTCTCTCTCTCCCTCCATCTTTATTTCGCTCTGTTTTGAGAAACTTTTCAAATTTGAATTCTGTGTCGTTAATAATGCATATTCTGTTCATTAGGCATCAGCTTGATTTGCATAAATCATGAAATCGGGGAAAGAAATGGTTTTGTCTGGAGTGGGTAATGTTAATGAGGGAGGGAAGTGATGTTAATGAGGGCGGGAAGCGAGAAGGAGTCAGACAGAGAGTTTTCTTTTTTTTCTTTTTTTTTACTTTTTTCTTTCATGACTTGTTCATTAATCTGATGCAACTGTTCAGAGAGAGTTGGTAATAAAGTGGCCGAATGCTAAGACGCGCCTTTGCATTTCTCAGCCCCTCAGACTGCAGCGTATCTAAAGACTAATTAGACAAAAGCTCTAATTTTTCTCAGTTCACTGAGCGAACAGTTTTTCAGAGCTCTGACCAGCCAGTGTTACCTTCAGTCTTCACTGCAATGAATGTTTCTGTCACTGTTGCATCGTTCACTCTGACTCTTTCTCTCTTGCCTAATTGCTAAATCTCTCGCTGTTTTTCTTTCTCTCTTATTTTGAAGGTGTTTTGCTGCGTTGGGTGATGTCTCAACAGTTCGTTTCCTTCACCAAATTGCCGATAAAGTGTCTGAAACGGTGTGTTTCACATCAGCACAGACACATCCCCACATCTCCACACTGACCAAATCTGCTGCTCAAAAGACACGAGAGTTCGGAGGGTGATGCTGATTAATAATATTCTACACTGATATTCAGTGGCTTTAAAGCTGACAACTTTCACACAACAAATTCTGAATAATTCAATATTTGTTTCAAAGGTTTATGCTTCTCACGGCGGAAATGGAAAACTATTTCCACTGGAATCCATATTAATGACATTCATCTTGGTTGAATATCAGTTAGTGCTTTCCAGTTTACAGAAAGAAATTAGTCACTTTGATTCATCTTTGTGTAAAAACTCCAACGCCACATTTTACACACACGTACTTCTTCGGAACTTTTATACTTTTTCAGATGAACTACATTTTGTTGCTCCACAGTACAAAATAAGCGCTCACTCGTGTGTGTGTGTGTGTTTTAACCTGCGTGTCTCTTCTGACCAGGGTGAAGATGGGACGACATCCTACCAAGTCCAAGCCCATATTGCCATGCTGGAAAAGAACTTTAAACTTGCTGAGATGCACTTCTTGGAGCATGTCAGTGATTCGCCTCATTTTGCCTCATACAACCAAACCTTGTGTACACACAGTGCGGTATTTAAAATCAGGCTTTTCACACATGGAATTCACTATGAGTGTGTTTCAGTTCGGATTTTACAACTCAGGTGTTTTATTCAAAATTAAAATACAGTTACCCTCCAGTTTGTTTATCTGTTTATCTGAGTTGTTAACCAACTTGATTTTGAGATGTTTACTGTACACTGTTTCATCCTAGCAGAAGGTTAGAGGATTGGAAGCTCATGATTTAATCCACCAGATCAGGCACTCTAACACAACAGAGCAGTATCACTCTGTACAAGTTTTATTACTTAAAGAGGACAAAGCTGTAACTGCGATTAATAAGCGTTTTTCTGTTTTACTGTAGAATTCCATCAATGAAGCCATAGAGATGTACCAGACTCTGCACATGTGGGACGACTGCATTGCCATGGCTGAAGCCAAGGTGATAATGAACCGACTATACTTAAACTTTTCAACATTTGACGCTGCAGCTTTTTCGGTGTTCTCTGGGTCTACTTTGACACTAATTATCAACTAATTATCAAAACTGTTTAACTGATTAATTCTGTGTTGACTGACTGATTAATCACCAAGTGTGTTTCGAGCACTAGATTTAAACCTACGTTTAACTAACTAACAACCGCACACTCAATCCAAAATGACTGCAGAGTTACCCGGGGCTGGACAGCCTGCGTGAAGACTATCACCAGTGGTTGGCGCAGACGGGTCAGGATGAAAAGGCCGGCGAGGTGAAGGAGAGCGAGGGAGACTTCCAGGGTGCCATCAATCTCTACCTGAAGGCTGGGCTCCCGGCCAAAGCTGCCCGCCTGGCCATCAGCCGGCCGGAGATCACCAACAATAGCGACATTGTCAGTCGCATCGCTGCCAGTCTGATCAAGGGCGAGTTTTATGAGAGGGTGAGTGGACTCTCTCTCTCTCTCTCTCTCTCCATCTTTAATAAAGGGATTTATATAAGTTAAACTGGTGAAATCTATTATTCCTCCTCCTCTGTTCTTACTTTTCTGTACTTCCCACCTTGCCTCGTCTTCCTCTCCTCTCCTAACAGATGCCAGGGGAGTTGAGGTATCAATAGATCAACAACAGTTTACTTAGTTTTTTCAGTTTTACACTCTGTCTCCCTCCATCTGTCTGTTATTTCTCTGTGTCTTTTTCTGTAGCTGTTTGTCTGAGAACTCAGCTCTTTTTTATAGCCATCTGTGTTTATGTAACAGGTGAGAACCAGGCTTGGAAGGAGAGAACGAAACTTCAGAGTAAAAATTTGTTGCTGTATCCTGTTGGTGGAGGGTTTCATCACTTTAGGTGTTTGAAGGTTGATATGGATGCTGGAAATGTGTGATTTTAACTTGCAGCAGTTAAAATGTCCTGCTGACACTCAGTGTATTTTTTGTATCTTGCAAGGTTCCCACATTCTCCCTTGCATTTTGTTCTTGACAGGTTAGAAAAAGGAATGGAACGTTGAAACAGGAAAGGGCCTTTCCTAAACTGTTGCCTCAAAGTTGGAAAAACACTATTGTCTAAAATACTGACTTTTTAGCAAGATTTGTCTTAATTGAAACTAAGCGATTTTACCCAAACCGTGAAGAACAGACCAAATATATATGTGTGTGTGTGTCCACATACTTTTTTCATCATATACATTCCCAACAATCGATTCCACTCTCAGCAAAGAGTGTTTAAGAAATTCGGCACTAAAAAATTGTGTTAGAAGTTGTTTGGAGGACTTTCCACCATATCACTGTGACTGACCCTGATTTAGCTACATTTAATGTCTCTAATATTTGAATTAGTCATCGTAAATGGATTTGTCTCCGTCTCTTCTGACCAGGCAGGAGATCTGTACGAGAAGATCAGGAACAACCAGAGAGCTTTGGAGTACTACTGCAAAGGAGGTGCCTTCAGGAAAGGTAAATCAGGAGTTTTATTGTTTAAAGATCTGATGTGCATCTCAGATAAAAAGGCACAAAGCATCTCAGTTATGTGAAAAGATGCTGAACAACAGCTGGATGTATGTGGCTGAGTTGAGTGTGGGTGGTATACAGTATGTGTATTTGGATGTAAAATCTCTCCTTCCTGCTTCCTGTAGCGGTGGAGCTGGCTCGTCTTGCCTTCCCTGCCGAGGTGGTGAAACTGGAGGAGGCCTGGGGAGACTACCTCGTCCAGCAGAAACAGATGGACGCCGCCATCAACCACTTCATTGAAGCAGGGTATGTAGTGTAGACGGAGAGCGAGTGGACTGAAGAGACAAAGGTATGGGCAGATGGAGAGGAGGAAAGATGACTCATAAAAAAAAACAATCCAACAGAGATGGCCAACAATTCTTTAAATCATCACCAGCACCATGATAGAGAGATGAGAAGAGACATATTTAAATATGGCCACAGTTATGCCCAAAAAATACCAAAAAAGACAGGTAATCAGCAGCCAGATTTCTATTCTTTCCAAAGTAAATCCTCTGAAACTGAATTTTGACTGTGGGATTCTAAAACTCTCCATAGAAACAAATTAAAAATACTTGAGCTGATAATTTCTGCTGCCAGTAACGTTTTAATCTTTATTTAAACCTTAAACAAATTATTAACTTTAACCTTTAAACAAAGTTGCTGTGTGTCCATTTTGTCTGGTTGTCACTCACATTTGGCGGAGGAAGACAGTTAGCATTGACCACATATGATCTACATTTCAGAAATATATCGTGATTTTTTCTTTTCGTACACACACCACTTGCACACAAAGAAAAACGTATATATTGTTTTCTTCTTAGCTGCTCCCTTAAAGCCATCGAGGCAGCCATCGCAGCTCGTCAGTGGAAGAAAGCCGTCCACATCCTGGAGCTACAGGAGGATTCATCAGCAGGAAAATACTATGTGAAGATAGCTCAGTACTACGCCTCCATGCAGGACTATGAGGTGAGAGAGGAGGAAGGAGGTGTGCAGGGAGGAAGTAAAAGTACAAAAGTGCACATTATACAGAATGGCCCATTTCCATATATATTACATTATTGGATTATAACCTGGGAGGCACCAGATGTTTCTGGTCTCATACCTGTGGTAGTTTAAGAGATCAGCTGATGTAAGTGTTGGTAACAGTTTTTTTTTGCCTGATTCTTATTTAAACAGTGTGTGGAGTTATTTTTGTTAGGTTGCGGAGGAAGACTCGCTGAGTGTATATAAACCGAAACCTTAACTGGTAAAGCTGCACAAATCTGTTTTAATGTCAACCTTCCATTAAGTGACTACATGTAATGTGAAAGGCGTACTCTTAAAGATAAGGCCATAGAGAATTATTATCATTATCACCCGACTCTGCAGTTTCCCTCCGCTCCACAGAGGATTTTAGCATCTTTCAGCTCATTGTTTAGTTGTCTGGCCCACGATGTTTCTGTTTTGGTTCACTCTCACCACCCGTCAGCCGTACACCCAGCAGCAGCAGGCAGTGGTTTTCAAAGAACAAGCTCCGATAAATCAACTGTACGCCGCCTGCCCACCTCCAAACAGCAGACACAGTTAGAGAGCATCTGGGCAACACAGCAGAGCATTCAGCCGCTAAAGAGCCAGATATTTCTTTCAAGTGTAGGTGGAGACCAAAAATACAGCTAAAAGGAAAGTGAAAGTAGGACTTATGCTTGTCAAGTGGCCAGAAGCAAACTCCAATTTAAGGATAATGTTGCTCTTTGTCTGCTGGATGGAAGCAGCTGGTTGTTAACATGTTCACATGTTAGTGGCAACCTTATTTGGACTTTTCTGAATTGTTTCTCTGATGTTCACTTTGACTTACTTTAGCCTAAATGCTGGTACATTTGGTTTTGTGGTTAGGCTGGCAGAGCGGTGGAGACAGCCAGAGGGATAAAGTCGGCAGTGACATTTTGCTGTCACCACTGTCGATAAATTTCTCTCAGGGATATATACAGTCACCCATGACACACACATGCAACTTTAGTGCAATCTCTGTGGAGCAGTGGTTTTGGCACGAATGACAAAGTGGACGGTTGCAACAATAGTTTTAATAGTTGCCTAAATACCAAAAATACAGGACTGTTGAAATGAGAAAGAGAAAAAGACAAATCTGGTCTAAATACAAAGAGAAGGGAAAAGGAGGAGAGATGATAGTGGTGAAGCACAGTGTGCTCTGCTTATTCTGATTAGCTCAGCTGAGCCAAACAGCCTCCACAGACTGCCAGCCTCTGAAAATAGCAGGCTATTTCAGTCTGTTTGCTCTATGGGCATATTCACAGAAAGTAATTAAGATAACAAGCTCTTTGCTCTCCAACTTGTGGAAGATGCAGGAAAGTGAAATTCAGTGCAAACTAAAACAATGAAGGAAGCTCATACCTGTGTTTTCAATAGAAAACGTATCCAGCGAAAAACAATGACTAAACGATTTTTAATCAGAACGGACGAAACCACCTGCGCATGCATTTGTTTCATTGATGCCAATGTTATTACAGTTTGAGGTGAATATATCTTCTGCCTTTATGTAGCAGAAATCTGTTCACATTTAAAGGACAAGCGTTTCTCCTTCTCTCATCAGCTTCACGCTATGGCAACATGTCACGTTATTCTCTGTGTTGTTATTAGTATTAGCAGTAAGTGTTTTTGTGTGTTTATCCTGCAGAAATGCCTTTTCAATATAATAATATTCTTTGGATATATGTCATGAAGTTAACAAGGTTTTTATTTTCACCAGTGATTTCACAAGATTGCCAAATATTATTAATTATGAGCTATTTTGGAAACGAGTTTGTGATTTTCATATATTATTTAACATTTTCTCAGCGCGTGTTTGGTTTTTTTTGTGTGTTTCTGGCCTGTAGGTGGCAGAACAACTGTTTGTGAAAGGAGGTCACATTAAAGATGCCATAGACATGTACACCACAGCAGGACGCTGGGAGGAGGCTCACAAGGTCAGTGTGGACACAAACTGCACAAAAACACCAGTATGTAAAAAAAACTAATTGATTTTGAACTCAAAATCCAAGGCCCAAAATGCTCATTGTTTTTCCTGCTTTTGTTAAGCATAATAAAAATGTATTTGTTAAAAGCACATTAATGTATGTTTCATCTAAAACCAGTCAGATGGAATAATATTTACATTAGAAGTGGACGTGTTTTTTGGATTATGTTTAACAAGATATCAGTCTAATTGTAATACAGAGAAGTGAATAAGGCTGTTGTTGTTGTTTGACGTGTTTTGTCTGCAGTTGGCAGTGGAGTGTATGACAGAGGAGGAAGTTACGGCCCTGTACATCAGCAGAGCTCAGGAGCTGGAGAGAGACGGGAAGTTCAAAGAGGCTGAGAGGTAAATGCAGATCGCTATATTTATAGTAATTTGTTTCATCATTAGCTGCTGGAAGCATGAAAATGGAGTGAGGCAAAGCAACATGGCTGAAGTCATGTCTGACCTCAGTTACAGCAAGAGAAATAATAAAAACTGTGTCTGACTGTTGGCAGGTGGTAATTTCAGCCTCTGTTTTGACTTGGCTGTCTGACTTTCCATTATTTCTAGACTGGTTCCTCACACCTCACGTCTTTTAAAAGACCTCTTTTATGCCTTTAACACTCAAAGGTCATAAAAAACCTGTGTGTGTGTGTGTGTGCATACAGGCTGTTTGCCACAGTGAAGCATCCTGACCTCGCCATCGCCATGTACAAGAAGAACCGGATGTTTGATGACGTTATTCGGCTGGTGGCCAAACATCTCCCCGACCTGCTGACTGAGACCCACATCTGCCTGGCCAAGGTACAGCACACTGTGATCAGCTCTGCAGCAGGAACTGGCTCGAGTTTCAACACCAATGCTCACAGCAACAATTGAAGCTTTTGTAAAAGTCATTTGGAGATCCCTTCTTAATGTGCTTCCAGTGTAAGTGATGGGAGACACACTTAAGGAGTTTCGTGTTTCCTTGCTGAGCTGCAGTGGGGGAATCTGTTTGTAATAGAAAGACTATAGCTTTGGAGGGCCCCCCTTTAATTCACTTCAGATGAACCTTCAGATACATAAGTTCCCCACAGAAGGAGGACTATGGTTATATTATACTGGAAATATGTCCGCAAGGGATCTGTTGATGAAAAGAGCATGAGCAGAAGGAATGATCGCAGCATTTCAACGGATTTAAGAGATGTTATTTCTGTGAGTGGACATCCTGACTCTGAGCATGTGACGGAAGATGACCTGAGTCGCTGAATACCAGAGAGACGTGGGCAGTGATTTAAAGGTCTGGAACAAGGCTAAGAATTACTCAGAAAACCCGAAATTCAAAAGCCCTGTTCATAAAGTCATCTGCATATTTAAATTACATCATACAGTTTAGTTTGCCTATTTAATTACTTGTAGATGAAACAAAGAACAAATCCGTCTTCAAATTGTTGTAGCGCGTCTGAGATCAGTGTGAAAGTGGCGGGACTGTTGTCATGGCTCAGCATCTTCATCAGCGATATTCAGGCAGCCATGAATGAGGTTTCTCATCTGAAAAGCTCTTCATCAGGATTTTTGTTATGAGGGCCACATCCAAGACCGTTCTGTTTCTTATGTAACCGGAGACAAATGAGTGCGTTCACAGTTTTGTGATTGTCCAATTATCTTGTGAGAATTGCCCCGCAGTGCTTTAAACTGCCGCTCTGAATTCTGAAGCTTTGAAGACCATGAGTTAAAACTAATTTCTTTGATGCGCACACAATTAGACCACATACATATCAAATTTTACAAACTTTTTAGTTGTGTCGCTCTCAGACTTGAAGTCTCTGAGCATCAGACAGTGGCAGCAAAGATGATTCATAAGAAATTCAATAGAGTTTCATCATTAGGAGCTTTTTCTTTTGTCAACAGTTTTCCTTTTTGCTGTGTCACAAACCGAGAAAAACAGTGCTGAAAAAAAAGCATTATCATATTGTAACTCCAGGAAGTACTTACATTAATATACTTTATGTGTATGTGATAGTCATATTATTTTGAAATGTATGGTATAAATGTTTGTTGTAGGAGTTGGTGACTGAATCCAGGTTCTCAGCGGCTGAGTATCACTTCATGGAGGCTGAAGAGTGGAAAGCTGCTGTCCAGATGTACAGAGTCAATGATATGTGGGAGGATGCATACAGGGTACACACAGTCACATTTGTTTTATTGGCTTGCTAGCTGTTCATCCCATTTCCAGATTTATTTACTCATATATATATATATATGATTAGATGTAAGTGTTTATTAATGGATCTGTGAACATCTGTAACTCCTCCTGGGGATGCTCATAAGTGGAAGCTGGTGTATGAACAAGTAAATAATGACAACTTGTAAAACACAGTTGTAACAATATAAAACACACACAAACACTTAAAAATCTTCTTATAGTGGCTTAAAGCCCCAATTTGATGTGTTAAAACACGTCTATAAAATTTTCATTACATATGTGTGTGTGTGTGTGTGTGTGTGTGTGTGTGTGTGTGTGTGTGTGTGTGTGTGTGTGTGTGTGTGTGTGTGTGTGTGTGTGTGTGTGTATGTATGTATGTATGTATGTAAATACACTTATATGTGTTTGTGTGTGTGTGTGACAGGTGGCAAAGAGTGGAGGTGCTGTTGCCCAGAAGCAGGTGGCATACCTGTGGGCCAGGAGCCTGGGAGGAGAGGCGGCCGTCAAGCTGCTGAACAAGTTTGGCCTCCTGGAATACGCCATTGAGTTTGCTTCAAGCAACTTGTGAGCTGCATTACAAGACATAGACCCAACATACACCGTGATTAATTTTCATTTAATTGCACCCTGAGTCTAATATGATACAGAAAATGTTAAACATTGCTGAGAGCTTTTGGAGCTGCTTCGTATTGATGATGACCACTCTCATCCAGGAGGTTTTGCTAATTGCACTGTCTGGAGGGAGTTCTTCACATTAAACTTCCCATGAATTGTTTGCATCTTAAAATTTGTTGAGGTCACACAGTCCTGATAATCAATGAATCCCATGAAGAAAGTTGAATTGTTGTGAAATTTCAGGAGGAAAGTAAAAGTAGCTGACGACAGAAGAATATGTAATTTAATAAGTTAGCTTTAATACGTTTGTTACCAAGTTATGTTCTTAGGCTGTCCATCCGTCTAAATGTACATAAAGTTAGTCACTGTAAACTCAAACTCATTTCACACTCTTCCTCTTGTCTCCAGCTCATTTGACTTTGCCTTTGATTTGGCCCGTCTTTCCTGTAAGGAGAAGATTCCTGAGATCCACCTCAAATACGCCATATACCTGGAGGATGGGGTAAAACCATCACCGTCCTGTTACAGACAGTCCCCTATTGCCTGTCCTCACCATAGTGGTTATTTTAACTCCACATACCTTCTCATGGGAAATAATCACCTCACAAGTCATTGTACATTTAATTTCTGCTCATGCTCTCACTTTCTGCTCTTTCATGTCCTCCCAAATTCTGTCACGGTTTCCAGGGGAAGTTTCCTGAGGCTGAGGTTGAGTTCATCAAAGCGGGAAAACCCAAAGAAGCTGTGCTCATGTGAGTACCGAAGATGAAGGCTGTGACCCTCAGCTCATTCAGTTTTGCTGTTTATGAGTTGGGCTTTAACACAAAGCTTTAAAGAGAGCTACAAGTTGAAAGAAGTGAAAAAGTTAATATCTAGGTTTTATTTTTTGGGCGTGTGTGTGAACTCTTCCAGGTATGTTCACAACAAGGACTGGGCCAGTGCACAGCGGGTGGCTGAGGGACACGATCCAGAGTGTGTTTCTGAGGTTCTGGCCGGCCAAGCCAAGTTCTGCTTTGAACAGAAAGATTTCCAGAAGGCTGAAGCTTTCCTGCTCCGAGCCCAGAGACCTGAACTGGCTGTTAAATATTACAAGGTAACTGTCAGAGCCAAACTAGCAAACAGCAGGAAAAGAGTCGCGAAATGTTCTAAGCTTTATTTCACCGAAACTTGAGAGATTTGTCTAAAATTGCTGAATAAACATTGAACTGATGACGTCACTTCCCCTGGTTTTATATTTAAATCATGTTCTGCCTGATGGTCAGTTGTTCTTTTGTTTATTTGTGTTTCTTAGGATGCAGACATGTGGAGTGATGCCATGCGCATCTGTAAGGAGTATCTCCCCAACAAGCTCTCCATGCTCCAAGAGGAGTACGAGAAGGAGACCTCCAAGAAGGGAGTCCGGTGAGATTAAGATATAAAAAAGAAAAAAAAAAAAGAAAAGAGATCAATGTGTCTCGTTATTTTAGTCCAGAGATCTGGAAAATTGTGATTTCATTCCTCTGTGATGCCATCCTACTTAAAGGAGAACACAGTCACTGATGCTGTTATCTTGTTATGGTTTGTCACCTTGAGTCACAATCACAGATCAGACTTTTGGTATTTTGATATAATTTTAAGAGTGTTTTAGATTTTGTTTACCTCATGTGTTATGTTATTAAGAAGCCCCTTAAAAGCCAGAGGGAAACCACAAAACCCACTATGAACATTTTACTCACTCACCCACCAGCAGACTCTGTGCACAAAGAATCAGTTTGATGCTTTATTAAACACAGCTCATGTGTTATTCCAAACTGAAACTCCCAACAAGGAATAGCTCGTTAGCCAGCAAACCAGCAGCATGCAGCTCTTATCCTCCTCCCATCGCCTCTCCCTCTTTAATGACCTGTGGGAGAAAACATCAAAAGTTACCAATGGAAACGAGCGATGAAGAGGGTTAAAGCAAGAAAATGCTGAATTATTCCTGCAGAGTTTACAGCTCAGGCCTCCAGATAAGTGAAAGGCTTCCCATTTCTCGTAGGCGCTCACAAGCCGTGATCAAATTTTAGCTCGTTAATAGATAGTAATTTTTCAGCTCAAGGATGCACGTGACTTTAATCTCACTGAAATGTAAGCTAATGACAAAGACAGAAATCAAGAGCAAGAAAGAGGTGGAGGAGTAATTATTCTCAGTGGCTGAAGAGGATGAGCTGTGGACATGATTCCTGTGCAGGGAAAATCCCGAAATCTGAGGTGTAATCCAGACAGAACAGCCAAGGATTTAAATGTATGTCTCCCATGTTCAGCTGAGCCCCACTGTGGTGAAAATAACCCGTGTTAACCTCTTTTGAAAGACAGTGTTATCAGACCAGTGGGTAAGAATGCTTTTGTATGAAAAGTTATGAAAAAAAGACAAATATTAATGATGCAGTGGCTTTGTCTCTGTATGTTTATGCCTCTGAAAACAATTTTGCACATTAGAACTTTTTATTTATCATCTTTTTTAATTCTGTTTTGCAAGTTGCAAAAAATGACAAGCCTGTTTCACTGTACAGTACGGCACAATAATGAGGCTGAATTGAACTGAACTGAATTATTCTTACTATTATGGATTTTAAATCAAAGCAGGATGTTGTTGCTAATTGGCCCAGATATCAAGGAGTCTGTCATTCAGAGTTTACAACGTTCTTTGTTTAAAAGAAGCTTTTTAATGAACCTCATATGAATTGAATTTGTTTGTTTGTCCTTATGTGACTCTGTGTGTGTGTGTTTGTGGTCTCAGGAGTGTGGAGGGCCTGCTGGAACAGGCCAGAGAGTGGGAACAGTCGGGCGAGTACTCCCGGGCCGTGGAGTGTTACCTGAAGGTGAAGGACGACTCTAACACGGCCCTGACGGAGAAGTGCTGGATGAAGGTAAAAGCTAAAACTGTCTAACATGTCAGCTGAAAATTAACCAGTAGCTATTTTGATTATTGATGTAAGACAGTGATTCTTAACCTGGGGGTCGGGATAAATCTGAAAGGACAATTTACTGGATAAGAAAGCAGTATATATATATTTATTTTTCCAGACAATGCTCTAATCTTCCAGCTCATTACCCACTGACATATGCAGCCGGTGATGATCGGTCAGGAGTAAAACTATTTTTACTTCAACTTATTTATCAAGCACAATTACCAATAATTCCCTGAATCCACCTTCTCCACTGCGAGGATTTCCTGCTTTTCTCCATATTCAGTATTAACCACGTATTACTGGGTTTTGGTCAATTGACCAGACAAAAGAATTAAATCTGAAAATGTACTGATGGAAATTGTGATTTTTTGGACATTTTTTGACACTTAATAATTTGAATTGAAATTGATCTACACATCTACCTGGTGCTGAACCAGACAGATCCATAGCAAGTCCATTGAAAAGAGTAAACAAGAAATTTGACTACATGTTTCAAAGTGGCCTTTTAATGCCACATTTAACACTGTAAAAAACTAATGGAAGACAGTAAAGCAAATACAAAACGAGGCACTGACACAACGGCCCAGCCAGTGATATCATTAAATTAAATGTGAGCTGCTTTATGTGTCCATGTGCCACAGCAAACAACAGAAGCATAAAAACGATCAAGTTTCACTAATTAGCTGCTTTTCACGTTAGGCAGTGCAGTGGGTGGATGACTGAATGGTAGGCAAGATTTCCCCTGATGGTGGAGGAAAGGTCAAAGGTCATCGTGTCACCGGTGTCAATAGATTTTCTTCTGCCGGGAGCATGAAGTTGCACAGCAAATATTGTGTGTTATTGACTTCAGTGCAATGTAGATCAGCTCATCTGAAATTTGAATGGTTGGTCTGATAGTGTTGCCAAGGGAAAGGTCAAAGGGTCTCAGAGATCAATGGGGTTTTTTTCCCCTCTCTGGGCATTTGAACGTTTGGTCTCCTGATGATGTTCGAGGAAAGGTCACGGGGTCAAGAAAATCAATAGGTTTCTTCCTGCAGAGAGCCTGAGTACGCACATTAGATTTTATTCCAATTACATGTTTTCAGAGAAACAGCGTGTTGATGGACAGAGGCAATCACTTCACTTCTGCTACAACACCTGGAAACTACAGCAGCTGTGCCCGAGTCATATGCTGGTTCTCCAAATCATAGCGATAATAATAGTTAATAATAATAATAATAGTTTAATCAAACAAAATATTACAAACATTTTCTGGTTCGAGCTTCTCAGATTTGCGTGTTTGTGGCCTTTTTTCTGTATTATAGTATTTTAGATTTTACATATTTGGGTTTTGGACGGTTGATCAGATAAAACAAGACATCTGACGATGTTACATTCTGGTTTCAGAACTTGTGACGGATTTTTTATTTATTTTTTTATCATATTAAGGACCAAACAATTATCAGATCAATCAGAATAAATAATTCAGTGATTAACTGATGATGGAAATGATCATTAGTTCCCATCTTATTACAAAACATTTTATTATATCCATATCCAAATATGTTTGTCTGTGTGTTTCCAGGCAGCAGAGTTGTCCATCAAGTTCCTGAGTAGAGACCGAGCGGTGGAGGTGATCCAGGTGGTCGGACCACGACTCACACACCTGAGGAAGTACAACGCTGTGGGTGAAAACACACACACACACACACACACACACACACACACACACACACGCCTCTTGTTTTAACCTGCTCACAAAAAAAGAATTAAATGTATTAACACTCTACATGTAGCTTCAGATTTTTGTAGTTAACATGTAAGTTTTTAATTTGCCTAATTTTTCTGGCTTTATGTTCCAGGCTGCCGAGCTTTACTTAAACATGGACCTGATCAAAGAGGCGATCGATGTCTTTATTGAGGGTGAAGAGTGGAACAAAGCCAAGAGAGTCGCCAAGGAGCTGGAGCCGAGGTTAAAAACACACTCACATACGCTGAATCCAGAGTCAGAGTAAATATCAGAAACACAAACCTGAGACACTAAATTTATCATCTTAAAAATTCACTTCTGCTGTGATTTTTCACTTTTATTCTCAAGTACGTGAGTTAGAAGAGAGGGGACATTCGGTAGATTCAATGTGATACCATCTTATTTATACATACACATAACCTCACAGAAACACAGGGAATTGTTTCCAGAATAATCAGTCATTTATCTTTTAAATGCCATTTCACTATGTCTCCTGCCTCTGATCCTGGACAGGTACGAGGACTACGTGGACCAGAAGTACAAGGAGCATCTTAAGAATCAAGGCAAAGTGGACTCTGTAAGCACAGTTACACACTCTGTTTGTATTCTGTTTGTATTATTGGTCTAATAGGTTTGTCTTAAGTGTTCAGCTGCTGACATTTCCACATTTTTAGAAAAGTGTTTTATCTTTTTATCCATTTCATCCCTTTGGGCTTGTTTCATGTGAGATCATAGCACATCAGGTTTTCTGTCAGTGAAGTTCACATTTCCTCCCATCTCCTGAACCAAATTCACCTAAATACTCTGAACGATCAAATCAAAAGGGAAAAAATAAATAAATACATAAAATCCGTGTTATATTCTATAAAACTGAAACTCTGTGCATGTGTCCAGCTGGTGGGTGTGGACGTGATGGCAGCTCTGGACATGTACGCAGAAAGAGGCCAGTGGGAGAAATGTCTGGACACGGCGTCCAAACAGGTACTAAATGCACAGTGAACCTCAACATCAGTATTATTTCATGTGGAATTTAGATTACAGACGAGGTATTTAAAATGTAAAAAATTTAGTTTTGGAAATAAGTTTAGGGAAAGTCACTCCCTCTTTCATCAGCTGCTGCTGTTAAAGTGTCCTTTGACCAAACCACTAATCACCTCCATTAAAAGCTGTTAATCGTGTTGTGTAATTCCAAGACTTTAGTCAGTGAAATTACAGAATTTCTTCTCAGGGTGACTTATTAGTCCTTGACATGCTTTCATTCATGCAGTCGTGGGTTCAGTCAGTAGCAGATGCTCGCCGTCGTGTCACGCTCTTCATCACCTCTGTGTTGTGTTGTGTCCAGAACTTTAAGATCCTCCATAAGTATGTTGCGCTCTACGCCACACACCTCATCAAGGAGGGGAACGCTCCGAAGGCTCTGCAGCTCTACATACAGCACGGAGCACCACCTAACCCACAGGTACACACACTTCTGACTTTCAGCTCATGGAAAACTGCTTCCATTCATTTATTATAGAAATGATATAAACTCAGGGTTCCTCACACATAAATGCCTGTGTACAAATCAGCCTACCTTCCTAAATGCCAGTGTTTTGTATTTCGTGATATAATCACAGAACATCAGGTGCAACTGATAAAAGTATTTCAACTTTTTTACTCTCAGAACTTTAACATCTACAAGCGCCTGTTCCTGGACCTGATTAACCTCCCTGACACTGACGGAGCAGAGTCTTACCGCATGTGGGCCGACCTCCGCAACTTCCTGCTGCAGCTGGTGAATCACAGCAAAATACAGAAAACTTTTATCTAAATCAGAAATAACCATTTTGATCTAAAACAAAATGGATTCGTTCCTTAAAATGTACTGATCCGAGAAATTCCTTGAAACTCTGAATTTCCCAGAGAATTGATCAGATTCACAGACTTTCCTCATCAGGAGTAAAACGTTTTTTTTATTTCAGTGTGAGAACATGTCCAAGTCAGCCGAGGCCAACTCTCCAGCTCATGAAGACTTTGAACAGATGCTGCTGATCGCTCACTACTACGCCACGCGATCCGCGGCTAAAGGAGTGGAGCAGCTGGTACATGAAAACACAGACACACTATGAAAGAAAGTTTCATTTACACCTTCTACCTGCAGTTTTACCTGCTCAGAACGACAATATTTCAGTTAAGTTTTAACGAAAATGAGGCTCAGTTCACGTGTGCATGATTAAATTTGACCTGAAAAATACACGTTTCCACGGAAACTTAACCTGTTTTCATTGTTCCTGAACAAACTTTTTAATATCAGAGCTCAGCTCTCTACTCTTTGCTCCACATCCGGTGGTGACAGGTTAACTGCTTTCTTGTTTTCATATGAATTTTAAAACCAGTCCTTCCTTATGTCTTCTGTGTATTTTCAGATCAGTGTAGCAGCCAAGCTGTCGGTGTCTCTGCTGCGTCACACCGAGCTCGTTCCTGCTGATAAAGCTTTCTACGAGGCTGGTCTTGCCTGCAGGGTGAGTCCACCGATCAGAGAGGAGGAGTTCTTCAACTTAAATTTGTTCAGTGTTTATACATTTGTTCTCATCTCAACTAGACCTAAAATGTTCTTCCTTCCTGGTTTCTCATACATTTTTTCCAGTTTAGAGCAGAATCTCAGGTGAAAAGTACAGTTTTCTCTTTTAATTCTTCTTTTCTCCTAGATGGTAAAATGTCCTCGCTGCTTGATGCTTCACAAACACATACAAACCTTTAATTCCACTTTTTATTGACGTGGATTTGTGGACATCTGCAGCCTGATATATATTTTCTTACCCTGGCAGGCTGTTGGCTGGGAGAACATGGCCTTCATCTTCCTCAACCATTTCCTGGATCTGTGTGATGTGAGTATCGCAGCTCACCTGCAGTACGAGATGAAGAAAAAAGCACTTGAGTATGACCGTTTACAGAAAGAATTGTGTTTTGATTTCTGATTGGCTGATTCCTGTCTCCAGGCCATTGACGAGGGGAACCTGGACGCTCTGGACCACACTGACTTCATTCACACCGACATCCCCTTTGAAGTTCCAGTTCCCACCAAACTTTGTGTCACGGTAAGACATCATCTCCCGTCCCCACAGGACACATCTAAACGTCCCACAGGACACACTGTGGTCAGACTGATGGACGGAGACAGTATTGGCCCAGTTAGTGTCACATTCATCCATGACCCTGTGTGAAATAACAAGAAACCCAGAATCTGTGTGTCTGTGTGTTACAGGATGCACAGCGGGAGCAGATCCGTGACTGGGTGCTGATGGTGTCCATGGACCATCGGTTGGAGCAGGTTCTGCCACTGGACGAGAGGAACTCGTATGAAGCCTCGCTGGTGGCCACAGACACCGGCCTGCGCTCGCTGCCCTGTGTCCTCACCGGTAATACACACACAAAAACACAGCAACACACACAACAACACACACACACTTACTTGTTGAGGACTTCACCCAAGTTGGTAAATTAGACAACTGAAAAGAGATCAGAGGGAAACCAGAAAGCTCTTTGTGGGGAAACTGGTTTGATGCCAAAGGAGAAACAGAGACAAAAAAAAAAGAAAAATATCATTTCAATCATTTTTGGTGAAAAAAATATTAAAGAAAGTACAAAAATACATGTCCTTTATTTACAGGCCTTACCTTTTGCATCCACTGCACTGATACTTAACAAGCTTCATGCTTGAACAGTGTGTTCACAACCATGATCCAATGTTCGTGCTAAGATGTAAAGAGAAGGTAAATGTGACTGTTTCAATGTAAAAATCTATCGAGTTGTAGGATGAGGCCTGAGTGTGTGCGTTTGTACTGTAATTTTAAAACAGTTTAACGTTTAAAGAACCCCCCTGAAATAAAATAGTTCATCTCAAGGGATTTATCCTTGAATTTGAATTAGCTATTTGATTGGGATATAAACTATACCTTCACTTGACGTGAAGGTGCTTTAACATATTGTAAACCCCTGGCTCTGCGGACTTCCTGACTCCAGGCTACCCCGTGCTCAGAAATAAGATCGAGTTCTCGTCTGTGGGCAGAGCAGCGAACAAGGAGGACTGGAACAAATTCCTCATGGCCACAAAGGTGAGACCAGATATTTGTAAAGTATTTTTGCTTGAAAATAGGTGTCAAAATAATTTTTCTGCCTTTGACTAATCACTTCAGATGTAATATGTTTAATCTGCTTTCTGATTGGTTGGGGTTTTTTGTGTGTTTTCCCTGCAGACCACCCACAGTCCGGAGTGTCAGGACGTCCTCAAGTTCATCAGCCAGTGGTGTGGCAGTCTGCCAGGATCTGGATTCTCCTTCCACTGACACAGCCCGGCTACTTCATCTTATTTCATGACTCTCTTCCATCTTTGCTGTAAGATTTGACAGTTGCAGTTCTTCGTCCATCCTCCTCTTCCTCCTCTTTTCTCTGTCACTTCATTCATTCGAGTTCTTGTGACCAGCAGAGGCTCTTTGTGAAGAAATATTCTGACAAGGCCGGAAAAACTACCGACAGTTTATTTATTTATTCAACTTTTCATTAATATTTTCTGTCCATTTTATTTCCTCTCATGATGATTTTAAAGCCTTTAAAGCCTTCACTGCTTGTCCAGATACGGAAAAAAAAACTAAATCTACCAGAATGTTCGAAGGAGCATGTGACGTATCAGGCTTTAGAGACGCAGAAAATACTTTTTATTTTTGTTCTTTTATGGGATTTGTTGACAGTAAAACACATTCCTCTGCTGCATCGTCTTTCAATCTTTTCCTCTCCTCTTTTCTCTCAGGATGGCATCGCTGAATAAAAAGCCAAAGGTTACTGTTAGATTTTAGCTATTCCAGAATATATATAATACTTAATAAGATTGACAGGTACTGTACTGACAGTTAAAGGGACTATTTAACGTGCACAGTCTGAACTGTGCTCTTCTCTCTCTGTACGTGTGGTTCAGAAGTCGGTCTCTCTGACAATGCCTTTATTGTGTGTTTGATATGGAATGTATTTTGTTTAATAAAGTTCAAATAAAAGATAGTTTTCAAGCTTTTTTTCCAAGCTCTGCTTTAATGTTGTTATCGTGTGACGCTGCCATTCATTTATATAGTAACACGTGTAAACCATCATAGCAGAAACTAACAAACTCACAGCTTTAAACAAAGCAGGAAACACACACAAACTGAAAAACCTGGGCAGAACTGTAGAGAAAACACTGGTTTTCAGTCTGACACTGGAAACACTGGTTGAGACTGAGACGAACATGTGTTGCGTTAGGAGCAGCTGATCCTGGAGACTAACCTGACTGAGACCAGGTTAGTCCGGATCAGTTTCCCTGGTAACACAGGCCAGACTCATTAGGCTCTGGGATCTCTCTGGGATCAGTACTGAATAAACCTAAACCATGTGAGGAAATGGAGTTTGTGCTTGTACAGGTTTGTGTGGGTCCTGCTTCAGATCAAGCTCTTGTATTCGGAGATTAGAATCAAAGCATTGATCTTACCTGTAATTTCAAAATGTGTGTTTATACTATTCTGTTATTTCTTGTGTCCTTAAAGTCCATGTGCAGGACACAACAAGTAACATAACTAAATTCAGCTTTTTTATTTTTATGATTCTTAAAAAATAAGTGTCCACAGAAATATGAATATTAATAAAAATAGAAGGTTAATAAGGAATAAAATAGGAATAGGAATAAAAGGTTCCTTTAAAACCCAGGAAGGTCATGGGGTTCACATTCGGCCTTTCATCAATATTTAATAATCACCGTGATTTTCCCCTTAATTCAAACCTGAGTAGAATTATTCATGGTTGTAAATAAATAAAAGAATATGTAAAACAAGACAACAGTTAAAAATTTCACAGATTTGTTTATTTCTTATAAGACTGTTATACATGAAGTAACAGGGAAAAACAACAACAACAACAAGCTGCAGTAAGAAAAAAAAAGCCACACATTAAAATTAATCTCAAATACAATGAAAAAACTTATGGCAGCTCTGCAGCAGGTGCATAAAACAGAGCTTTACTATGTGTGTCTGTTTCATGTTGCCTTCCTTCCATCTGAGCCACACATGAAAATACAAGATTAACTTATTTATAAAAATCCACAAACTAAGTTCTGGGTATTCAAACAATCAGAAAAACAAAATGACAGCAGTTTAACTGCAGACTAATCTGTCAGTGATGCTGAACATGCATGCATTTCCACTGTATCTACAATACACACACTCCTGTACACAGTACACAGTGTGCAGTACTCGGTGTACAGCATACACCGCCTCCTCACCCAGCAGAGGTGCTGTACATCCGCAACCAACATCAAAGCCTGTGTGTTTGGGAAAATACATTAGTAAGCGATAACTCAGGAGATTTCCGGCTCCACGTCTCCTGAAAGCGAACACACTCACCTCCACTGTTCAGCCTGGAACAGGCGGTTTGCAGAATTCAGCATTCAGCATGTGAAGTCACACGTGGACAATGAAAAGCATGTTCAGACACCTGCCAACGTGGAGAACATGTGAATGGAAAACAGATATTTTACTGCTGCACATGTGATAAATAGGATAAATAGGAAGCACTCAGGAAGCGCTGGGGAGAGGGGCGGGCACAAGGCTCAAATTGTAAGTGTTTGGTCACTTTGCGTCTCTTTGTAGTCTTTGGTAGTCACTTTGTGGTTGTTTGATTGTTCGGGCCTGTTCAATAGTCCAATAATAGGCCAACTACCCATCATCCTCTGACTCTGGTAGGGGCGTGGGGCGCACCACGGGGGCCAGTCAGCCACTCTGATGGTTCCCAGCCAGGGGAACAATTTCTATTTTAAATGCCAAAAAAGTTCAGGTTCTTTTTTTCAAGAATTCATCCTCACTTAATTCTCATATCCTGCTTTTTTATTTGCATACATGTGAAGTGAAACCTGAATCTGATGCATGTGTCATTCTACACGTCTGATCAGGACTGCACACATTCAGGCCTCCTGTAAACCCGTCAGCACAGATTTCATCCTGAATATTCACTTCAGTGTTACCCAGAGTGTCTTCACTTACTACGTACAACATTTTTTGGTTCATATTTTTAATTTTATTTATAATTTTGATTCATTTACCATGTCTAATATAACTTGTAAACCTTGTATCAAAGCTCAGTTGATCAGACGAGTCAGCGAGGACATTAAATGGACCCGTGTTTCAGACAGTCCAGCAAATCCCACCAAATTACTGAGGATTTCTTTTGATTTAGGAGGCCGATCAGAGGAGGGTGATGTAAGTGAGACGCAACAGAGCAGAAACACAAACAACAATGGTGATGAAAGTAGCATGGATGAAGCAACGTTTTCTGCTAGAACATGAGACATGCATGCATTTTGTGATTCTTACTCCAGTGTTTTTCCAAAAGTATCGTCCCATGTTTCTGCTCTTTTACCCATCTTTATTCAGTTTTTTTCCTTGGAAGATTAAAGCAGAGAGAGTCTATGTTTTTTTTAATGTTTTTTTCTAAATGATAATTATACTGCATTTTTAATTAATTAAAACTGCACTGTAGGGATCACTCTGTGTTTCTCTATCTGACTCTCTGTTGATTGGTCCATGAGTTTCAGTGATGCCAAATGTTTTTAAAGTGACATTTTGACAGGGTGGTTATAAAAAGGGATGACACATGGTGGGACTCCGATTAGCTGAGATGTCTGTCAGTCAAGCAAACGCTCCAACCGAAACATCTTGTCAGGTTTTAACATTTTTGTGACTGTGCTATAAATCTCCAAATCTCTGAGACGCACATTAAATAAGGTTAAATTTACTGTTAAAACACATTTTTCATTTTTTTATTACAGAGGTTAGTCAGGAGGGACCATCTAGTGGTCTTTAGTGGTACTGCATCTACAGGCTTGTCCTCATTAAACCATGGTGGTTCCCAGATACCAACAGCTGAGGAATCTGTCATGTTTAATAAAGGCAGCCATGTTGGTGATTTAGAAACGTGCTGAACGCTCTGTGTTTGAGTTCAGTGCTGACATCCGGTCACTCTCTTGGCATTCACCGCGTGCCTTAATTGTATGGACATTTAAATCAAGGTCCGCTGTGAACACGAGGAGAGACAACCCACATTTCTCTGCCCTGCTTCAGTTTCCATACATTATTCTGTTCAGCTTTTATTCGGCTCAGCTTCAGCTTGTCTCCTTTTCAGATTTGTCCCATTCCACTCAATCCCATTTTCCCACTTTCTCCAGCACCAGTCTATCCTACTTCAACCCTCCAGAGCTTTCTGTGTCCTGCTTCACTGGGCTTTGTCTCAGCCACTTTCACTCTTTATCCTTCCCAACAGATTTCTCGACCTTCACATGACTCCGGAAATCAAGTTGCTGTCATGGGACCTTCAGTACGGCATTTTGTTTCTTTCTATTTCATGCATTTTATACAAGGACACAATTAACACATTTCACTTGGAAATCTCTCCTGACTCTGTCTGCAGATGAAGCAGCTCCCACTTGGAGTCATGCAGCCTGCATTTTCTGCATTTTACTGTTTCCTTATGCTGATTAGTCTTGCTAACAATTATATACACATTATATTCTTGCTGCTAATGCCAAATATACTGACTACTGATGTATGAATATTGACTGTACTGTCTACACTAAATAAGCTGATAAAATGCACACAGACACCTAGTATTCAGATGAGTGTTTGTAGACAGACTGTACCAATGAATCTGTGATGACACTGAGGCTGATTATACTGAATACAGTTACTCAGTAACTACATTATGTACAATAACAGCAGCAAGGTTTATTCTCAGCTCTGGACCTCTTTATGTTTTTGGTTTTTTATTCTTATTTTTTCTGCAGTGCTCTCTCTCCTCCTGCAGTCCACAGACAGACAAGCAGCTCAGGAGGGTTTAGAGATGCTATAGTGGTCCATATGGTTTGAGTGTGTATGTTGTGTCTATGTGTGATAGACTGTCAAGGATATGTCCCGCTGACCTTCAATTTCAAGCCAATGACAGAATTGACAATATGACTCTACACAGTATATCTGTTGCCTATTTAAAGATGAATAACAACGACTGAATGTTCCACTGTGAATACTGATTACACTGAGTGGAAATACCAGCCGTGACTGTGTTTTTGCACCACACAGCCACTGGTTTCCATTCATTTCTCACTCTGGGATGAAAATACATTTGCAGAGACTTGAAGAAGTAGTTTTGATCCCTTCAAACAAAGGTGAGAGTGGACGTGATTTGTGAGCGGCTCAAGCAAAGTAACCAGTAATGCTTGCTTAAGACAGCACCCCCCAACATCTCTAACTACATCATCATAAAACGATAATGCAGCTTCAACTACATTAAACGCAGACGTGATGTTCACTGAGATTGATTGTCTGACTGATTGTCTGACTGAAGCAAGTGTAAAGTCTGCAAATTCATTTTCATACCACAGATGACTGGAAACCAATAACGGCCTCCAGGAAGACAGGAATTTTTTTTTTTTTAAATAAATAAATAAATAAAATCTGAAATAATGCAGCATGCACGGGGAAAATGTAAAAATGTAGATTTTAATTATGCAAAAAAAAAAAAAGCAGCGGTATGGTCCTTTAAGCAGCACTGCGGACCATTAAAGCATTATCCTCCATTATCCAGCAGCAGCAGGGGCAGTCATAATGCACGTTCTTATACACCACTGCATTAATGACACAGCTGCAGGGGAGGAAGCTGCTGCTGCTGCTGCGATTTTACTCCTCATCCCACATGAATACACACACAAAAAAAGATCATGACATGTGGTATTATTCTGTCTTCTTCTCATTTGTGCAGCAGCAGCAGCAGCAGCAGCAGCATCTGTGCTGCTCAGCGGCTCTCCGGCAGAGGAGAGGAGCTGGACCCATCTGCAGCCTCATTAACCGCTGAAATGCTAATGACCCACATAGCTCATGTAGGCTAAAATGCAGAGGGGAGGGAGGAGGTGGCTGCCTTTGTGGGGGTCGGGCGTGTGTGTGTGTGTGTGTGTGTGTTAGAACCTATATTTAAAAAAATGTACAATAGTCGATTCCAGACATCTGAACAAATGACTCAAATTACAACAGAATCAATAAGCTTTGCAGGCCCACATATGGCGTTACAGTAAATATTATAATAAAGAGTGTAGTGTTTTCATAATTACACCATATAATACACCACGGGCTCTTACAGTGAAATATTTCACAGTAATGGGATTTGGGTGTGTTTCCTCTCTCTGTGTGTGCAGCCTTTCGCTCATGTTTCAGAAAAAGAGACAGAAATCAGAAGTTCCGCAGAGCACGACAGCACACTGCGGCTTCTGCAGGGGCAGATTTAGCGCAGATGAAAGGGTAAAGGAGCTGATGGAGGTTTAAATAACACAAGGCCTTTAAAATCACTGGATTAAAACGAATAAACGCTGTACAGATGTGCGTAAAACCGAACAATACCTTTCAGCGGCAGGGTGCAGGATAAATGGCGCAGGTTTCTTTCTTTTCTTTTTTTTTTTTTTTTTACCATCATCGGGAACCTACTTTAGGCTTGATGCCCCAGAAAAGCAGCTGAGACCTCCAGAAAGCACATCGATGCAGGAGGCTTTAGTCTGTCCGGTGACAGAGCGCTTTAAACCGACTTGACTGGCGTGCACCGCCCGGTCCGCGGTGCCCTCCTCTGGAGGTCCATGCAGGGATGCTGAGGATGCGGAGGAAGCGGAGGGATGTTGCGGGAAATGCGGCGGTCGGAGCGCCCCTCTTCTGTAGCTGAACTGAAAACTGACTGTTCTTTTTTTCCTCCAGAGAATCTCTTAGAGCACAAATAGTCCAAACCCAGATGAGCAGCGGAGCCATGCAGTATCCCAAACCCACAAATATCAGGTTTTGTTTGTGCTGGGTGCAGTCAGGAGGTGGATACAGTAGCTGTATGACAGGATGGAGGGAGAGAAGTTGGGCGCAGTCAGATGGAGAGAGGAGAGAGGAGAGGGGAGGGGGTGGTCCTCTGAAAGAGAGGGAGTCAGATGAAGCCAGGTTTTTACATCCTCAGCTTCCAGCTCTGTCCTCCCTCTGCTTTTCATCCCTCTGTCCTCCTCTGAGGGTGGAGGGAGGGGGGAAAAAAGAGTGAGAGCATCTGCCTCACCAAAACAGGGCCCAGTCAATCTGACTCTAAACTGACATTAATGTGGTGGTTTAACAGTATTTTCTTACAAAAAAAACAAAAAAAACAAAAAAAAAAACAGAAACACTACATGGTCCAATGTCTGCTGCTTTACCAGCTTCCACTCTTCTGGTTTCAGGCTTTCCACCAGATTTTTGACCCTGGCTGCAGGGATTTGCTCCCATTCGGCCACAAGAGTGTGAGTGAGACCCAACACTGATGCTGGTTGATAAGGCCTGGAGGGTTCCGGTTCATCACAAAGATGTTGTTTGGGGCTGAAGTCAGGGCTCTGTGCAGACCAGTCATCCACACCAAACTGGGGAAACCATTTCTTTATGGACTTGGCTTTGTGCACAGAGGCACAGTTGGAAGCACATTGTATGTTGTTGTATCATTGGAACCAAGAGGCCAAACCCAAACCATGAAGAAACCTCAGACCAAAAGTACCACAAAGGGGTCCACATACTTTTGGCCATTTAATATAATTTCATATCTACACTGGCCAGTGTGATTATTTGGAAATGTGGGCAATGTCAGCACACGGATAATGAAGCTGTTTGATTTGTAGTGATGCTTTTGAGCTTGGAAACAGCAGCTGACTCACCTCATGCTCTCTGCTGTTCATTAGCTTTTGAAACGCTAACGAAACTAAAACCATTGAAACTCTTGGTTTCTTGATACAGGTCCAGAAGGGGTCAGATAGAGTTTACAGTCCATATCTGACACCCACTGCTGTGTGACTCCGGTATTGATAATAGGATTAGCTATGGGCCAACGTTACGGCTCAGATTAGGCCCCGAGCGGGCAGCATGGCGGCCTGTTTCTTGGTCGGCCCTGTGTTGGCATGCCGCTAGCAATGCAGGAAACCCCTTCCTTTTAGCTTTCAGCTGCTTTCTTATGCTAGAATTGTGATTCATACCCACCTCTCCTAAACACTCCCCTCACTTTGCTCTAAATATAAATAGTTAGTCTTTAAATTAGGCTAAACTAGCTGGTTCTTGGATTTTGGATCTGCTGGATGTTTTTCTCTTTGGTGGAGGCTAACTGTGCCCCACTGTTTGTGTCTTCTTGCTATGCTAGGCTAAACACATTCTGGAGCGATTTATCCCCCAGTTTTCACGTCAAAACACATTTGAAATTCATATTGTGGAAAACAGTGTCTCACACCTTTGGTTTCTTGTTGTAAGTAAACACATTATCCAATCAGCATTTTAGACATTACTCCATTTTGTGGTCTAGGTCTGAAGGGAGTGCTGCAGCGGAGATTAAAAACCCACCAAAACCCTGTTTAAACATTTTAGGTTGGCAAAAATCTCAGTGAGGTTTTCTTAATGGCCAGCTGATTGCTATTTAACTGGTTTTAGATTGTCTCTTGTCTCTGTGGTTGGGTTTTGTGATGAGGGGTAAAGGTGAGTCTCCTTTGTGTTTACATCACTGGGTGCATTTCACTCCCTGAGAAAACCATAAAATAAAGGTACTATCCAAAAGCATTTCAAATGTGACTACACCCATAACACTCTTCTTCTGTGGTGGAATGTAAAATTGTGCACGCCTGCTAAATAATCGATGATTCTCACCTTCGTACAGCAACAATCAGACAGAAAAATGAATATTTTTCCAACATGAGCAGCGTTCCTCCTGGGTGCTTCCATATGGCTTGTCATCTGTCTCGCTGTACCCTCACCCCCCATCCAGCATACTGGGAACCAGTAGACTAATGGACTCATTTCACTGCACAGACCATGAAATAATCAGTGGCTTCCATCTTATAGAGCCTCGTTTGTTTCAGCCAACCGCACACAAGCTTTATCACTATCTCAGAGGTGGAGACTGGTAATCACAGTATATATCTGTATATCATAATATCTGTGTGTAGACATCTAAAAGGCCCTAAAAGCAAACTTTACCATGAAAAAGAGAAATGGGAAGAAGCTGGTGATTGCTTCAAACATGTTGACAAATTCATGAGTTAGGACATGACTGCTCACAAGTTTGGGTTTTTCCCATCCATTTCCGTCATTTTGCTGTGTGTATTCAGTCCACACCACTTTATTTGTCAATCTGTCTGCCATATTCAATATTTTGAGTGTTTTGATGCGTCAACTATTTACCAAATTACTGGATGTGTTCAGACTTTGTTTTTTAAATGAAATGACAATGCAAACCACTCTGGTTCTTAAAACTTTTGCATAGTGCTGCAGTATTTCCTGCAGCACCATTGCTACAACAATGCCGAACTCCATTGAAAACTTTAACAGTGTGGTATTATTTTGCTTATTGGTGACAGCCAATATTTTCAAAGTGTACACATCATCATTGTGGAGAATTAAAGAGGTAATCTGGTAAATTCGGCGAACACCTGATGTCAATTAAATAGTGGAAGAACGAATAAAACAGACGTCTGGAATTTCTCTAACGAATTAGAACCAAGAGTCATCATTTGTGCAGAAATTCAGACGTGTTCTCTGCAGATAAACGCCTCATTTTATGTTTAAAGAGTAAATAGTATATATTAAGGCATTTCGTTTTATGTATCGTCACTGTTGTGTAACGTGCGTACCCTGACATTACACAAGCCCGATGTTTACGTTAGGTAATGTCGCTCTTATGTAGCTAAGCTAGCCTAGCTAGCCCTCAGTGTGCTGTGGGAGTGTGTTGGTGCCTCTGTGGGTTCAATGGTCTCCTCCTCCAGACTTCGTCTGATTTGGCGTCATTTTGTAAACAGTAGGATGGGAGACATGGCTTCTAAAGCCCAGATGCCGACTCCGGAGACAGCGTTGCCTGGGCGGACTGACAGCATCAAAGTGTCCGGTAAGACTCACTGAGCCCGGTTAGCTTTAGCATGCTAGCGTCTATAGCAACTTATAACTTTATGACAACAGAGAGTGACTCGAAACGCAGTCTGCTGGTCATCTGTGCTTAACGTTTGCGGCGTTTCCTTCCTCACACGGCAGGAAAAGCCTCAGTTATTAAGTACAAAATAAATGTTCATTTAGCCGTTTGCACCTGCTGTTAGGATCATGTCAGTGTGCTTCCTCAAACCTGAAAAAATACAGACATAAATTCAAAAACAACAAACTATATCAGCCTGTTGCTGGTACAAGAGCGAGAACAAACTTTTACCTCAACTTAAGCATCTGCTGATTCCATACTACCACCCCCCAAATTCACCACAAATGAAAAGTCTGCAAAGTAAAAAGTGAATTTCATAATCAGATAAACATCACACTTAGCCGTAAAGACACAATGAGGCATCTCTCAGCACAGATCTGAGGGGAAACATATTGCAGGGTTCAAATTATTTATAGAAAACGTGTTTCAGATTTGTATTGGTATTGCTGTGGTGAACCAGTTACATTCATACAGTTTTTCAAAAGTAATATCTGTTGTATAAATATCCCAGTATGCCCTATAGTACGTTTTTTTTTTTGCACAGCTAGGGCTAATTTGTGTAACATGTGTCACAGTGAAGAGGGTCACTGCAAACTGAGAAAAACAAAGTTCAGTGAGGTCAGTGCAATTAGAAAACATTCTTGCAGTCATAAACAATAAACACTCACACAGTCACTGACATTAGTAGCAGCATAAGTAACAATGACAGAAGAACATATCTATAAAACCTAATAAAACAAGTGCAAGCTCAAAAGTATTATAAGATAACTACGATACTAAAATAATAGTACCAGTCCACAACAATCTATAAAACCTAATAAAAGAAGTGCAAATTCAAAGCATTATTAGATAACTAGGATACTAAAATACTAATACCAGTCCACAACAAAATAATAAATTATAAAAATAATAAAATCAAAATAAACTGGTCTAAAGTACAAGTTCTAAGGTGTTAAGAAGGTGGACAGCACTGGGATATGTGCTGGTCTGGTATCTGGTTGTTTTAGTCCTATTGCTCCTCAGTCTTTTGTGAGAGGACAAAGAGTTAAAAAGGCAGTTTGCTGGATGGGACAAGTCTGATAAAATCTTGAGTCCTTTTCTCTTTAATCTGGTCTCATAGATCACAGGATTTGATACTTTAATTCATAAATATCAGTATTGACTTTTAATAATCCATGCATCTGTTGATTTGTTTATTTATTGTGAAAGATAATTGTCGCTCTAAACATGCAAGTGACTGAGATAACAGAGTGTATATGTATGTGAGAGTTTTCTGTGTGCATAAACAGACTGAAAGCAGCCCTAAGTTGGCAGTCAGGGCAGTTGGCACCAACCTGGACCCTCTTCACAACAAGTGAGGGCGCTGAGTCTTGGCACATGATGAATAGATCTGCACTGGCACTGAGCAAAAGACCCAACACTGAAACACTCAGGCACACACACACGCACTCACTGCCCTTTAACATTTTAAAGAGAAAGGTGACTAAAATGAGTAGAAAGTGTAAAGGTTGTGTGGTGAAGACAGTGTTGGGGATACTGACTCAGTGGTATTTGAGTGTTAAAGAGACAGAGAGAAATTGTAGTTAGCAGAGTTTACAGAATAAAATGCTTGAGTGATTTTTAAACGACCCTTTTAGATTTAGTTTGATTGATTTACCCTAAATATTTTTAATATTTTAGCTGGAGTGGAGTGGGTTGGACTGGGGGAAGGAGGATGTGGGAGTGGAGGGGTTAGGAGGGCGGGGGTCCACTGCGAAAAGGACGATCGGGATGGATGCAAGGGTTCAGACAGAGTGGCAGACATGCTGGAGGATCGCCAAAGCTTCTCGGGAACGCTACCACAATCGAGAGAGACGAAGAAAGAGCGAGGGAGCAGAGAGGAGAGGGAACAGCCATGCCTGGAGTGGAGAGACTTGGCAGGGCTTCCCCTCCTTTGTCTGTCTGGCTCAGGGCTGCAGCGCCAGAGGAAATCAAGAAATGTCCAGGCATGGTGGTGGTGGTGGATGGGGACGGGCTCTGCCTCGCCTCCGAAAATACGAGAGAGAAAAGTACTTCCAACGGACTGAAAACTCTGCTTTTGTAAGGGAAATGGGAATCAAAAAAACAAAACGAGCGATTTTAAATGAAATTCCGCATCGGAGCGTTTGGACCCGACCAGATTTCGGAGACTAATTGTAAAGTGACCACAATCTCATAGGCTGACCTGCAATTTTAATGATAACAGAGAAGAGAGTGGGGTATTTGTCATTTTTGGAGAGCTGAACAACATCTCTGAACTGGACGAGGAGGGATGTTTGACTTCAGTGAGTCCACCAGTAGCCAGAGGAAGGCCAACCATGCACCAAGCAAGAGGTCTGTGTATGAATGCTTCTTGGGCTTTGAAACATACAGAACATTTGTGTTTAAGTGTCTTGGCAAAATATCAATTTAAGTGCGAAATGTTCTCATACAAGATGAAACGAAAAGAGAAGTCGGGTATGTTTCTCGTTAATCTGAGGATTTGGTGTTCCTGGAAATTGGTCTACAGGATTCAGAGCAGGCCAAGCCGGGCCAGACGCCTAAACAAAAGACAGAAAGTGTGGCTTTTCACATTTTCTGACTTCTGTAATATCTTTATGCAGTTGACTTGGTTGCTTTTGAACTGTGACCTTTGATAGACAGGACTCAAAAGTGAATTCTTGACTGTGGAGACAGAACTTGGGTTAAGGTTAGACAATAACAAAACAGTCTCACCTCAAAGGTCCATTTAGTTCTGGAGCTTTTAACCCTATCACATCATCTTCATCAGTAGATGGAGTTTGCCCTGCTGTTGTGGAACTGTAGATGTTTGAATTTCAGTTTTTGTGAGCAGTTAAAGAGCTTCTTGTCTTTGTTTGCTCAAAAGTTTAGGATTTCAGTTTATTTATGGCCTTGGAAAAAGCAGTTCATCTAAATAATCTCACCACAGTGATTTAGTAACTGTTGTGGAGCTTTCGATTGTAAATCATAGATAGTAGGATCATAAATAATGAGTTCAAGGTTCCAGCCCATATGATGTCCAAAGAGACAGATACATAACTCAAATATGATTTTGATTAACTTGCTACTTTAAAGAACATTAAGTCCATTCTCACAGATATATACATACAACCGTCTAAAAGAAAGATCTGGAGCTCAGCATCAAACTTCATTCCTTTACTCACCAAGAGATGTGGAAAGCAGTGCTGATCCGAGCTCTTGTTTTGCTTCTGCTCTTCTCTATTGCTTCTTTTCTTCAACTGAAATTAGCATGCTAACCAGCTAGCTCCGGCCTGCCTGTCCTGCGTCGTAATACCACTTTGCGACAGTGAGTCACTGTATCGTCCGGTCTGCCCTCAGTCCGACATGAGAGGATGAAGAAGTAGTGCTGCCCAGAGGGCGTATTCTAACTTCTAACCTCACGTCGTGTAAACGCAACGATGGCTGAAGCTCTTGGCAAGCGACGGTTATCACCACCGCCACCCGCTCCAAGCAAGAAACGCACACCTTTAAGATGTCATGTAACTTTGTCAGCAATCTGGATATTGGACACACGAGTAGTGAAATAAGTCATGCACAGGCATTTTTTGAAAATGAATCATAAGAAAAAAAAGCTTTCGGTCATTAGTGCAGTTACTGGTTCAGTTAGCTGATGCTTTTCTCAAGTCGCCAGAGTCAGAGTTCTTCAAATAGCTTGTTTTGTCCAACAAACATTCAAAAGTCAGACGATATTCAGGTAACTGTCACAGTATGACAGAGAAAAAAGTCAGATACATTGGTAAAGCTGCAGCCTTGTTTGGCATTTTCATTTGAAAAACATTGGAAACGACGAATCTGTTATCAAAAATAGTTTCCAATTAATTTTCTTCCAACTTAATAGTCAGCTGATCTTTTTTCAACCACTATTTTGTTCCTTCACCTTCACATTCCCAGACTGTCTGAACCTGTCTGTCTGAACATTAATGGCCTGCAAAGATTTTTTTTTTTTTTTTTTTTTTTAATATAATTCAGCAATGAAACACAAAACAGAATTTATATTGTAAGTTGGGCTGATTGGTGATCTATCAAGATGCAACAACAGTAACAGTAACAAGAGTAATGCTTGGTCTCTCTTTACTCATCCTCAGTAACATTAGTTTGCAACATGATTATGATTTTTACTTGTCCTCTGATGTTACCTGGACATTTCTACTTGCAGCTGTCCCAATATCTCACTCCACCCTCTAAACGTCCACCCTTCCCTCCTGCTCACAGATGGAAAAAGATGAAAACAAAGAACTAATGAAGAAGTTAATGTCATCCTCATCGCAGCTTAATGCAGATGTGTTCAGACATCCAGCAGCTGGTGTGTGCAAGTCTTTTAATTAGCAGGTGTACTTGTAGGTGTAAATCATTATTATTGCAGCTTGCCGTTTGGAGAACATGCAATTTTGACAGAAAATATTTTTTAGAGAAGCTTCGAGGTTGACATAAATATCCAGAGAGATGATATGCTAATAAGGATCCGATTTCAAGGCATAAAATTTATTTAAAAAACAAAAAGTTGTTTCTTGGCACCACGCGCTGTGAGCTGGAGGCAGCCTCTCAGCTGAAGCCAAGAACCTTTGGCCAGCCCGCGGCAGCTCCAGCTGCAGTCCAAGTTAAAATCTCAACTTAGCTTTAGCTGGTAAAAAAGTAACAGTGGTGATGATTTTACATAGACATGCTAATTTCTCGTTTTTGCTTGTTTGTTGTTCTTGTTTTTGCTTCTCAGAAGCAGAGAGAAAGTGGGAGCGCGTTACAGTGAGAGATAACTGATCTAGCGGTGGAAAAAAAAACATGAGCTTTTCAAAAATCAAACATTTGCTTCCTACAGCTTCTGGTGATGTGATGTGATGATGTTCTGCTTTTTCTCTATCATTATTGCATCTTCAAATTGAACATCTGTGTGTTTTGACTGCTCTGACAAAATAAGCAATCTAAAGACGTCGCTTATTGCAGGGATTGCATTGTTTGTGACAGCTAAAGGATTAATGGATTGATTGATTAGATAATCAGTACATTCATAAAGTAATACGGAGATAATAACAGCTGCAGCCTTGTCTAGTACACCAGAAACTTTTCTCTTTCTCATTTAAACAGATACAAACCATTTGGGTAAAACATTGACAATGCCTGTAACAAAGAAGTTGCACCTAACATGTACAAAAGTGGCCTATTGATGTTGAGTAATATCAATCCTATTTTTCATAAAAAGGTCTTTTGTTTTACTCTTGTAAACACTAGAGGAAAAACATTAGATCACTTTTTTAGATCAGTCAGTTGCATAATGTTATAATATTCTTGCGTCCACATATTTTTGGCTATGTAGTGTCCTGGATTCACAGATCAGGTGAATCCAGGTGAGGCTGACGTTGTACGGTCGCGTCTGTCCGTCCGTCTCCTGTACAAGTGAAATAACTGTGCAAGGTTATCAGGTTCAAACTGGCACTCCTCTATCCATCAGCCTTTGTCATAGCTGTTACCACGACAACACGGAGGGATGCCAGTGAATGAATGAATGAATGCGTGCGATTCCATCAGCGGGGCTCTTTGTTGTTTACACAGTGGTCTGATGACCTTGACGGCAAAGTGACGGAGTGAATGTGACAGACGAGGACAGAGGTGAAAAGATGGAGGGAAACTGAAACAGAAGAGGCTAACTGTGTAGTGAGGAGGTGCTGTACAGCAGATAGAGATTTGACTGATACCTAAGTCCGAAGTCACCTCTGTAAATTCATCACATGGACAGATGAACAGCTCTGAGTAAACGTTCATGTCTCTGTTTCTGCTGGTTGTAAATGGCTGTTTGCTAACACACATTTTCTGATTAATTTTCACATTTTCATGATTAATGAGGGGAAAGAAGATTAATGAGATTCGTGCAGCTTTGGAAACACGTTAAAATCTGCACATAGTGACATTTACTTGGCCATTTTAGTCCAAAATTATTTGTATCCGGATTCAAAATGGGTTTTCTGCAGTCTTTTTTTTTTTAAATAAGAGGTAGATGACAGTCACCAGCCAAGTTCTGATTATTAATTACAGTTTGTGGCCAATTTGCTGTCTCACTTTAAGTTTTCTTTTAAATTTGTCTTTTGGTTTCTCTCCCTCTCCGTTTCCTCTTTGCTGAATTGATTCTGCTGTTCTGAACCAGGTTTACTTCCATGTAAATTACGTGGCCTTTCACGACTAAACACATCCATGCTAAAGCGCAGACTAGAAGCTTTTACTCCACAAAATGTAGCCACAGTTTTAAGTATTAAATACAGGAGCCATTTGTTTTTTTACAAGGGAAGAGATAATAATGTTTCACAGTATGATGAAGAGCTCTCTGCTCAACATATCATAAATGTATTGATGTTAATAAAAGCCTGTGCACACGTTGCCGTAAACAGTCTCTGGCCTTGTATATTAAACATGATTTACAGCCTAATCTCGTGTTCCAGATGCCAGATATCTCAGAAGCATTACAGCTCTACTCAACTGTCAGCGTTTTCCATAAAGACATACAGTATGTGTGAAAGCCAGAGAGCCATTACTTTAACATACAGATGTACGCAGCAATTTTACAGATTCCATGTTTGAAAGGGTCCAATCAGTCCACCATCTTTTTAAGTGCAAAGTGCATTAAGTACTATTTCCTGCCCCCCTCCCTCCAGACCACACGCTGTCTCACTACTAATGGCTCTGAGTGACTGATCGAGTCAGACCCTCAGGGAACCCCCCCCACACACACACACACACTGTGGTCACTTATTAACCCCCACAACCACTCTAACCACACACATAGCTGTCAATCAAGAGTTTTAAAGGTTCAGAGAAGATGAAGAGAAGGAGAACAAAGCAGGAAACATATAATTCAGTATCATTATACAGTATGTGGCAAAATGCACTTTGTTGACCAGAAAAATAGAAACCCCAAATCAGGATTTCTCACCATCCCCTTGCCCGAAATAAAGACTGCCTCCACTGACATAAAAAAATTATATTTTTCTGAAATAAAACATTAATCTCAGTAAAAAAAGACCAGATCTGCTATTTCACACAGCACTGATGGTGAGATGAGACATGTCAGGATTGAGACATAACAGTGACTGTGTTTTATGTCTGTTTTGCTCTCGAGTTGCAAAGGAGGAGTTCTCTGTGGTGTCAAGGGTCATTGAAGTAAAAGTTCTGTTCATCTTCTGCATAGACGAGTTTAGGTGACTCATACCTGCAGCACTCAGAGACTCAGATGGACACGAAATTCGGTTTGAATCATCAGTAAAAAAGACAAACAATTGGACTCGAAAATATATGTTTAGAAAACAAAACATGAGTTCTAAGTTGAAATAATTAAAGTTGGAAACTGTAGCATGAACCTATTGTATTGTCACATTATCTGAGAGACTCCTGTGTTTCTGTGCCGAGGAACATTGAGGAAAGAACAGGAATTAACAGCTGTCAAACCTACAGTGGATGCAACTCTGCATTAAAGAAGAACGTTACAAAGTCAGGAAACAGAAAACCTTTTCAGTTTCTATCGTTTTTGGCACGTTGCTCTGTCAGTCACAATCAGAGCTTCAGTGGTTTGAAGTTCAGAAGTTTTCACGTGAATCATTGAGTTTGATCACTACATGCTGACAAGCTGATCTTATATTTTCATGTCTGCTCGTCATCATCTTTTAGGCTGTAGTTTGTTGTTTCTAAATTTTTGTCTATCGCACCTAAGCACCTCTTCCACAACAGCCTTATCTGTGACATGTGAAGCCTGTGTTTTTTTATGATATCCTGCACATTTGTGATTCTGCAGCAAGTACACGGCTTCCTTGAGACGTCCTGCGTGTTGTGAGACCAGCACACGAGGCTGTCGGCAGCAGAACAATAAGGATAACGCTGATGGTTGTAATGATGGGCAGTAATAAAAATGACGATGGCAATCAGAGCAGCTGATTGAGAGGCTCAGATCGAGGGAGAGAGAGATACTGTAGCAGGGAGAAATAAATGGAAAGAGAGACATGGGTGGAGGAGGGAGATGTAAAGGGAGGCTGATAAGAAAGGGGGAGCAAGAGGAAGATGAAGAAACCAGGCAATCAGAGAGAGAGACAGAGGAGGAGGAGGAGGCGAGGGTGGGGGGAGGTTACTTTGTAGATTTAATTGCAGTGCAGTTGAGGCAATCTTTTCTGTGTGTGTGTGTGTGTGTGTGTGTGTGTGTGTGTGTGTGTGTGTGTGTGTGTGTGTGTGTGTGTGTGTGTGTGTGTGTGTGTGTGTGTAGACTCTCCAATCTTCCCCTAGCCAGACATTAGCTGCAGTGTTCATTTATCACTGTCAGGTCTGGAGCTCCAGGGGGAAGAGAAGGGGGAGCCCTGTACATTCGGCCCAGGTTGTAGCACCTCTCCTGGCCTGGGCAGCGCTGTGAGGCCCTGGTCTGGTCTGCTGGCCTCTAATATTCAGTAAGAAGAACAGACTTAGAAAATCACAAATATTGTTGACACAGATGGTAAAAATAGATTCTTAGCCGGATTTCTTTTATATATCACTGATAATATTTATTGATTAATCTGCTAATTAGTCGTTTCGTTTATAAAACGATCCCCCACATAATTTCCCTCAGACCAAAGCATCACACCCTCATATTTAAGAAGCAAACAGACAAACAGGAAATATTTTGTCGCCATTCTGGCTCTAATATTTATACATATATCTGTGTATATACATGACTGTGTATGTTTTTTGTAAATATTATTTAGTTTCTCCTTTTTAATTTCTTCATCTTCAGTTTCTTCTTCTTGGACTTTGTTCTTGTTGTAAACATGATAGTTTAAGTAAAAATAGATGAAACAGCTCCAGGCCTTAAAGCTGTGACGCAGGAGCCTGACTCAGCACTTTGTTCACAGTGAGCTGTGTGTGCAGGGTGACGTAAAGCTGCTTTCTGCTTTATCGTGGATAAGCAGAAACGCGGTGAACCTCTCACCTCTTCCTTTAGGCTGATATAAATCTTTAGGACGCACAGAATCAGAATCGGTGTAATGACGCAGCGTAATGTCATTTCACAGCAGTGGTGCTGACCCGTTTGTTCTGTCTTCATCGAGTGTGTTTTCTCACTTTCTGTGTTGTTTCTGTGG
The DNA here is from genome assembly GCF_017976425.1 of Toxotes jaculatrix. NCBI lineage: Eukaryota > Metazoa > Chordata > Actinopteri > Toxotidae > Toxotes > Toxotes jaculatrix. The sequence continues at coordinate 2,675,225 of NC_054412.1, forward strand.
TCTCGCTACAGAAAATTAAAAAGTGGTGGAGGATGTGATGAAAGGACATGAAGATAAAACAGAGAGCACGCCGAGTGCTGATTGGCTGATTCTGCAGCAGTTCTGCCTGCCTTCACACACATGTAGGCCTGAGCTGAAATAGAGCAGCACTAATGGAGTGTGTGTGTTAGTGTGTGTGTGTGTGTGTGTGTTAGTGTGCGTGTGTGTTAGTGTGCGTGCATGCGCCACAGATGTCGCCATGGATAAAGGCCTGTTCTGTGATCAGGCTTATTATTGTGACAGGATTTAGGGAGCTGGGGAAGAGACTGGGAGGCAGGCTGGTTAGTCACACACACACACACACACACACACACACACACACACACACACACACACACACACACACACACACACACACACACACACACACACACTACACAGTGTACCTAAAATGAAGTGGCTCGCTGTTTGATGTGAAGTGTCCTGAAGTGCTTTCTAACCTTTTTCACTGCTCTTTACTGCCAAATAAAAGAAAATTAGTTTTCATCATAAACAGTCAGGCATTAGCTTTTGCAGTTGAGATAAACATCGTTTTGCTTATGGAAAGAAAAAAAAAATCTTCCTCTATTTAAGCAACCGCATTTACCGTGTGGGGGTCTGATGAAACCGTCCTCCTGAAGTCTGAGTGTCGGTAACATGTAGTGTTTCAGTAGAAGTTCCTGTTGTGCAGCCTGATACTTTTTACTTTCAGCTGCACTCCCTGAGCGTTTCTGTGACTTTATTCTGCTTAGAGAACTAATGCAAGGTTAAACAATGCTGTGAAGCTACAATAAACCCATAGTCTTGAGTTTCACACACACACACACACACCCACACACAGAGTTGCATTCGACCCCACACAAGAATATGAATTCAGTTAATCAACAAGAAGCGTTGTTATCGTTCCCAGTGAGATAAAGGCGACTAGAGAACAGGCATTTCAAAGGAGCGCCGCTTGAAATAATTACTCTCCAGAAAAATGCCGCTGTATATACAGAATGTGTGTTTGTGTGCGTGTTTGTGGTGTGTGTGTGATAAAGATAACTGCAGAATATTAATGAATGCCGTTGAGGTATTCATTTTCTATTTCTCGCTTTCATGTGTTGAAATGATTTATCCCTTGTTTTAGCCTCATGTTGTATTTTACCATTTTTCATTTTATACTTTATTTATTTCATTTTGAAGTTGCTGGTCTGACCAACGTAACACAAAATTAGCAGAAAATGTATGGACAAAGGATGCAGGAGGAAAAAGGCCTGGTAGCGATTCTTACAGTGGGGCCTTTACAGTGATATCAACCGTCATTATCTAAGAAAAGTGTGTATGTTTCAGTGGGAAACAGACGACAGGCAGCTGATTTGCATCTTCTGCTGCCACCTTTTATTTTTTATCTTGTTCTCCATGTACACGCACACACACTCTCTCTCTCACACACACACACACACTCTCTCTCTCACACACACACACACAGAGCTGTTACACTCATTAGTATTCTGTCTGGACTTATTGTCTTTCCCCACTGACATTTACATTTAAATTGTTTATCTCTCTGACTGTGTGTGTGTGTGTGTGTCTGTATGTGTGTAGCCAGTAATGAACATGCCTTCACTTATCCCTGAAGGCAGACATTACTAACACACACAGAATATAATGTGAGAGGAGGGGGGGGAGGAGGAGGCGGCAGAGTATTTGTACCGGTGTTACGATGGTCGATCTTAAATTTTCATTTTAAAAACATGGAGATATACAGGTCGTTGAAGGCTGATGCTTTTTGGAGCAAACCTTAGTTTGTGCTGATTTTCAGCAGATTTAAATTCACCCGTGAATTCCAGGTTGTCTACATGACATGAAAAAGCACAAGGTGTCGTATAAATGAGTTGAAATTAACGACATCATGTTGACGTCATGGTCAATCAATCAGATTTAGACAGCCTTCCTCACACATTCATCACAAACCATGATACAAAGAGAATGCTGATATTTATAATATTTCTTTTTATCCAAACCGATGGGATGTGTCTTCCTTTTTCAGTGCAGTGAGCTGGACCCACAGCTAGTACTGTGCACAGTCTGACAGTGCCAACAATAGCGATGCTGTATGATGGAGGGTAAATTAACGGGACTGTAAAGGGACTGAAGGTGAGGAGCTGCAGTCATTTCCTCCCCAGCACCCAATCAAACCTTCCTCCCTCAGAATACAGAGGAAGATGAGGATGTGTCTCTGAAGTCTGTCAGAGAGTCGACCTGACACTCGCTGCGGGGTGTAAGGCTGCTCATGTGATCAGACAAACAGGAAGGACTCGCAGAGGTTCAAATGATGTGTGCGTATTTTATGTTTGTTTTCCAAGTTGAAATCATCTTGAGTAGAAAATGTAAAATTCAAACGGATGATAACTAATACATTTTTGATGCTTGTGTGTGTTTGTGGGTTTGGAGTGCTGCTGATTGGTTGGCTCTATCCATCTGGCTGCTATTGTCTATAGGCATGCTTGCCCTCATGACAGTTATGCTACCATGCATGAAGATTGTCTGTGTGTGTGTGTGTGTGTGTGTGTGTGTGTGTGTGTGTGTGTGTGTGTGTGTGTGTGTAAAGATGGGGGAGGATGTGAAGAGGGAAGATCCAGATGTTGGGTTCATCCTTGTTCTCCTCTACCCCATTCCATTTATTTTAATCCATCTCCCTCCCCCACAGCATTGTACAGCAAGCCATCTGCACACACACACACACACACACACGCGCTCGCACACACAGACACGCACGCACACACACACACACGCATTCATACACAAAGCTTCCAGCATGCTAACGCTGATGCGTGTTAGCTCAGCCAGGTGGCTGGGTGGCCTCAAATGGTCCTCATGCACCTCTGGCTCTGTGCTGATTGGAGTGAATGCAGCTGCTATGAAATTATGCAGAGCTGCTCACTACTGTTTAAGTGGGTCACTGTGTGTGTGTGTGTGTGTGTGTGTGTGTGTGTGTGTGTGTGTGTGTGTGTGTGTGTGTATACCTCAAATGTGAATTCAGTGCTGAAGTTTGGGTTTTTGTTGGTGGTGCAGGATCAATAAAAATCCAGTGTTTGTTTAAAAATACTGTTCTCCCAGATGATGGTGGTTTATCAGCTGTTTGGACATTGTTCCTTTGCGCTGTGGCAGAATTTTACCTCTGTGAAACTCGCTTTACCATCATGATGGAGCTGTTACCTATATTAATCAGTGTGGGTTTCAATAGAGTGGAGTACGGAGAGAGAATTTACTTCCTGAATGTTCATAATGATGTTTCAGAGGCTTTCATACTCTGACAGGTCTGTGATTCTGGAGGAAAACTGATCTTTTATACAATTTAAACAGTTATTTGAAAAGACAATGACCCGTTCTTAGTCTTAGCTTGCTATCACCTTATAGCAGCAGCAGAAAAGAGATTTGTGTGTAGTAATCAGTAAAAGCGAAGCTGATATCTTTGAGAGGTGGAAGAAGCTTCTACAGACTCCGTTTGATTCTGAATCTTAATGTTCAAAATCTCTTTTTCTTTCTCACGTTCTCCTGCAGCCAAACACGATGTGAACGGGAACAGGACTGTTCCACCTTTTCCAGAGGGGACAGAGATGGTCATGTTTGGTAAGTGTCTTGTAATTTAGTGTATGTAACACATTTGACATTGCATAGAGATTATGCTAACAACATTTTTATTCAGTTGTTCATTTTCAAATTGCTTGAACGGGTAAGATGTCTTAATGTCTGTGCAACTGTGTCCTAGGAGGACAGTGACTAACGAGTGACTCAGGCAACAATGCCTGCATTTTGTTTTTGAGTTAATCAAAAGGGCAGCTTGTACCAGATTGCATTCTCAAAAGCAAACATTTATAATGGACAGAAGGCCTGGCTAAGCAGCCGAGTATCTGCTCTGTTCGATGGGCAACGGGAGGAGTCAAAGACGCTTTAAAGGAACGTTAGTTCAGGGTCAGAGAGGGTGTGAGGGTTTGGTAGATTTAAATGGACACAGCCTGTAATATGAACTCTTATATACAGATGAATGTGTAGGTTATCTTAATCTGAAGTAAAGAGGTTCTGATCTTTTCTGTCTTGTTGTCTGTTAAAATGTTTTGGGTGTTACAGGCTGATGTTCTGTTGTTCATCACAGGCATGGGCTGTTTCTGGGGAGCAGAGAGGAAGTTCTGGAGACAAAAGGGGGTTTATTCCACCCAGGTGGGCTACTCTGGAGGATATACACCTAACCCCACCTACCACGAGGTTTGCACAGGTAGCCTCTGCATACTGATACACACTCACACATAGTGTACCTGGCAGTGTGTTGTCAGCAGAAAGTCAATAGATGTGAAAAACAAGACACATAAACAGAAGAGTGAATCATTTTCCCTCAGGCCTTATTATACCGGGGCATGGATTAGGCTGCTATTCATGCCTGACCACTCTGAGCAGAATGTATTTATGTGTGTGTCTGTGTGTGTGTGTTTTTGTGTATTTCCGTGTGATGCGTGTCCAGACCTCCCAGTGATTCCTCCAGCCAGCTGGTAATGAATCCATCATTAGACCTGCATCACCACCTGTCTCTCTCACTTTCTAACTTAGTTCTATTCCTCCGAACACAGTGAAAACAAATATCTGTCAGACATTATGAAAAGTTTACTTGATTAATTGTTTTTTCAGGTATCTGCTGCCTTCACTGTGTGTGCAGGTGCACACACAGTGAAGGCATACATACACTCAAACACAAGTGCTGAAGACAGCAGGAGGGTTTTCAGAGTTTTATTAGAGGAAAATATGGATCTACTACTGAAGCTGTTTATGGAGTTTATTCTAACTCTTGTGATTTTCATGTATAAACTCATTTATAGGCTAAATGATTAACTGATTAGTTGAAAAATATTCTAGATGGATAGATATTGATTAAAAAAACTCACTCTTGCTGTATCTTCATCCATGGAGCGTGCATTGAGCCAGTTCTCTTGCATTTCTCTTCCACTCTCTCTGTTTTGGTGAATCTCTGTAAAATAGCTCATAAATACGTTTGAAATGCTGGAGAACACAGGCTGAGTGCGTGATTTTTGTGTTATGCAGCAGAGGAGGAACAGTTCACAGAACTCACAGGTCAATTTGTCAGCTGGTGTTTGGAGTCATGGTGGAGTACGTTACGCAAACAGTCCTGGACTCTTATTCCTACGCGCTGCAGAAATCCAGGACAGTTTCTCATCACTTCTCTGCTCAGCCGTGGACACACATCACACTTTACAGCCCCCTGTCACATTTGCATACCTGCATACGCTTTGTAATATGTATACTGTCTAACACGTATGCATTCTGAATGTCCTGTGAATGGGAATTGTTTTAACACACGTTTGCCCGTCATTTCACTTTTTCACTTTTGTTTGTGTTTACCGGTGAGACTTTGTCCCCAGTCTGATGAAAAGAAGGTGTCTTTAACTAACTTTCACTAACTTCTCTGCTCTCACTGTTTCTAAAACAAACATTTGTAACAGGAACCAGATCTGAACCCGGTTTGAACTCATGGATGTGTGTTTTTTTTAATTAGCACGGTATCTTGGCAGATTATTGAAAGAGGGCGCTTGGCTAAATTAAGTGCTCCTCACACCTTCACATCTTCAGGAGAGACAGAAACAAGAGACTGATCTGAATATTCATCGTTGGTTAAATATTTACACTCGGTTCAATGCGGGTTCAAAATGTGGGCATAAAATTTGCATGTGTTTTATTTTTGAAAAATAAAAAGAAACTTAACCTGTATTACTGGGTTTAAAAACAACAGTATTCATTATTTTCCTCATCTTCAGTGTTCCTCTCACTCACTGTGTTCATCATTATGTCTTTTCAAAGCCGTCTTCTTCCACTCACAGGAATATCTGTTTGTTTTTACCGTTAATAGCTGAAAAAACTACAACACTGGTGCTTGTGTTGGCTCACAGAACATCTGGTGTAGGGCGCACATTCAAACATCCAACAAAACTCTTCCAACAATTTATTAGTGGCAACTAACCATGGATGACTGGATCATCAAAAATAAGGAAAAAGGAAACTTTACAAAGAAAATATCAGTCTTTAGTGTTGGACAGGATTAAATTAACGATGGTAAATAAGGTCATTGTAATTCTTGCTGACATTTACATACATCTTCCGGCTGTGCAACACAACACAATCCATGAAATGCCATAACAACTTTATGCAGTGATAAACGGTTTATGTTGAGCTTACAGCTCGTTTTGAAGTCAGTCTTTGCTCTCAGTGTGTCACACTCAGCTGTTCATGTTAAAATAGTGACATAATGAGAATGTAAGGTAATTTGGGGGTTAAATGTACATTAAGTGAACAGAAGCTCTCTGCAGCTTTATTTTCTATCCTGGTTTCAACCACGACTTAAGTTGTCATCCTGTCCAAGATGAATTTATTCCTGTGAGATCCGCCTGGTGAGGCATTAATTTAATATCGACCTCTGCTTTGTCTTTGTTCGCCAATATCTACCATAGGAATCCATAACTCCTGATATTAAAAAAGTAATAAGACAGAGAGTGTGAGAGAGAGAGAGAGAGAGAGAGAGAGAGGAGTGGAAGTAGAAGGAGAGACGGGAGGAAGATGAGGTGCAGCGTAATGGGTCATACTCATTACCAACACCAGCTGCTATCTGTCTGTCTGTCTGCAGGAGTCATCGTTTGTTATCGTCGAACATTAAAATTAGCCTTGGAATGATACGGGCTTTTTAAGGACAGGGCTGGGTTTTTTTGCTGTTTTCATTTTGACTGATTCCAAAATATTCCAAAATACTTCCAAGTATTTTGAGCTTGGCAGTTCACATGTGAACTCAAGGTTCACTTACTTCTTCTGCAGCGTTCAACCATTGGAGCTGTTGGACAGGAAGTTTGAACATCTAAGTCCACAACAGCTTAACAAACGAGACTGTGTCTTTGGTCAATGGTCTGAACGAAGCAAGTATGTGGACCTTGAGCTGAGTCTATTTTCAAAGACATGGCCATGAATTCAGCCTGCAGAAATGGGGCAGTGAAAATCTCACATATTGTATCTTTACTTAAAGGTTAAATAAAAATATTTCTAACAGTAAAATGTTTACAAGCTGTGAAGGGGAAGGACCTCAAACATTAGTGATACAAGTGACGTTGGTAAGACTGACGCTGTGGTCTTTCTCTGTGATTCTGACACATGAACTCACAGGTGTATTTTGCAGGTAGGACAGGCCACACTGAGGTGGTGAGAGTTGTCTTCTATCCGGACCAGATCAGCTTCCCCAACCTGCTCAAAGTTTTCTGGGAAAGCCACAACCCGACTCAAGGTACCGACTCACCCACAGCCACACTCAGAACTACAGGAACGTTTGTTTTTTAATTTAGATTTTTTTTCAAAATTTTGCTGCAGCATAATGAATCATCAGTGTTTCACCTCATCTCACACAGTATGTTTCCTTACAACACCCGAGAGGGAAATCTCTAAATAAATGTTCTGTTGTTGTGCAGGCAGTGAGGCTGCAATGCTCACCACACACCTGGAAACAAACTTGTTGGATCAGAAAAAGTGAAGAGAACATGTGGTTGTTCTTTATCACTAGTGGGCACAACATGTAAAGCTCAGCCTAATGGTGGCACCAGAAAAAGTTTTTAGCTAATGTAGCACAGATGCATGTTTTAATATAAAAGCCAGGGTCAATAAAAGTTCATCACCTGCACTTTTCTAAATCCAGACAGGTAAAAAAAAAAAAAATCACAAAGTCATTAGTATTTGTCCTCTGGGGATCATAAATATCTGTACCGAAAATATTTTACTTCTGACCAAAGCGTGTGATTGACAGATTGACAGATCGACCGACGCACACAGCCGTCCCCAGAGCCACACACACCAGCGTGGCTAAAACCTTTGAGCCAACAAAAATGTTGTGGTTGACGGGCTGACGAGCTGACACAGAAATGATGAAAAGATACGTGATGAAATGATCAGATCGCAGTAAAAAAAAAAAAGACGACGTTCGGCTCTGCCAAGACAGACGAGTCATATTTTTGGAAATGCTGGCAGCTGTTGTTTTCAGATGATGTGGTGTTCTCTCTGCCAGGATGAAGGCACCTCATGTCAGCTCAAATCCTCAAATCTTGATATTCACTTTTTATTTGTGTGTGTGTGTGTGTGTGTGTGTGTGTGTGTGTTCAGGGATGCGTCAGGGGAACGATGTTGGGACCACATACCGCTCTGCCATCTACGCCTACACAAAGCAGCAGCTTGAGGAAGCTTTGGCGTCCAGAGATCAATATCAGAAGGTACACATGTCCATCAGTCCCTCAGCTTTTCATCATCACTCTTTCATCGTCCATCCACCTCTCTCTCCATGTCTCCTTTAGTTGGTCTCTTCTTTCCTTCACCGTCCTTTCTTCTCTCTCTGGCCCCATTTCCCAGCATCCCCCTCTGCTGCACATCTTTATTTCTTTCAGTCTCTCTCAGACAGTCTTTTGGCGGCAGCAGATGAAAACTCAAACATAATGGATCTGTGTGTGTGTGTGTGTGTGTGTGTGTGTGTGTGTGTGTGTGTGTGTGTGTGTGTGTGTGTGTGTGTGTGTCGTTTGCCGTATAGACCCATATGCTTTTCTAAAGTGAACACACTCTCACAAAAGATGTCCACACACTCCCTCTCTCGAAGTCTCTCCTGCTGAGACTTCTGCACCACCATCCCACCAACAGGGCTTGTTGCCATGGAAACTGACGAGGAAGAGGTTACTCTATTCTATTCTTTTCTTTTCTTTTCTATTCTGTTCTAGTGTAGTCTGGACTTCATTAGTCCCCTTTCTCTCCATTTCTTCCCCTGGTTCATCCCTCCTTTTCTTTGTAAGACCTTGTTTCTCTCAGCAGGATTTGTCTCTTAGAGTCTGTTGAGTAAAATCCTGGTTCCTTGGTTCAAGCACTTTAGTGGATGTGCAACTGTAGAGCACAGGATCGGCCTAATGGTTTTAGTTATGCCCTGGCTTTTTATGTGTAAGGTGTAGCAGACAAACTGAGAGGTGGAGAATGAAGGTGGGGACAGCTTTGAATATGAGCTGCCCTTCATGTTAATGCACTGTTAAATTTGGTTTCATTGGCTTAAGACATTTGGATACGTGTGCTTATAAACTCTCTTTATTAACTTTATGAACTCGTTCGACCTTCATTGACTTGTTAGGATTTGTCATTAGGAGTTGTCAGCTGAGGACGTTTCCAGAGCTGATAAACTTTCTGACTCTTCAAACTTTGTAGTAACACTCAGCTAATTGTTGCCTACAAAGCAGGGGAGGCAATAAAAAGATATCAGAGCGCTTCGAGCTTGAAATTTCCACTGTCCGAGATGTCGTTAAGAGATGGCAGTTAATGGGATTTGTGGAAGTTAAAACAAGATCAGGAAGAAAACTTTCAGATAAAACTGGGCAGAAAGGTGAAGCCAAACCTTATGACTGCAAACACGACACAGGAGCGGTGGTGCACTGTTCCACAGCGGGGTCAAGTCAGTGTCCGAAGTCTGTAAAGCAACATCTGGATCAGCCCGGGTTGTTTTGGAAAACAACTGCTGCGGACAGATGAAGCTAAATTGCAGCTCTTTGACCACAATCATCAAAGGTGTGTTTGGAGAGAAGGAGGAGCAGCAGTTGATGGAAGCAGCACCTTAAACATGGAGCTGGAAATATTCTGCTCTGGGTTTGACACAGGACACGTTGCACAGACAGTGGGACGAATGGATTCCACTGAATATCAGCTAATTCTGGATGCAAATGTCCTGCAGTCAGACAAGACAGTGAGACTGGTTTGTACTACACTGATCCAAAGCAGACCTCAGAATCCACCATGAGCTAGCTCAGGAAGCGCAGGCTGGAGGTTTGGGAACGACCCCCATGTTTCATTGTTTTCTGTGTGTATAACTTTACACTTCACATGCACACAGAGACACATCTCTGTATGTGTGTGTGTGTGTGTGTGTGTGTGTTTAATTAGTTATGGCCAGAAGCTTTTATCCATAACAGTCATAGATGGACAGATGCTCACAATCTCTATCTGTCTTTAAATTGTGGTTGTTATCCCACAGACAGACGAGTAGATGGATCAGTTCTCCTCATCGAACATCGAACCACCACATCTCTTCATCAAAATCTCTCTAGGTTTTGTTTCCTCTCTCGTTTTTTTTTTTTTCTCACCAGATTGCCTCCCCCACCCTCTCCCATCTGTGTGTGTGTGTGTGTGTGTGTGTGTGTGTGTGTGTGTGTGTGTGTGTGTGTGTGTGTGTGTGTGAGCAGTTGGCCTATAGCAAACACAGTCCATGCCAAACCATCTGGGCCTTAAATCTGTCCTCCACAAAAATCGCTTTAGTTGCAAAACTAACACACACACTCCAACAAACACACACACACTCATATACATACACTGACTGTTGGGGTTTGTTCACATTATGTTTTGACTCACTTTTTTAAAAATGTTTTTAACTTTATATTTGGTCTGAGGTCCTCTGTATCTTAAGTTTTACACAAATAAGAGCGTTTCCGTGCCAGAGACGACGAGAAAATTTCAATAATTCAGTGTTTTTTTTTCTTTCCATGTTGAGAGTAGACGCTTCACTTCCCTGCATTCACTTCATAGACTTTACTTGTATTTGTACTGTCCCATCTTTGAAATATTAATGATTTTATGCTCCCAAAAATCTTGGGTGGAGTCTCTCTCGTTGATGAAGCTTTCGTAGGTGGCTTTCATTCCTTTGTCTCTGCATCCACAGTGGCTATAGCCGCTCATGCTAACTGCCCACTTCCTCCTGTTCTTTCCAAACAAGCTGAAAATGTAAAATGCATCACAGCACAGAGGATTTTCCCAAGACATGCCGACCAGACACTTCCTGAATTCTTATTAATATCCACTCTGATCCTCAGAGTCTTCTCTCCCCTTTCCAGCCACGTTTCATACACCAAACATAAAAAATGTAAATGTAAGAGAGGAAGAAGAGAAATTCAGACGGAAGAGGAGAGAGAGGAAGTTAAGGTGAGGAGAGGCGATATAAAGCGATGGGAAGGTGAAGAAGAGAGAATACTGTGGTTAATTTGGTGTCAGGGTATTGACTATGTTCGCTTCGCCGCCTGGCTTGATTGTATTGTTCACACAGAGAGTGATTGGGGAATTTGGTGTGTATGTGTGTGTGTGTGTGTGTGTGTGTGTGTGTGTGTGTGTGTGTGTGTGTGTGTGTGTGTGCAAGGTACAACAGCACTGCAGATAATTACCTTGCAGGCGGCTGGCAGTTGTCTGCAGCATGAAAGGAGCCTCCCTTTTCTTCTCTTGCCTCCTACCCATCATTAGGGTGTGCACTGCGTCTAAAATGGCAGGTGGAAGTGGTAATAGTGTGTGTGTGTGTGTGTGTGTGTGTGTGTGTGTCTGTGTCTGTGCTTGTGTGTGTGCTTGTATGCTTGCTTTATGTAATAATGTGTGCTTGCTCAGTGGGTGCAAGCATGGGTGCTAAAGCAGTGTGTGCTCATTGTTCTGGCATCGCTTTCTCTCGATGCACCTCTCTGGCTGCATTTTCTTTTCATGAACACTCATATATCTACTCCTAAACACCAAACAGCTGCTTTCCTTTCCTTTTTTCTTTTCTTTCCCGTTCCTCTTAGTCTATGAAATCCCTCTCTAGCGCTTTTCACGTGCCAGCTTCACCTTTTTTTCCATTCCATTTTTTCCTCCCTCTCTCTCTCTCTGTCTCGTGGGTGCTTATCAGTGTTGTTCACGTTTCCCTGCTTTACCAGAGCAGTCAAGGTATTTGCATTCCAAATGAGCAATCTACTTCTCTGACATGCAAATTAATGGACGTGAATTATGCATTTATAGCGGGTTGCTAACACAGCAGAAGGACCAGCCCAAACAAACGCACTGAAACAGTGAAAAGGCAGGGCGGGCGTTTGGGGATGCCATCAGACCAGTGTAATGGAGAATGCAGCCATTTTGGGTATGACAGGTAGAGTTGGATTGAAGCCAGTGCTCATATTTCTAACTTATAGCTGATTCACAGCCGTTACAGTGGTTGTCAGTGGCGACCCAGAGAAATAACACATCAAAACATCTCTAGAAATTTTGTCAAACCACTCCTCAAGTGTAATCTACAATAAAACGTATCAAACTATCATCATTGTGCTAATTAATCACTATTAAGTATATTATACCTGCGTTCAGAGTTGTGTAGGTAATAGGTGGCAAAGACGTTGATAAATAGATTGTGCTGCAACAGAAGTTTGAGACATTTTTGGGGATTTTTTTTTAAATTCTGTGGAATATTCCTTTAGAATTTACACTGCAAACAAGAGTTTCGTAGTCTGCCACCATAGTCTCCCAAAAGATGTGATTAGACAGCTGCAGCTCTGTCAGAACACTAGTTTTAAGGCTTGGACATACTTAACAAGATTAGTCAGATTAAGTCACACGGAGACTTTCGTGTGGATGTTTCTTTCTATGGTTACGTGTTTATTTTTCTCTGGTACGAACAAGTCTCCTGATAAAAGTTGGATCAAGCAGTCAGCTTGCTGTTGGACATGAGTTTCAGTTTCTCTATGAGCCTGTGTGACTCACAGTTTCACAAAACTCCTTTTTTTAATGCATCTTTGGCTGCAAATATCTGCACATAGGGTAAGAAAGCAACTTAGTCAAGTCCTCATATCACAGCATGGGCAACTTATGTGTTAATTTTAATATATTCTCCCTTGTTTTCTAAAGTGTTAAATGATTTACAATGGTTTAATGGTTTAAAGTGTAATGTCTGCTCAGAAGGTTAATATACAGTGAACCAGCCTTAAATTCCTACAGTCCACGTGTGTGGACTAAACTTCCAGAACAGCTGAGGTCTTCTCAGACTCTAAACTGTTTTAAAAGCTAAAAACCTTGGTTTTTATCGGCTGTTTATTTCTGTACTTTAGTATCGCTTTATGTCTTTGCCTTGTACTATTTTTGCTTTATTTGATTTAGTTCTATTTTAAGTCATTTTATCTTCTCTTTTTTCTGTTTTTCTCTCTTTCTTCATTTCTTTGTCTTTGAAAGTTGCCGCATAAATAAACCTGTCATCTGTATGTAAAAATCCAAAGTGCAACTGCAACAGAAAAGAAAATCCCATTCTGACTAACTGCTGTGCTGAACCTCCACACTACGTACTCAAATTAAATTGTGGTGTCAGTACAGTCATGGTGGGAAATCTTCACAGGAACTGATGAATCAAACAGCAGGGAGCAAACACTCTGTCCATTAGAAGCTGAACTCGCCAGCGTTAGATCTTTTGTCTCTCTCGTCTCTTTGGTATTTTCTGCTGTAAAAGCATCACAGATCCTCTGGGTTTGTCTGCTGACATCTTCTTTAACAACTTCACTGTGCTGACGTAAATGAAGTTAAAATGGTTTTCTAACAATTACCTCTCACTAACTATTAGAGGAAGCAATGTGTGAAATTACCCAGCAGCAGAGCTTTTTAGGTCTGATTGTGTTTGTATTAAAAAGAAACCGAGATCTTGTGAGTATTTCCCCCAGGAATTCGTTCCAGTTTGTTCCATTTCACATTAAACGTCTCTGCACAATGATGCCATCACACTTTTTCCCATACTTACATCTACCTTTACGCTGTTGTGCTTTACTGTCCCTGCCTTTTTTTGTGCCAAATGTATAGATTTGTATAGTTGTCAACTATCATACAGTGTTCAACTTTACTTGTAAAGTTAAGTATGAACATTATGTCTCCATATGAAGAACAACACAGAATTTAATCCAACAGAAGAGTAAAAGTAAGGAGAGTTAAATACCAACAGATGGAATTTTTAGAAAGCCAGAACGATCATGAAATCAGCTCCGAATGTTGGAGCTTCAATCCAAACATCTAAGCAAAGCTTTTACCAGCTTTGAAAATCACATTTTGTTAAGGCTGTGCGGCCTGTAGAGTCCCCCTTCATCCCAGAGGAGGGGCTCCCCGCTGGGGCCTCAGGTCCAGGCCGGCTCCCTGAGGCCTGCACGACCTCTGGCTCTCTGGCTAATGAACAGGTGGAGGGAGGGATGATGGATGTGTCCAGAGAAGTAAACACTGGTGACACCTGTGGTTAGATGATGTATGGGGTCCAGTCGCTGTCATTCACCCTGTGATATGATGGATATGATGCAGTTTGATTGATTATGTATTTAGAATCACCTGATCAGATCTATGCCGGACGTGTCACTATATTTCACTATAATATAAAAATAATAATTGGTAAAAAAATTATAATAACTGACACTATTTAAATATTATTATATATTATACATATATTATTATTATCAAGATAATGTTGCTTCACTGTTTTTGATTAATCTGAAACGGTTTTATTCATCATCGTAAAGAATTTCGACAGCGATGAGGCCACTCAGGCGTTCATGTGCATTCTTATTAGATCTGTGTATAAAACATTTCTGTGAATTATCACGTCGAAACAGCCCCATAAGCCGCATAATCACAGGATATGGAACATATAATTAAGCTGTGAATTATAGTACGTGATTTTTTTGCAGTTGAGTACTCAAACTTAAATGAAGCACCCAGTTATTAAATGCTTAACCTGAATACTCAGCCAGTCAATGAAGCATACGCATTAAATTTTTAATCAAATAAATGTGGAACGGTATCGACAGTATCATCATTACGGCCGGATCAAAAACAGCAGCCACAGTATCAGATAACGTGGGCCATTAAGAAACACTGATGATGTCTGACTCAGTCCAGACTAGGTTCTTGGACAGTTGCAATAGCAATATTCAATTTAAAATAAAATAATAGATGCTATGTTAAAGTGCCAAGTCTGTTTAGTTCGAGTAGGTTTACGTCGACTGTGTGAAGAATAAAGCCCTTTAAACACACAGCGCCCAAACTGAAAGGGCTCAAAAGTAACGAGACAGTTGTCTGCAAAATGTTTCTTGGGGGCAGCTGTGTGTTGTTGTAATGTCAGTTCATGCACACAAGAGATCACAGGTGGCTCAGAGCTGACTGAAGAGCGGAGTTAAAGAGGTGGCCATGCAGGTGAAAAAGATAACGAGGCTTTAAAAAAAAGCAAGAATCTGCCAGAGAGATGTCAAAAGTTGTTGGTTTGAATCCAGAATCAGCAGTTTGGTACATCACATAAAAAAAGCTGGTGCTCAGAGGAAAACTAGAAAATGGCAGAAGACCTGGTTGGACTGAGGAGCACAAGTGTTGTCGATGAGCGGAAAATCATTTGCATTGTGAGAAACCGCTTTGACTTCACTGCAGGTCAAGAAGCCTCTCCAGGATGTAGGCGGACATGTTTCCTTGCCAACGATCAGGAGAAGACTTCATGACAAGAACCTCAAGAGGCTTCAGCAGGAGATTCAAACCCCTGTTAATCCTCAAAAACCAAAGTTCACACTAACATACAAAAAGAAACCGGCAGAGTTCTGGAAAAAAAGTTGCATGAACTGATGAAACAAAAATCTACTTCTGTCAAAACAGAAAAGAAAAAAGTCTAGAGAAAAAAGCAAAGGAGGTCTATCTACAGGAGAAGTCTGTGCTCAGATTCAGCCAAATGCACCAAAACTCACCAAACAACGTTTCACGGTTCAGCAGGACAACAATCCCAAAAAATACAACCAAAGAATCCAGAGAGCTTTTCAGGGATGAAGAGGTGAAATATCCTCGACTGGGCAAGTCAGTCACCTGATCTCAGCCCGACTGAGCTGCAGTCCACCTGCTGAGGACCAGACTTAAGGCAGAGAGACTCCACAACAAGCAAAGCGTGTGGTGATGAATGTGGGTCACAGACTTCAGGCAGTCATTGGCTGTGAAGGATTTGACACCAAATATTATTTCATTTATTATTTAGTTTGACTCAATGTGTATCTGTTAGTGTTTATGAACCCCTAAACTATTTTAAAAATTGCATTCATCATGATATTTGAATACCTGAAAATACTTTTAACATATATACGACTTCTAAAATTGACTAAAAGTATAATCACCAAACACTGTGGTGTAGTCACTTCAGAGGCTTTGGGTTTGGATCCCTTTCAGTGCAGAAGGAGTATTTGTAGCTGTCGTGTGAGGAGGAAGAACAGCAGCTTTGCAGATAAAAGGCAAAGCATGTAAATGTCAAACCTCCACCCTCCATGACATGATCAAATAAGATGCTTTGCTGTACACATGCATGCACACACAAGCTGAAAATCACAGCAACACTCTTCCATCAGGAATGAAAGTTTCATAAGCGAGCGCTCGCCATTTCTCTTTGTCTTTTAATTTTACCCACACGCCATCTGGTAGAGTAATTTTTATCACAAGGAGGAGAAGGTGCCATCACCAACTGATTCTGCTGTGAATGTGTGTGTGTGTGTATGTGTGTGTGTGTGTGTGTGTGTGTGTGTGCGTGTGTGTGTGTGTATTGTCTGTTTTTGGAGTTACCGTCCTGCCGGGAGCTACACACATGCTTTGCATAAACACATTAAACCTATTTCTTCTTTTTTCTAAGATGCTAATTAGCAGTTCAGCTGAATGTCAAACGATTCTTGTGGTGAAGTTGATTTGATGCAGCAAACAAATGCATTTAAGAAAATAAAGCTATCGAAACAAAACCAGGATATCTGCATTTATTTTCACCTACAATCCAAAACTAAAGGGCAACTCAGAGAGCAACACCTCAGCACTGTAGAGACCAAACAGAACTTCACTTCCCATCATACACTCTGATTTTGTTTATATCCACGTAAATCCATAAATTATCTGCATCTTTGTCGCTGCTTCTTCCAGGTTCTAACGGAGGAAGGTTTTGGTCCAATAACAACAGAAATAACAGAAGCCAAGCCGTTCTATTACGCTGAGGATTACCACCAGCAGTACCTGAGCAAGAACCCTGACGGATACTGCGGCCTGGGCGGGACAGGAGTCTCCTGCCCAATAGGAATCAAGCCGAAGTCTTAGATGGCCAACAACAACCAAGAACCACGTCTAATCTGTTGAGTGAGGATGTTATGGTGGAGAGATTTTTAAGATTTAAAATGCTTACGGATGCAAAAAGCTTTGGTTTTTAAATATGATCATATCAGGTTTTTGTACCTTTAATGATGTATTAAGGTGCATGAGTGTAATATGTAAACTGCCTCACACCTGTGGACTTGATAATGCTAATATTCCTCAGTCTTAGGACCACGTTTTCCTGCTGAATCTTCCTGAAAATAACTACTTTTGGTCAGGACACACTGATTTTTGTTCAGAAATGTGATGACTGTGCTGCAGTAAGGACACACTCCTCCAGCCTGATGTGACCCAGTGAAACACAACATAAACTGCAGTTTAGAGGCTGATACAAGCTGTCAGTCCTCTCATCTCTCTGCAACTGGTAATCATACCAGTGCCTGAACATGTATGTATATAGACTGTATTGTAACAGTGATGCAGCACTTCACAGCCTGGGCAGATGTGGTACAGTTTCATATGTTAGATACATGAAACTCTGTATAAGCTAATGCACTCCTGTGAGACAGATGCATAAAATGAAGAGAATGAAATCTAGTGAAAAAAAAAATAGTCAGCTCCCACACAGTCTCAGCACAAGATTTATTTAAGAAAGCATTAAATTTAGTTCTGACAGACAGTGTGTTGTAGTCCTTATTTCGCTGGCTTTCAGCTGCAGATGAAAATAAAGTGTTTTAGCTCAGGTGGCTTCATAAATCATGATTATTTAAGAAAGGGTTGCTCTGAAACTGATGCTGTTTGCTTTTTCAAAATCCGTTGAGGAATGAAACATATTAAAAGTTGGTGAAATCAGAAGTAAACAGTGTCTTCTCTGATTCCTGATTCCTAACTTACAGTACAGTGACTGTTCATTTCATACAGTGTAAAACCCCTGTGAGAGATGGAGAAGGTGGTGTGTGTGCACAGAGCACAGGCAGGTTCAGACAGCAGGAGGAAAAACATGGGGAACGAGAATCAGGAAGATAAACCGGTTGGATGTTAAACACGAGCCCACGAAGCATGAAGACCTGGAAAAAGGCTGTTAAAGACACTGTGGGTTGATAAGGGAATAGGAAATGAGACGGGTGGGTGTGGAGGAGTCAGGTGACTGGGGAAGGTGGGGAAACATGAGGCCATCTGGTGGGCAGGTGGAGAACAGCAGGTCTGCAAAGGTCCATATAAATGCAGGGGTATGAAGAAGTGAGCGCATGATTTAAATTTTGTATTATCTTTATTATTTTCTCTCTCTGAGTTTGTGACGGACCGGGTGAACTGGAGATTTTATGATGAAAAAAAAACATCTTCATGTTTGTGTTTGCTCTTTTGTTATGGTGTGTTGTGTTTCAGGACAGGATTTTGGATGACCTCGTTCCTCTGGTCTTTGCCTGAAGCGATGTTCCACTCCGTGACTCATCTGTCATCTCTGCTAATCTGCATGCGTGTGTGTTTGTACAGTATATGTGTGTTTTGATGGTACAGCATGCAAACACACACACCAGCGGGAGGAGACCGTGCTTGGTGCCAGGTCCTCCAAAGCTTGGCATCGCCATCATAGAGCAGAGAAAAAGCAAGAGAAGGAGATCAGTCTCTTTGGAAATGGCAGAGCGCCACTTTGGATCTCTGCTGTGTTGGATCACCTCCATGATGCAGGCTGCAGGACCACGGCTCAACCGGGGTTTCGGAAGCCAAATCTGGCCACTTTGTTTTTAAATGGAGCTGATGATGGCTGATTTTTTGCAAATATTTAATACATTTAAATTTGTCAGTTTTCATTTGATGTAAAATCCTCAAAAATATCTGTTCATGTTTGCACCTTTAAATTCTTGTTTTGGAGAAAAAGCCTCAGAATTTAGACGGTGAAGCACGAAAACACAACCGGGAAAGAATTTCATACGTGTTTCTTTCATTTTTGTGTTGCTCCTGATCAGAATGTCTAACATATAATCAGTTAACATCTACATCTTTCCATAGACAGCAATCACTTCTCAGAATCTGAAACTGATGATACTTGTCTTAACTCTGAGATACGACTCAGTACTTTTTATTTAATGAAGAATATTCAGATAATGATCTGTAGAAATATGAGAAGTGATAATAAATCTGGGAAATAACACTGATGATGTGTGCCTGTCAAGATTCATTTCATTCAGGGTTTAACATTTAACCAATTTCAGTCTTGATTTGAAATACTGTGAGGTCAAAGCTTCCTCAAGGATGAGACATTTTTTTGGGCCCTGCTTAATATTTATTTTTTCAGCCAATGAAGCAGCTTTCACATAAACTATTTCCACTAACAGAACAGAACAATCACTACTGAACATCAGTGTTTTTTTGGTACCAGTCAAAATGTGTATATTGTGTCAGATTCTGAAACCTGGCATTATGTGTAGTTTGTTCAATTTTAATCTTGTTTACTTTTTCTTTTATGTGATAGCTCCAATTTCAGATCGTTTTATTCAGGGAAATTTCTTATGCTAAGACATTTAACATTGCAGAGGTTGAACTTCTTTCATTAAAAGATAAGAAGGGTTTTGAATAAAAATGTGTTTGCATTCGTCAAAGTGAGGTATCAAAGTGTTGTTTTGGAATCAGTTACCAACACTCGGGTATTGTACTGACGCTGAAATGGAAAATTTTAAACCATACCCAGTCCTGGTCTACAATGGAAACTTTTTGTGATGAGGTGTGGGCGAGAAATGAAGCTGCTCCCAGAATTCAGCCTGTCGAGGGGACAAATCCTGCCACGAGTCTTTAATGCTACCGAAGAATCTGGCAAATGTTTGGCCAGCGAGTGATTCTGAATATTCTGAAGGTTAATCCAATGAGACAAAAACGTTTCATCAGAATGTGTTACTGGTTAACGGGACTGTACAGGGAGGAGTCGTTTATGATGAGGAAACACTTTTTGGAAAAAAAGTCTTTATTAAAATCTGCTGTGTTCTAATCTCATACTGCACATACAGGACTGGCAGAGGTCACATCATTACTGTATTTAGTTTTATACAAACACCATCAGTTCTTTAATATTCACCTTCATATAACACAAGGTTCAGGCCTGTTCCTCCATCTGTGCTGTATCAGGTTAAACAGCTTGATTATGCTGCCATCCTGTGGCATGTCCCAGTAACACAGACTAATACACCACTGGTGACAATACTGCACACAATACTGCGTTGCCATGAAATTATTACATTAATCCATCAAGACCTAAAGTCACCACCCTCAACAAAATGCAGACATGTGACCTTTGGACTACAGAGCCATAATTGAAAAAAAAAAAAAAAAAGTTTGGAAATTAAAATCAAAAACTGCAGCTACAACCTCAAAGTGAAATCTGAGTAATAATAATTTAATCATGTTTCTCTGTGGCTGAGTCAGGCTGTGAAGACAAAAGGCAGACTTTTGTACATCTGCCCTGTTGCTCATTTATTTCAATTGTTTATTTTAAAAATTATACATTATAAACTATTAAAAGATATCAACCGATTCATAGTTTTTTTTATATATTGTATTAATTTTATTATAATGTTTCAATTTTTCCTGGTGGAACAAAAAAACAAAAAAACTTTTTTTCCAAATTAGAAAGCTTTGCTGACAATTTATTTTGAAGGGTCTCGCCGGAAGTATTCTCACCACGTTACACCTGTCCTGAGTCGCAGGTAATGTTTGTTCTAATGTTTGTTTCAGTCCCACATCGACTTTCACTTAAATATATGTGGAATCTTTGTTTTTACGGAGACTTTTCTGCGTTTAGTTGATTAATTGAGACGGAAAACAGATGTTGTTACGGAGACGATGTGTAACTGTAGCAACAGTAAACTTCCCTCAACTGTAACTCAGCTCAGCTTGAACCAAGGTAACTAACCTCAGTTTTAGTAATATACTGATTAAAAAGTCTCCGGAGATTTCAACTCTCCCGGGGGAAGAAACTACAGGTGTGTTCGTTATTCGTCTGAAACAGTTTAAGTTTTAGTTTTCAGTTTTTAGTTTTAAGTAGGGCTCATAATTTCAGTTTCAACCCTTCTGATGCAGGTTGTACACTAAATTTCCAGATTTTTTAATGTAGTTTGGTGGCCGTTGAGCTTGAGGTGGAAGTGGGAGTTTTGAAATAAGTATCATGAGTTTTTCATGTGTGACTTTTGCATTTTTGCAACCTATAGGCTATATTCAAATCACTGGTCAATAATCACGTTAGTTGATTAATTAATTACTCAGTTTACAAAAAAATTAATGACAACTATTTGGATACTAGAACAGCCCTTTTAGGCATTTTAGAAGGAAAAATGCCAAGCTTCAGAAATGTGAGGCTTGATGCCCTGATGCCTTTCTTTGTTTTACATATTAGGAAACTGAATATATTTGGGTTTTGGATTGTTGGTCTCTCAAATTAAGACATCTGAGGACGTTGCTTTCAATGGCAGTGAGGAGCAGGAAGAAGACAATGGTCCTCTTAGTTTCGTTTAAGAAACCTGGCAACTTGCAAAACTGATTAAAAAAACCTTCATTGTTCCGCACAACTGATCATTTTGTTTTATAATTTCACTCCAGCATCTGTCTCACCCACCCACGACCAGGGGGACAAACTGGGCCTGCTGACCTTTCAGGGAGAGCCAGTGTTGGACAAGACTCACTCTCACATGTCCTCTCTCCCGAGCCCTGATGATGCTGTCCCCGTTGGACAGTCCAAACAAGCTGCCGCCAACATGGATGCTGATTCCTCTCGGACCATAAATCAAATCATGCAACACGTAAGTATTATTTTTCTGTAATTTATTTTTTATGGGGTATACAAAATACCAGCAGAGGATCTCAGGATCGCACGGTGGAATTTTATCTTTGCTTAATAATGTGACAGAGAACTTTATGCCAAAATAATGCAAGGATTTACTTTGTACAATACTATTCCATGTAATCTGTCATTAACTTTGACTTTAGTTCTTGTTCCTGCCACTAGAGGGCAGTAGAACATCAGATTACAGCATCTCGTGTGAAGCATCTTTAAGTGCCTGACAGTCTTTGGAACGTGTTCTGTTTTCTTCTGAGGGTCAGATTTCTCAAGTCTGTCTGTTTCTCTGCAGGATCCAGATCAGCCATGTGACCTGGTTCAACAGCAGATTGAGCAGATCCACAAAGTTTTACAGGAGCAGAGCAGACTGCTGACACTCCTGGGACCAGGTCAGTCTCCTGTTATTACATCCAGTTCAGAAGTCCCTCTGGAATTAAGCCTTTTTAAGAGTACAGAGCAGATTCAGTTTGGTAGGTGCCTATAGTGAAAGTAAAAATGTTGACAAACCAGGAGGGCTCTCTCCTTCCAGGGAATTTGTCAAGAGTCAAATTCACTTGTCATTTATCTTGATGAGCTAAATTCCATAAGACTGTGTTCAGTCTGAAGCTGAGACATGAAGCCGTTATCACCCAACGGCCAATCTGCAAAGACAGCAGCAACACTGGCGTTCAGTGCTTGTTTTTCTTTGTTTTCATAATTCTTTTATCTGTTGTGGTTGTGGTTGTTGTCATATCTGAGGTTACCAGCCTCAACTTGACAGCCACCGTCAGCTCTGCTGCTGTGACACCCTGCCAACATCTGCAAAGAGCAAAGGCTTCATACGCTCAAATGATCAGTGTTAAAATTAATGGGAACGTGCTGCTTCAGTTGTACTTGACCTGTTCTAAGTGTGACTGGAGCCGTTGCCAGTAACAGAGTGCACATTCACAACCTGAGCAAACTGTATCACCTTCCTGCAAAGGGGTGGAAAACGGAGCCCGGAGAGGCAGATCGGCAATGTCAATGTTTAGATGTAGTCATGATGTAAGAGGATACAGCAGGGATATGGAGGCATTGCTGTTTGTACTTGTTTGAGGTAATGCTACACCATCAGAAAAAGAGGAAGGTGGTTTCTCTCAGTGTGTATATAAAAGGTGTCTCCATCTTGTGATAATGTTTTGCTGAGAAAAGACAACACTCTCGAGGACATGCAGTGTAGTTCAGTGCAGTTGTATTAACTCTGTCACCTGTATTCTGTGTGTTTACAGCAGCAGTACACAAAGATCTTCAGCCGACAACTCGATGTTATACAGATAATTCAGTTTCGATAATCAACATCACAAAAAACATTTACACAGTTTAAAATGCCTTCAAAGTTTCTGTCATTTTCTCGGCTTTGACATTTTTATAGTATTTGTTTTAACATAATTTTAACATATTTTACTTTGATTATAAAGGAGATTACAAGACGCGCAGACTGGCAGTGAAAATGCAACAGCATAAAGACATTTTGGGATACACTGAGCTGTAAATACACAAAGTTGAGTAATGCCAGAAAATTTGGTGGAGCTTGAAATATGTTGCCCAGAAGGTAAACAAGCACTGGGGACATATCAGACTGTGAGGTACTGATGAACATGAACATGATGCTTAACATACAGAGAAACTGAGTTTCCTGAGGGATGAATGAGAGCTCTGCAAACACTGCCAGGGTACATGTACAGTACAGCAGCCTTTAACAACTTTCCAAACAGTATGTTGGACTTTTCCGTGCTCTGCTGGAGTACTTTGTATCATATGCAGTAATATGCAGTCCCAAAGTAAATGCCATAACCTCTCAGCTCCTTTACACCTGCTTTGGAATAAATCCTAATAAGTTAAAATACCTCAATACATTCAAGTAAATAATAATATAAAAATATATATTTAAATTGTGCTATTTTAATTGTGCCATTTAAACAGTACATTTACATCTAACACATTGTCTTATATTCTTGTAAATGATTTTAATTCACATAATCTGAAGCCATATGAGTGTGAAACCAGTCAGACAGGATCTCAATCCAGTACATGAGCCCGTTACTTCACCTTAATTCCCTGCACACCTACACTTGTGTTTGCTGTTATTTTGGTTTATCAACCCTCTTCACAGGACTGTATGTACATGTACAGACAAAGCTTGAATGACATCTCTCTGACTTCTTACCTGACTACTTGTTGTTTTCTGTTTTTCTGCCTCCTGGTGGCAGAAGGGAGAGAACAACTGTATTTCTTATTGAATTTCAGAAAGAAAAAAATAAGTGCAGAAAGTAAAGTCTCTTGAAAAGCTCCAATAGAAGGTTACTAAAAACTTTGATCTGTCCTATAATGGAGGATTACAATGACGAATATTGTCAAGAGCAGTACTAGTATACTATGTAAAAACCCTTTTAAGAAACCTTCTTATAGGCGTGTGCTGCATTTTGACTGATGACAGACAGACAACTAAGCCTGTGATGTTGGGCACCCTCACTGCATCTGGTGTGCTTTCAGCCTTCCAGTAAAGGGTATTCGATGACCATGAATGATGAGCATTGCTCTGCCAAACTCTTCCAGTCTAACCTGCCACAGAAGCGGAAAACATCTGTGTGGGTGGAGGCTGAGGTGGAATTCTGATGTTCCTTTGTAGATCGTTTTAATTACAGTTCAAGAGAAACAAATCATTTCTCTGCCAACGGCAAAGAAATGTTTCTCACTCCAGAAGTTGTAGTTGTGATTGTTGGTCCGGTTCTCATGCCAAAGTCAGGACTTAAAAGTCTCTTCTGAAGAAATGTGGGACAGAAGGTGGATACGTAAGCATCTTTAAACCCTGAGGTACAGAAGCAGTATACCAGCGGGTCCAGCAGGCAGTCAATGTACGACAAAACCATGAGGCTGTCGTAGACCTGAACCACTATGTCCTCGGCCTTCTGCCACTCTATCAGCCTGACCCCCAGCAGCACCGCTCGGGCTATCGTGCAGGGTAGGAAGCACACGGAGAAGACAACAACAACAGACATGACCACCCACACAGCTCTCCTCAGTTTGGTCTTTTCCCCGACCGTTTTCTTCCTCAGCCGGTTGATGATGCGTACCGAGCAATAGACAAGGATGAAGAAGGGGATGATGATCTGGCTGAAGAAGACGATCTAAAAGAAAGAAAAAGTCATTATAAGTATGATCAGTGACCCATACCCTACAGTTGCCTTCATGTGTCGATAGAGTTTACAATCTATACCCCGATCTACACCCCCCTGGTTAATTTGTTTATGCTGCCTTGGAAACTGTTAGTTAGGAAACTAGGGAAGTCAGATTAACCACAGGGAGGTAATGACTGTCAGCCTTGTGTAAATAAATCTAGTTCTTATTACCTGTTGAAAACGATTCAGTTTTTTTTACAGCTATTGTAATGCAAACTTCAAACTAAAGGAAAACAAATACCTCTCTGAAGGTGTCTGTCACATCGTGAAAATACGTCTCATTCATTCGGCCGTGGCTGTTGCAGCACTCGAAGGTCTGGACCATAGTGGGGATGGTGAGGGGCAGCAGGAGGAGCCAGATGATGATGGAAATCTGGGGAGATTTCTTCAGCACTTTGACAAAATTTCTCCTTCCAAGATGGACGACGTTGAAGTAGCGATCGAGGGACAGGGTGATGAGGAAGGCAATACTAGCTCCTCGGTTGAGAAACAACATGAAGAGCAATGTCTTACACGTCACACGGTCCGTGCTGCGCCTCAGGCCGTGCTGGTAGTGGTAAGCTTTGGCAGGAAGACAGGCCACCAGCAAGAAATCAGCAACCACAATATTGAAGAGGAAGATACATTTGTTCTTCCAGAACTTGAATCTGAAGAGGAAGTAATTCACAGAACAGTTATTTGTTTCACTGCTACAAAGTTTATTCTATGATACTGATCCTATCTTTGCATTTTAACTAAACATCTGCAGAATCTCTCCACACCTGTACTGAGGAAATTCATCAAACTGATGCACTCTGCCTCATGTTTGAGTCAGGATGACCCAGCTCTCTGTCAACAAACTGATGCATGTGTTCGTGTGGTAATATGACATTTAGATGTTTAAGGATTTCGTAAATACGACCGCTTTTCTTTCTACACTGTATATGCCAAAGAAAACGCTGGCTCTGCTCGCTGACTGGTGTGTGCCTGCTGAGATACTCTTTACCCACAGCACAGTACGCTCCACATTTGTTGGTGTAGCATCCTAAATTTGCATGGAATATTCAGCATTGCCACAGGATTACAAATCAAAAGTTTAAATGGCGCACTTACAAGTTTTTAAAGATGACTTCAGCGCTGTGTTTCACATTAGCAATATAAAACCAGTCACTGCAGACATGTACTGTTAATAAACAGATTTTTCAACTTTGCTACTAAGAGACGAGAATCCAAACAGGATGTTCACACAGCCGACCTCTTTTTCTGCTCACTGGAGTGAACATGCATCTACTTGGATTTCTTCCCTCAGAAAAACTACTGTGGTAGAATTTAAATGAAATTCTCTGCATAGTTTTTCGTCGTCGTTTTTCGTTTGCTGACTGAAGATGTGTGGAACCGGGTTATAGAAAACAGTAGCAGCAGTAGCTGGACTTTTCTGTGCCATTGCAAAAGTGACTCGTAGACTTTTTTGTGACATTCAGGTTCGAATCAGGCTAAACGCTGGGAAATACCACCCAGGTGATGAGTCATGCAAACAGCATCTGCTGACTTCTTGCTGATCATGCCATTTTACATGTACATTCTGAACATAGGAAAGCGATATAGGCAGCGATACAGAGATTATGTTTTCTCATACCTGAAGATGAAGATGTAGAGGACCGACAGGTTGAGAGGCAGACCCAGCACAAACTCTGCGACCATCACCCAGGAGAGCACATTATATGTCAGATTATTGGGTACTTTGCAGTGGTCGCTTAAATTTTGAGGCACTGGGTTTATGCTGGACATAACTGCAGAATAAACTGTGCTACTTCCACTGCAGTAGGAGATGTCCCAGGCAGGCAGGTATCAAAAAGTTAAATCCTTAGTCTTGAAGGTGTTTGTAGCTGTGTCTTGCCCAGAATCTCCTCCCCTCAGGCACCGGTTCCCCTTCTGACTGTGATCAGGAGCTCTCACAGGCGCTGTCAAAACTCATGCTCTGTCTTGCCAAAACATAGTGAGGAAACATGCACTGTAAACACATTGCATACGCTGAAAAAAACAAACCATAGAATATAAAAGTAGAGAACATCCTGTCTCGCTGTCTGTTTTTGGTGTGAGGCTTCAACTGATCTTTCAGAGAGGAGGAATTTATAGTCAGCTGGAGGTGTGGTTTAAAGAGAGGGGATTATCTGACTGCACAGCACAGTCGGGGAAATGTGCATTTTAGTTTTTCTTTCTAATGCAACAAGTTTCATGGGAATTTGAAACCACAGATAATGATCCTGATATAAGGGAAGATGATGTGCCTTCTCTCTGTATTACACACAGAGTGGTAACTAGAAACTGGCTTTTCAAGGTGTTTTCCTGCAGAATGGGGTAATGGTTGTGAAATTCCTCAGGTGGCTGTCTATAGGAAACCATCATGCCTGCACATGTCTAGCGTTACGGTTGGTTATGATGAACCAGAGGACTGGAAAATGTGACTTCTAAAGAAATTTGAATATCAAGTCTTTGATTGTGATTCATCAAATGATACATTTAACCCCAAACATTGGTCAGCAGGGAATATGTGACTCTATCCATGCCACATGAGATTTGGTTAAACTTGCCTGAAGCATTTCTTTGGTTGTTCTGGGGAATAGTATTGTTTTTCCACACCCAGCAGTTGTAATAATGGTAGAATGATGTTATAACTGAAGACATTTTTCTCAGTTACATCCTCTTTCAAACATGGTGGACAGGACTTCCACGCGTGTGCGTGCTGTAAATCGGCCGGGTGCTGCACTGCCCTTTTTTTGGGGGGGGTCCTCAGTGTCACTTCCATGAAGTTTGAATAGGTTTATAGGCTGAGCAGTTGCTGAGAAAATCAAAATACAAACAGAGATTCCTCCATTTATAGTTGGATAGTTAGATAATCTGAGGCTCTGGCATTACAAAGGGCTTGTTTTAAAATATTTGCTTGTAACCCGAAGTGGTACAATACACTCACAACCTTGGCCTCTTTTGAAAGGTAACCATCAATTTTACAGCCAGGAAGTTGGGAGAATGAGTAAAAGAGATACCAAACCAAAGTTACAGAGTCACAGACATGGTAGAAATGAGTGTTAGGACATGAGTGAAAGCCACAAGTCTGAACCTATTCTGTGTCAGTGATATGGAGATCCCAAAATGCTTTGCACAGATAGAATCAAGAGACTTAGAGCTTTCAAACAATGTAGAATTTGTCAAGTTTGTGTGAAGACTGAGTCAGATACAGACCAAAACACACCTAAAGCGGCTCGACCAAGGCTAAAGTGTCCCACAGGATGGACAGCGCGTGAAAAAGGTTAAAGTAGCCCAGACTCTTCTTCCTCCTGGTCTCTGCAGCAGTTTTCACTGACAAACAGTAACAAGCCACACACTAATGAGCTTTGGCATCAAATTCCTGTAAGGGCCATGCACTTACAGGAGAGTTGACTGTTCGGCTGACAAATGTTACGGCTTTGTCATGCTCTGTCCCAGACGTGATGTAATGTTGCACAAGAGAGAGATCCCACGTTACTTCTGCAACAAAACATGTCTAAACATGGTAAGTGTAGTGTGTTTACTGACATGGACGTCTTTGAATGCATCACCACCGTCACAGCATTGCTTTTCTGCAGTATAGTTCCTCTTTAAAATGTAAGTATGATTCCAAACGCTTGTCATGTCATCCTGAAACCCTATTTAAAAAAAAAAAACAACAAAAACAATACTCTTCAATTTTCTAAATCATTAAGTTATCTCTATATATTCTATTCATCAACACCGATGTTGGTAAAAGGAAGTATAAAAACAGATGCACAGAATAGATAAGTAACCTGGAAGAAAAAAAAAACAGCACATTGAGGTTGAGGGCAAACCACTTGCCATGCAGAAAGTAAAAATAGCAACGCCTTGCTGTGAGAAGACTAAGAAGACATGTTTTCTTTGGTGGGTCCATTTGCTTTAGAAAAACACTAACAGCTTTCAGTACTGCTTAAAACCGTGTGTCAAAAAAAGCAGCGATCTGTGAGAAATGAAAAGACGTACGGAAAGACAAAGATGGGCATGTCAGTTTAAGTTTTAATCTTAAAACATAATACAGTCCCATACTGCAGCTCACAAACCATGGCCTTAAACGTTTAATCAGTGTCCTTCATGTGTATTTCTCCTTAAATTTATAACAAGGCTGTTGTATTATATAGTATTATATTGTATGTGTCTGTCCTCTGTAAGAAACTGTTTTCACCTGTATTTCAGAAATGGAAAATAGCAGAGTGACGTAGCCTTGTATTATTCTCAGTATGGACAGAGGGTGTCGTTAGCTGTACAGATTATTAAGCCCTTTGAGAAAAATTCTGAATTTATCATGTCGAGCTATAAAAAGAAAACTGACAGGATCTGTTTAATCAGTCAATCTTCATGTGATGTTTGCATATATTTGCGATATTGTGACGTGTGGTGAAGTCAGAAAATATCCTATTATCAGCAGCAGCAGGATGGAAAATGCTTTCAGTGGTTTTCACAATATTACACTCTACTCTGAGCAAAGCGTGTCTAGACCCACTAGAGAAATGAGTGGACTCAGTGGTTGAGAGCAGGTTGGTATTTAAGAGAGAGAATATGTTATACATATGTGTGTCTTGCATGTCTTGCATTATCTTGCATTATCTAGCAGCATAACACGCAGTGGTCAGTGGTTGAGCTGTGCTCACATGCGTTTGGGATTTCCTGCACAACTTTTTTTCATGGCTCAAATCTTAGTAGTAAGAAACTGTGTTACAGCGCAGACGTCTTGCTTATTCTCAAGTACCTTTTTATACAATAATACACAGTCAGTTGTTTGCTTTGTCCGCACATAGAGTAAGGTACTGAGGGAGGCGTGTCTTTGAAATTTTTTGTAGTCAGCATGTGTGGAAATACCAAGAAATTGGTTTTGGGCCGTGGTTTTGCCTCCTCTCAGTCACACTAGTTTTTAGAAACTGAACATCTCATTTGAAAATCTAATCTTGTCTCTCTCCTCTTTATCTCCATCTCTCTTGAAGGTTTGATGTTTCCTTCCTGTGTGTCCTTTCTGTGTGCTGGCCTGTCGCCGACCCTGACAGAGATGAGCTCTGAGAAAGTACGTAAAGTGCCTCCTTTGAGTATTTGATCTGAACTCAGAGACCTAGTTGAGAACCCCCCTTTTCATTATAAGAGGGCGGGGGGGGCGAGTGGAGATGGTGGAAGTTTCAAGGGGTGCAACTCAATGGTAAACTGGACTGTGAGACAACACTGAGGCTGTCAACAGGAAAGGACATAGCAGACAGTCTGTAGAGGACAGTGGTGTGCTGGCGACCCCTCTCACCCTCTCTGTGGATGGGGCATGTTTAACAGGCTCATCCAGCCACGGGCCTCAGAGCTCTGCGGCGGCTGTTTGTTCCTTCAGCCATCAGACACCTCCACTGACTGGGACTGACAACCACACGCCACGCACAGTTAAACGGTCACCACCACAGATGTTGCACAACACACAGACATTGCACATGTATGTACACAAGAGCATTGCACATGTATGTACATAAGAACATTGCAGACATATGTACAAAGGAACATTGCACAGGTATGTACACACAGATCAGTTTCATTGTATGTTATGCCTATTTTATTTTATTTTATTTTTTACTTATTTTCGATGTATATTTATGGACATTTGTCTCACTGATGTTGAGGTCTACATTCCCGTGTGCTGCCCTGTCAAATTAAATTTCCCCTTGGGGCGGATCAGTAAAGTTATATCTGATCTTACAGAACAAACCAAGTTGTTTGGAAACACTTCAGAAAGTATTATTCTACACAGATAACTTTTTATGACCTAAAGCTTGTCTTCTAAGGATCATCCCCCACCCAGTCCGCGAGACCAGTCTTTGTTAAATGGTCCCCACATCCAAAAAAGGTTGAGAACTGTATGTTGCAGTGATGGCAAAACATGACCTGTTAACAGATTCAAAACAGTAAAACTGCCTCACTCTACTTTCTCCTTGAACCCTTGCTGCATTCCCTTATTATATCTTCTTTTTCCCCTCATATGCTTCGTCTCTTTCTCATCCTTGTCTCGTCTTTCCATCTTCTTCGGCCCCACAGCTCCCAGTTTTCCTCGTGCCATCTCCTCCATCAGATCACAGGAGGCCTGAGGATCATCCTGCTCCCACATGTCCCTGCCTGGGTAAGAACCAGCCTCCAAACTCCATATCAACAGTACTCCTCCACATACGCAGGCAGAACAACTGATCTTATCCGAGCCAGATTTCGTACTGACATGTCGAGCCCTGTTGTGTAGAAAGGTTATTTGTAAATTATAATCACATAAAAACTCTCTACATTGGTGCTTTAAAATAGTGACAGTTTCATAATAAATGTAAATTCTGATTTGTAACGACCAGCAGTGGTTTTACATTGACCCTGTTCGAAAGGTTTTTGCATTTGCATGCTGCTTTAAATTCACTAAGAAACTCTGCTGGTAAATAAATACAGTTATATGACTCTGCATCACTGCATCAACCACAGCTGACGTTTTTCAACTGAAATCATTACACCAGATTATTCATTTATATCTTTTGTAATATGTAAAATGCAACATAAGCTTAATCATTAGCTTAAGTTTAATCATAAGCTTAATCATTAGCTTATGTGGCATTTTTTGAGCAAGCAGGTTGAAATGTACCATCGTTAGGTCTCAGGACACATGCTACTGTATTGTGTAAATGGATGTTGACTCATGAAGTCCATGGGAATGTTTGTGTCACCCTTCTGCTCAGCAGAGGCTGTTAGATGCCAATCCTGAAATGTATTAATCAGAGTTCAGGCCGTTAAATGAATCACTCAGGATTCAGTATAACTTCCTCAAATGAATTACAAGCAAGGATCAGTCAGCAGAAGTGTACTCAGCGAGAACCACATATTTATACATTCACACATTTCAGCAGTAGTAAAAACACATTAAAAAAAAAAGACAATCAATTTTCAACTAAACAGATGACAACATTTGGCTGACACAGCTGCAACACTGCTGCGTTCATGCCAGGACGACTTGTCTTAACTCATGAGTGTGGATGTGTTTGAGCCAACAAAACACCTTAATCCCAAATGACTAATTACTGAATATACTGACACTCACTTTGTAGATGGTGGAAATGCTTCTACGTTTGCTTCCTGTGTTAATGCACGTTTACAGTCTGTAACAATAAATGAGACATTGGAGCCTGTGAAAACAGACCCTGTCTTCCTTGTAATTGGGCAGATTGATGCATTTATAGATAAATCTAAATCTACAGAGTAAACAAAGTGACACAAACCATTGCAGGGTGTTACAGTCGTGTTTGCTTGTAAAGTCTGACACTGACTTATTGAAGATCACAGTTTATCTGACTCAGGGTCTGTGCCCGTGTCTTTACTTGGTAAATATTTGCAGTGTTTTCGTACACTAGCACATTGTCAGTTGTGCAGATGTGACATTTGCGGAGCCAAATATTGTTTATCACATTGTCACATGTTGGCTGCTTGTGTACAATTCTGTTTGTATGTGTGTGATCTGAGGTCAAAGGTCGGCATTGGTCTTGTTTTTAATTATGCTGCCACAGTAATACAGATCTTTAAATCTTCATCAGTGGTGTGTGAAGGGGCTTCTCAACATAATGAGGAAAAGTTAATTTTATTTTAAATGAATTTACAAGAAATTATCCCAGAAACACTCAGGAAAAATGTACAGAATGAAAATACCCATCTCTCTGTATATACAGTATAAACAGTTCTACAATTCAGTATTAAATCAACATTAATGACCAGCTTCGTGTATGGGCCTTTAGAATGAACCCTTATGTAATGCCAGTGGCCTCATATGCATCTATTTTGAGGTCAGTTGCATGCACACATTTGATTCTCCTCACCAAGGAGGAGAATTCATGCTTGTGAAAACTATTTATGATTTCTAGAAAAGCTTTTTTTCCTTTCAGGCATCTTGGTTCAGTGTTTCTCACCACAGCATCAGAGTAAATTTATGTGACAAGATTTAAACACATTTTTGGGTGTTGGGGTTATATGTTCTGACCCTTAATTGAAGCCGTTGAACCTATAATGCTTGTTTGACTGTGGAAGCTCAGATAAAGGCTGTGTGAGATTGGTACAAGTTGACAGATAAGATTCTTGATGCTTGAAAGGAATTTTTCATGGTCATAACTACTTATTCCACTGTCCAAGCCAAACAGAAAAACAGATGTGAATACTTTCACTGTGAGGCATACCTCTTAAAAAAAAACAAAAAACAAAAAAAAACTTGTTTCTCTAAATAAAATCCACCAATATTAATATATTCTAGACAATAATGAGATTCTTTCGCCTGTTGAGTCAGTATTACATACATATCTACAAGACATTCTTTGGTGGAACCATAACAGTCCCTCCTATTTTGTACTTTTGTGTTTATTTAAGAATCATAAGAAAATAGAAATTTAAATAGTTACTGTATGTCTTGTCTTGTCTTCATGGCGCACTTTACCTTCAGAGTTCATACACTGTGCATTGTACATTGTGGGGACACACTGTCAGTCTCAGGTCCTTTTGGGTTTCTGTGTCACCACACTGAAAAACAAGACCCTGTCCAGCAGCCATCCGTCCTCTGCTTTCCATGAACTTCAAATGACTGTATTGCGTGTTGGGTGCGTTGCGTTTCCTGTTGAGCTGTCCACCGGCACTGGAGTTTCTTTCACTAAGAACGGGAAATAATTGGAGAGATAAATTGCTTTAAACTTGGTGCTACAGAAGCAGTAGACCAGGGGATCCAGTAGACAGTCCATGTAGGAGAGGACCATGAGGCCGTCAAAGGCCACAGCAGCTTTATCCTGGTGTATTTCTCCCAGCTCCTGGATCCGGACGATCAGCAGAACCATCCTGGCTATGGTGCAGGGGAGGAAGCAGAGGGAGAAGACCACCATGACGGTGGTCACCAGAACAACCGCTCTCCTCAGCTTGGTCTTATCCCCGATAGTTTTTTTCCTGAGCCGGTTGACGATGCGCACCGTGCAGTAGACCAGGATGACAAAGGGGATGACGATCTGACTAAAGAAGACCGCCTCTCTCAAACTGTCAACCACATCCTTAAATCAGAAAATGTATCAGCTTAATTTCCATAAACATCAAAAACAAAGGCTTGTAAAAATTGTATATGGAGATAGTCATGGTCAACAGTATAACCACTATACAAAATGACAGCATGAGGCCATGGTGGAAGAGACCTGATCCTTTAAATATCAATACACAATGAAAAAAACTCTCCATTACAAAGAAAAGTCCTGCATTCAAACTCTTACTTGAGTTAAAGTACAGAAGTGTTAGCAACCAAATATATTTAAAGAATCAACCTGAAAAATGTTCCTGTGACAGACTCATTAATATGAGATATTATTAGATTAGTATTGTTCTGTTGTTTGGTAGTTTAGTCCAGTAGCTTCTAGATCCAGATTTAACATGTCGCAACTTAAGCAATGTTGTGTTCTGTCAGTACAAAAATAGTTCTGGAAGCAGGCTAAGTGGATGAGATAACCCCCTGTACTCTGTTCTCTCTGGGAGAACACCATGGATCCACATTCTTTGTTTCTGATTAGGCCTCTCTCGTTCCCTCCATCACGTATAAATGATTCTGTGTATTTTGTGTGAACTGTGCGTTGCGTAAATGAGAATAATCCAGTTTATTACTTAATCGGTGGCAGAGGAACTTGCTCACGCAGGAGTTTAAGTTACGAAAAAGTTTTAAGTTAAAAAACAACTGTCATGAACAGGCCATTACGCAATAAAATCCAAAGGAAGCATTAGGCATCATCAGGCACTTTGTCTTTTCTTCCTGTTTCTCTCATCTCCTGCACAGTGCCAGTGTTTTGGGACTGATGCTGAAAATCTAAGACTAATAAACGACATTTGAAAGACACGTTTATAACAACGGCTGACACAGTGTGAACGTTCAGTATTTAGACCTTACCTTTATCAGGGTATCGTCTTTCTCGCTTTTGTGGCTGTTGCAGCAGTCAAAGTTCTTGAGCATGGTGGGAATGGTGAGAGGCAGAAGAAGCAGCCAGATGAGGATCGAGATGTGAGGAGATTTCTTAAGAGCTCTCAGAAGATTCTTTCGACCAGGGTGCACTACGTTAAAGTATCGATCGATAGAAGTCACTGTTAGGAAGGCGATGCTGGCTCCTCGGTTTAAAAACAACATGAAGAGCATAGCTTTGCAGACTGTGTCGTTCCCACTCCTCCTCTCTCCCTGGATGAAGTTATGTGCCTTTATGGGCAAACAGAAGAGCAGGAGAATGTCAGCCAACACCAGGTTGAAAAGAAAAACATTATTGGTGTTTGATTTCCAGAACTTCAGCTTGAATATAAAGAGGTGGAGGACAGATGCATTCAGAGGCAAAGCCAAGATGAAAATCACGATCATGACAGCTGCATAGAATTTATACAGTCCCTTGTGCGTGGCTTCACAGTCTTCAATGAGTTGGTAAACAGATGCACTGGTGTTTGCCATTTTAACAGTCGAATACAGTTGACAGGGAAAGTGGAAGAAGCCCTATATGCATGGAACGAAGTGTTCTTGAAAGGAATTCACTTCACACATAAAGTCTCACTCTGCAAAAACAAACAAACAAACAAAAAACCCTCCAAACAAGTTTTCCTCAGCGTCTCAGGAGTTTTAATCCACTTTTAAGTTTGTGATTTCTTCATTCAGTCCTCGTGGATGTGATTTCTGAGTCATTGGAGTTTCATGTCCTGTTGTGTGAGAGTCAGCACCAGGTCTGGAAGTAATTCTCCCAGTGTGCAAAGCAAAGGCAAGAGGCTGTCCAGCCTTGCACTCATAGCTCCTCCTTATTGCCTGAGGAGGTGAGTCACCAGCTGCTTTTTCACAGTGAGACTACTGGAGCTTAGAAGGGATCGAGACCAGCCTGCAGCATTTAAAATACAAATAATCAAGTTTGTGAAGAAAACTAAGACTGGTTTACTTTATTTCAACCTTTAAATAACTACTGAGGCTCAGAGATTATTTTTGATGATAAAACTAGAAAATCTTTAGGTAGCACAAACTGTACTGATAGCACAAACTGATGTGACTTGTGACAGAGTGAGTGAGAGTGAGCTGTTTTACTATCGTGAGGGTTCAGTAAATCCCAGAAGTTACTGCGTGGCTTACAGTTTCTCATGAATGACAGCCTGCGAGTGTCTCAGCTCCCAGCTCCCTGGCTCAGAGTCACTTAGCTAAAAATGCTGCAAAGGGAAATTCAGATATAAACTCTCCTTAGAGTACACAGATGTGGATCCCTGGGAATTGGTGATAGATTTATATGCGGGGACGAGGAGATGGACACAGTGTTGTGTCGATGTTTTCTACTATGTAAGGAAAAGTAAAATAAGTTGTGTGGAATGCTGAGTCCTAAGGGAGCAGGATTTCTCTACGAAAGGAGGAGAGGGGGTTAGCCCCGAGGCCTCACACTCCACCTCTGCATGCCTCGAACTCTGCATGCCTCGAAGTCTTTCTCCAGCGACAAGCCCAGACAACTCTTCAAAATTCAGAGTTTTTCCTGGGACACGTTTCAGAGACAGGGAGAGACCTTTCATGACCTCTTTCCAGAAACGCTTCATGGTTAAGTTAAAAGTCAGCTTTACGCAAGAAGACTTGTTTGTCACCCCTCCTCACTTTATTAAACTGACCTTTGACCTCCCTTTGCTGTCCTCTGCTCCCTCCTCAGACAATGGTTTGATTGTATGTTGGGTTACTCAGTAAAATTAGCAGTGGATTAAAAAGCAGTCTTCACTGCTGGTCGTCCATACCTACTGCAAATCATAACTTCAGTTACCTGGATCATAAATATGACTTATGACAAAGTGTAAACAAACAACACACCACACCAAATGAGTCAGAAGCACATGATTTATGCAAAAGCACGATAGCTATGATTACAAACTTGATGGAACATGGATTGTTTATTGCAAGAGTTCAGAGCAAAAGTGACATTTGCAGCCTGTCAGACAGATTAACAATCAAACTACTGTTCTCAGACGGTCAAGCCAACCTGTGACTCCGGTAACACTTACTGTAAAGCTGTTCCTCCTGCTATAGCTCACAGTGGTGTAGAGTTTTCTCTCTTTCATCTATACATATCTCACAGGAGGCTGAGATGTTTGGCCGTCATTCAGTCACATGCTTTGGCCTCCAGGTTGCAGCTCACAGTGAAGCTTCCCTTCACCTCCTGTCTGCGTTATGTACTGTATATTGTTGTTAAATCCTCAATACATCTGAATCTACATATTTTAGACATAATAGACATCTGCTGGTTTGTCTTATGTCTTACCATCCCACTGATATATTTCATACTTTACAGAGAAAATGGTATTAAAGGCCGTTCTGTGTGAACTTGCTGAACCCTGTCGATGAGTTTGTAGAGCACAGACTGGTTCACACCGAATTAATGAATCATTAGTTAATGATTCATTCACAAATATCTGAATCAGAATAACATCCCCTTTTTGAATGAGTCATTCTTGATTAACTCTAAACCAGCTGATGAGCAGCTTAAAGTACTAACCGTTGGTTCATTCATTCATTCGTCACAGCGTGATGTGCCACTTTAAGTCAGGGGCATACAAGTCAGAATTAATCAGGAAGGAGTCATGAAAAAAGTGGTTGTTATTCTGATCAGTTAACCTGATATTCATTAATTATCAGGTTGTTCCTGATTTGTTCCTCACTTGTTTTTCCTCATGTTGTTCTGCACTGTTTTGTAAACTGTTACCATCAGGATTCAAAACCGATGCAGCAAAGCAGAGACACTTTACTACCGTCACAGAAACTGACCAGACTGTACATAGAGATGGAGACCAGGACCCAGTAAGTCCCTCTGAAGTGAGGAACATCCTGCCAGCTAACCCCGAGGACAGGTACTCAGACAGCCAGCCTACATGTACCTCTGAGATTATTCTATGGTGGAACTGCATGGCCAATGCTTTGCTTATTGCTTATTTTATAACTTGTAACTCATCTACTTTGATATTATTTGGTTATTTGGTTTGTAAATATAATTGATTTTCTTCTTATGTTCTGTCTGGCACCAAGGCGGACCAGATCTGCTACGATGACGAGCGAGACTTTCGGAGAGCTTGTGGAAGAGCAGCTGAAAGCGTATGAAATCTCTGAGCCGAAGCAGCTGAAGGTATATGTGTGGATATATATAGATATGATATGTATAGATATGTACACGTAAACACTGTTGGACAATTGGCCTATTAGGCACGTACTAGATTCTTTTAGTCTGCTGAATGTGATAGAACCTGTGAGGCAGAAAAGAAATCTAGACTTTTTCCTGAATAAGTTAATCTTTTCTCTTGTTGTTCATAACATATAGACTAAAATGTCATTCTGTTAAAGTTAACATGTATTGTTGTTGCTCAAACCCTCAGAACAATTCTGGGTCAGTGAGGTCAAAGGAAAGACGTTACTTCTTGCGGGAGAGTGACGGTATTTCCAGGATGAACAGAAATAATTTGAAGGTCACTGAGCAGCAGGAGCTCCAGAGCGGGGCTTCCCTCAGCCAGCAGCAGCCCAGCAGTAAGCTGACCTCTAGCATTCAGAGGTGCTCGTCTGCCCCATCTATGGTCTTTAAAGATGAAGCAACGCAGCTTGAAACCTTCCAGTCTCTGACCTTTCGATCTAAGCACAGCCAAAAGTTTGGGACTATACAAGACTTTTGCTCTGGTTTATATAATCCTCAGACATCCCAGAGAAAGACTCGAGCAGAGAGCCGGGCTCAGGCCGAGGACTTTTCCAAGGTCCACGGCCAAGAACAAACTCTCCTGACCCAATCTGACACTCTGCCTTTCTCACAACTCCAAATAAAAGAGATCACTGAAAAGCATATGCCCGCAGAAGGAAATGGAAACTTAAAATTTCAGTCACAAGAGAATGAATACAGAGCCAACGAGTCCAGAGAGAAATCCCATTTGGAAGAAAAAGAGAACAGTGATAACCCTCATTCAAGAGAGACAGAGTGCAGAATTAATCAATCACTCTCCGAGCTGACAGCCTCTGTTAGCAAGTCATTCAGTGAGAAAAGGGTGAAGCACCAAGAAATGGAAAACAGAGGTGAAACTGTAGGAAAAGCTGTTGATGAGGACAAGGTGAAAGGTCCGACTGAACTCACAGCACCTCACAGAAAAATGCCAGTGAGCTCATGTGGTTCCACCTCAGAGGATCGATGGGAACCATCCTTGCAGCAGAGTGACACACATGTCTGGACGGCCAAACATCCTAACGCTGTGGATGAATCAAATTTAGTGCAACATTTCAACATTTGCCCCCCTGTGAGAGAGAACAGCGTTTCCCCTCGGGCCTGGAGAAACCAGGAAGTTATTGTTAGTTTTAAGACAGAGAACGACCACATAGAGAGAGTCTCAAGCCCAAACACAGAAACTCTATCCACAGTCTGTGATGAAACAAAAACACATTTTCAGCTCTGCCAGTGCAGAGAGTCAAGACCAGGAAGCAGCGCAGCCTTGCACTGGGTCAAAGGTCAAAAACAAGCTTC
The DNA here is from genome assembly GCF_017976425.1 of Toxotes jaculatrix. NCBI lineage: Eukaryota > Metazoa > Chordata > Actinopteri > Toxotidae > Toxotes > Toxotes jaculatrix. The sequence continues at coordinate 2,714,767 of NC_054412.1, forward strand.
AGGAACAACAACATTTTGTCTTAGTTCACTAAATAACACAAGTCACGCTTCAGCAGCTCTGAAACACAGTACATTTCCCATGCATTCCACTACAAGAAGCAGCAGAGGTAGTAGCAGCGAGGATGAAGATAACCCACACTCCCTGTGTCACCAGTTTCCCAAACTCCCATCCCTTCCTCCCTGCCTCAGCCCTCAGGAATCCCATTTAAACCTGTCAGAGGATGATTATGCCAGCGACGATCCCAGTGAGGCTGAGGACGGATGGATGTTCTCGGGGAAACTGAAACTGAAGCAAGACCAGAGACATGGATCTGGGCCAGTGCCTCAGCAACAATCCTCTTCCTCCAGGCTGTACATCGATAGTAGGACTCATGGTAAGTCTAATGGTGTTTTTAACATGTAAGCAAGGAGGGACGAGGAACATCTGAACTGCTCAGAGCCCAGAAGGACATCTGACAGAGGTAATAAGCAAAGCGGGAGGCAGAAATGTGAGAGAGGTGAAGCAGGCCAGGACGGGAAACCATGCTGCACGCTGAGCCATCCTGTTTTCCAAAACACGCAGAACTGATTTCACTGATTTCCTTATTTCTATTTTTTTTTTTGTTTTAATCAGTGAAATCAGCAGATGTAGTGTTTGTGTACAATGAAAACCTGCAGACTCTTGCAGAAATTGTTAAAAATACATAAAACACGTACCAAGACTGCACAATACACAAGGGCACTAGAGTTTGACTGACATTGATTTTGAAGGCTGAACACAACATTTTATGTACTATTTTACGACACAGCACGACAATTTGTAACTTTGCTTTGAAAAGCACAGTTCATTATTATGTTAATATTTCAGGGTTTTGCAGAGTTTTTTGTCTGATGACGGGCTGTGTCCAAAATTATGTGTTTTGAAGTTCCTGAAATTGACGATCTGATTGTAACTCCCACTTTATGCAGCAGCTGGTCAGGTCTTAACACAAGGTTTGGGATCAGTGAAGCTGTGTGATGCACCATGTGGCTGCTTCTTAAAAGTCTCCTTTTTGATTTTTTCATGTTCAGGGAGTCAGAAAAAGTCAAAGAGAAACTTCCTGAAACCAGAAATCGAACGTGATGGTTCAGATAAAACAAAAACATCACAAACATCGTGGGGATTTCACAGGTAAACAACCTTGTGGTGTTCTGATAGCATGCAAAATTGTTTTTTTTCAGCATATCTTGTGCTAAATGTTAGCAGCACTGCATTTGCAAGGAAGTAGGTGGTGTAATGTTATCAACTTAGCGTAACGCTAGTCAAGGATTCTTATCTTTTTTACCCCTGAAGTGCCGTAGTATCAGCCAAGCGCATTGTGTGTAGTGCAGATAAGCAAATGTTGGCATGGTAACACACTAAACCACAATGGTGAACCCGGGAAACATTATATGTGCTAAAAATCAGCTGTTTGTGATTGTGAGCATGTTACCATGCTAGCATTAGCATTTAACTCAAAGCGCTGCTGTGAGTGCAGCCTGACAGAGCTTTTAGCTTGGCTGTAGACTCTCAGCCTTGTTTTTATTATTTCTAATATTTGCTGTATTTTTTTAAATTTATTTTTTTGTTTGTATGCAGGGAAAGAGTGGAGAGAGGCTACAAAGGAGGGAACTTCCTCTGTGACAGAGACGAGGGCCGGACCACGTGGAGTCAACGTGGTTTGCACAAAGTGGAATCCAGGAAAGTCCAGGTAGATGTGGATTTGTGTCCGAGCCGACGCATTACAAGTAGAACAATGTCTGGACTTGATACCAACTTCAGTTAAAACAGAGTCAGGTCCATTCAGTGTGGGCCGCCCCTGTTATCAAATCACAGTGAAGGAAGCCAAAGCAACAGCGTTTGTTGGCACAGAGCTATGAGCCATATCAGGCTGTGGCATCACACACAGTACTTGTTAGCAGGTTAAAATCCTGTTTCCAAGGCATTTGTTGACAATACGAAAAAGATAAAACAATACCCGTATAACCTTTAAGCTGCAAAAATCTTTGTTTGGCAGCTGTTATGAAGCAATATATTGCTGAACAAACTGCTTCAGTGTTTCTCATGACATCATGGGCCTGTTTCACAACACCACCTCCCCGACCAAGCTGTTTACGCACATTTGATAGCTCCTCACAGACACCGTGGTGGTGAACTGCTGTGTAACACTTGTCTGTGTTAGAGCCATGCCTGAATAATAATTTACTATCCTGCATTTCTGAAAAGCTCCTTTCAGTTTTCCCTTGAGCCATGAATACCTCCCACTCCTGCAGTGTGTATGCTGCAGAACTGGTACCACCAGTGTTGTGTTGCCACTGGAATTCAGCAGATAACAAGCTTTTTAGTACCAGTCCTTCAGCAATGCTTTCAGAGACCACTACAGACTTTTTAAGAGTCTGAGGCAAATGTGAAACGTGACTGTGCACCTACCTCCACGGGATGACAACAGATTGTGTAGTTGTTTTATAGGGTTTCATGAATGTGAAGCAGAGTGCTGCTGTGAAATGACCTGTGATTATCCAACTAAAGCTGATTTTACCTGGATCATAAAAACATTGTTTGAATGAACTTTGAATAACTGCTCAAATTTTCTGGGAATTTTCTGAAAATTGAATTTTGATGATTCACATTCTGGCAGTTGTTCTACGAGATACCTGTTAATGACTTTGTGTTTTCTTGAACAGACCAGGACAAGTTTCTGCTTGTTTTTCTCTGCTTCATTCATCGACTTGTCATACTGGAAACGATTAGCATTGCTGCTTTGAAATTTAATGACGGGAGGCGTGGTAAAGCAGCTCTTATTTGAAAGACACAGGCTTAACATACCAGCGCAGCACTTGACAGTGTTTCTGTAGTGAACATGAATCTGTGGGTGTCAGTGATTTTCAAAGGACTCTATGCAGTTGCAGGGTGCTCGCAGAGTTTCCAAGCAGCCCCCAGCAAAATGAGAAAAGGTTTCACCATATCTGAAGTATATTTGCTATACAACCATAGCACCTTTACTGTCTGTCTAGGTATGACAGTTTTAAAAAGCAACAGCTGCTGTCAGTAGACTGCTAATGTTGTGATATTACAGGTTTGTGTGAAAAGGTGGAGTCAGGCTTTAATCTTGATTTCTTCATAATAAAAATTGTTTAAATAAATAGTTATCAGAGCCTGGATAATTTGCGGATAACACACCATAGCCGTTGCTTTTGTTTTGACTGAAATTAGCCTGAAACCATTTCCTGTTTTTCTGACGTGGACTCATGTCATCAGGTGTGACACTGAGTGGTTAAACACATAATGGCGTAAATCTGTGCAAACATTTACAAATATACTCCCACTCCTTCAGTTCACCAGATGAGTCACATACAGAGTTAGGTGTTTTTGAACAGGCTTACATGTGTGTTATGTGTGTTATGTGTGTGTGTGTGTGTGTGTGTGTGTGTGTGTGTGTGTGTGTGTGTGTGTGTGTGTGTGTGTGTGTGTGTGTGTGTGTGTGTGCGTGCAGGCCCTCAGGCAGCAGATGGAGGACCTTCAGCAGCTGCTTAAACAGAAAGAGAGTGATTGGTCTGTAGTTCGACGCCAGCTCGAGGCACTGATGCGAGAAAACTCTGAGCTGAGGAGGAAGCTCACAGTTACACCACAGTGCTGCCTGCTGCTGGGCCGATGCACCACACCAACACGCTCTGTGTCCGAGGAGGGACAGACAGAGGTATGATATACAGTATGCCTTTCTTTTCCAGTCACAAATCAAACGAATCCTGTAAACAGATCCTCATCTCCCATGTTTCGCTGATAATTTGTCAGCGATGTTTTTGTTTTATTTTACCCTGAATTGTTCTCCCTTTCAATATAGTTTAATGAAAGTAGAGTTAATGCCTGTGTGTGAGCACACTGACACATTAGACCTCATGCAAGAACCTTTTTATATTCTTATCCTTCTCTTACTTTTTTCTTTACTCATATTAAGGCTAAATAATTTTTAATGTTTGCCGGTCTGAAATTTGGAAACAAAGATAATGGCAAGCTGTGTTTTTTTTTTTGCATCATATGGAGAAGTCGTGTGTGGATGTGCACAGTCACACAGTTCACTCTTTATGGTCTTTGTGGTATCGACTGACTGTTTTTAAGCACTTGAGTAGTACAACTGGTTTGACCTGCTGTACGTGGCAGAAATAAACGAAGCAACGCTGCCCTCCACTGGCCTTCAGTTCCGCAGCCAGTGAAGGATGAGAAGTTACATCAGCAACAATAAGCATTAATTGTGTTGTTGCTGTTAGATCCTCTCTGATAACCTGCACTAAAAACACAGATGAAACACTAAAATAAGCTGCTCTTATACCGATTGATTCTAAATGTATATCACGTTACAGTTTACACTGTTAATGTTTTTTCCACTTTACAACACGTAATGCTTGTTTCTATTGTACAGAAGTTCTAGAGTTCACCTTTGTGTCTGCAGTTTAAATCTTGTTGGTATCAAATTATTCAAGTATATAATACACTGTTAAGTGGTCTTTAAGCACCTCGGCAATAATTTATGAAGACGGACAAAGGATGGTGTCAAAGCACTGACTGACCTCATTACATGTTTATGCAGTGCAAGTCGATATGCTCCTTGTGCCAGTTCTGTCACAAACCTGATTTTACCATCCCAATTTAAACAGCCACTCATCAATACAACAGGTAAAAACAAATTAAACTTAAACTAAAATTCAAGTATATAAGCCGTTTCAACTGTAATCAAAGATGTGATTGTGTCCTTAAAATAATTCAGAAAAACACAGCAACTGCAGCACAGCTGCCTAAAGTGGCTTCTAGAAATGAGTCTAAATCACCAAAAGCTTTAGGTAAATAAATATATAGTTATGTACTTTAATTATGTCAAACAAAAAAAACGTGTTGTAGCAGCTCTATAAAACCAACCAAAGAAATACAAAATAAATAGATCTCTATAGCAGTAGGAAAAGAATAGTGCAGGTTTACAAAACTTCAAAAAAAATGATGAAGATTTCTTTTTCTGCCCAGATGGAGCGACATCGGTCGAAGAGGTGCAACCTGGTAACTTTCACTAACAGGACAAGGAGAGTAATTTCTACTGATCAGACAAAAACAGTCACATTCTTCAATGGAGACGTCAAACATATTCTGGAAGATGGGAAAGTGGTGAGTTCTGAGGCTGCCGTTACCTTTATATACTTTTTAAAGTGTAGTCGTTGGGCTTTAATAATAAATCACACCTTTTTTGTTTCCATCAGTGTTCATGCTTTGTGTTCATGGTTCACCACAATCACGTGTGTAATGTTTGTGTGTGTGTGTGTGTTACAGGTGTATTATTATGCCAGTTCACAGACGACACATACCACCTACCCGAGTGGTCTGGAGATCTTTCACTTCCCCAACAACCAGATTGGTAAGAGATGCCTGGATGACAAAGCTACATCTGTCAGGGGGCTGTTATGGTTTTAGTTTTATATTTTATACAACATGTTGCTCATCTTGAAAGCATCTGTTATCAATGTTTTTTTGTTTTGTTTTTTTTACATGAAAATGGTGTGACATTGTGAAAGGTGTTGCTCGTAGTGATAAACATAGAACTATCAGCTGAATCTGCAGCTTCCCTCAGCTTCACGGAGCTTTACAGTGAGTTTCATCTCATTGTTTATCGGTCTGAGCCACATCTTCATTGTTTTGATTCACTCTCACTGCTCTTACAGCATCGTTTTCAGCTGCAGCAGGCAAATCTTTAACTGGAAAACCCCTAAAACCCACAGTACACCACCTGCTCAGCACCAAACACAGTAGAACATGTAGCAGATAAAGAGCGAGTAGCTGCTGGCTCACATCTCTCACAGAAAATGGAAAATATGCACAGACCTGTATACAGAACAGTAGATGACTACAGCTCACGGTATAATATTTCTTTCATAATATGTCTCCTTCTGTAAACAGAGAAGCGACACCCAGGGGGGACGAGAGAGATCTTATTTCCAGACCAGACCATCAAGTATTTGGAGCCTGATGGCAGCGAGAGGACAATCTTCAACGACGGCACCATCGTTCACCTTTCACCGTAAGACCGAAGCCGCTACTTCATTTCAGGGTTAGCTTCAGGGTCAGAAAGCCGGCAGGACATAGGAAGACTAGCTGTCATTAATGTGGCAGCTAACAGGTATCCTCATAAATAAGCTATATTAGTACACCAGTTAGAGGACAGACACTGACCTAAGATCTGAGATTCCTGAACAGATTCATGGAGTTAGGTAATAAATTACTGAAAAGTGCTGATTAAGGTAATGATCTGTTGGTTCATTTTTTGATTGGCCTTTTGCACTGGATCCTCGTCTCTTCCAGGTCCGGTGAGAAGGTGGTAGATTTCCCCAACGGTCAAAGAGAAATCCACACTTCCCAGTATAAGAGGAGAGAGTATCCTGATGGGACAGTTAAGACCATCTACCCCAGCGGACGACAGGAAACCAAGTATGCATCAGGCAGAGTACACATCAGGGAAAAGAACAGAGTCACTGTCGCACAGTCTAAATGAGTGAGTGAGTGTGTGTGTGTGTGTGTGTGTGTGTGTGTGTGTGTGTGTGTGTGTGTGTGTGTGTGTGTGTGTGTGTGTGTGTGTGTGTGTGTGTGTGTGTGTGTGTGTGTTTAGGGATGTAGTGATAGGAGGAAACTTTTCAGTAATGTTTTAAATAGTAATCTGGAAATCCACCAACATAATCACAGATCAACAATCAAGTACACTGTTTGTCTCACACCAATATTTCTCTCAATCAAGATAATGTGTCAGCACTTTTCCTTCATCTTAATGAGTTATCTGATGGACTCAGAGCAGCACTGTTGAGCCTCAAATGAAAAACGAACTAAAGTGAATTAAATGTCTCAAAATGTCTCATTTTAATAAAAATGTCGTATTCTATAATGCTCTATGTTGGCTTGAAGCATTGACTAAGCAGTGGAGGATCCTTTGGTCCCCAGAACAGTGAATCAAAATCTTCCTCGCCCTCTGTATCCATCTTCAACTCTTCTTCTACTGTCCTCCGGTTTGTCTTGTCTGACTGGGCTGCAGCCAGCCGACCAGTCAGCCTGTGAAGCTCCTGTGTGACGCTCTTCACATCCAGTTCGTTCTGTGAGGCATTCAGCGTGGCTTTGTTAAATGGGAATGTGCGAATGAAGTCTCCAACTCTGAGTGGGGGGATATGTTGTCCGTTCAGTGCGGTGGTTCCCTCCAAAGGAGCCTTTACTGTCCGGCGACTCCCACTGTGAATCAGACACAATATCTGTGTGAACGATGTGAATGGTTGGAGCTTTTGAAAGCAGTGCTAAAATCTAAAACCACTATTTATTTATTTTATTTTTGTATAAAACCCAAAACTTTGTCTTTGTTCAAACTTCCGAAAACAATATTTAGGTCAAGAGAAATTAAAAGCTGCCTCTGAAAGCAAGAGTGATGTGATAATAAATGTATACCTGTGAATGTCAGGGAGCCTCCAGGACACAGCAGAACGTCTGAATCCCAGCCCCTTCTGTCGGATATCAGGTGTCTTAGAGGAAACGTCTGTCTCTCCTGAGAGCTCCATCTCAGCTTCTGTTTCAGTGTCGTCATGGTTTGTAACCTCAGACACGTGAAGACTCTTGTTGTCCATCAGCCACGGTGCAAAAGCTGGACAAGTCTGTCTGTTTACCACTGACACATTTGTCCTTGAATGTGGGCCGAGTATCAGGTTTAGGGTCTCGTCGGTGTGGGTTTTAGTAGCTGTGGTGTTAATTATTCTGCCCCTGGTTGCATATATCCTGCTTAGGTCAACAGGGGGAAGGTGTCTTCGTTTGTCAGCGACAGGCGCTTGTTGTCTGGATCGTCTTTGGTTCATCTTTTTAGGCTGGCGAAGAGTTTTTAGCAGAGGGAGCGCCTGAGATTGTGAGGGCTGGGTGCCACTTGTTTCCTTCTGAAATTTGGTTTCTTTAAACTTCGTGAGCACAGGTGAGGGCTGGTTACCATGGAAACAAGGCCGCTTGTGCTTATGTTTCTGATAAGCTCTCTCTCTGAAACTGTCAATCGATGAGTAGTTCATCAAATCAATCAGATCACCGATTAGTCCTTTCTTCACAGTAATATCAGCCTGGCAGTCCAGAGTCAACGCTGGGCTGTAGTTCACCTCCAGCAGCCAGGGTTTAAACCTGAAGTCAATAAGGATATCGAAACCAAACAGTTCCACACAGTTTGGACAGGAGGGGACCGAGGGAGCGATGGTGAGCAGGGTCAGAGTGACGATATTGTTGATTCTCTGCCACAACAGAAGCTCGTTGATATCTTGGCTGTGGAGAAAATGCCTGAACTTGCTCATGGTCCACTTGCATCCTTGGCCCACTCTCTCTTTTTCGGTTTTGTAGAAAGGACCGAACTTATTGATGCTGGTGTTGGTGAGGTGAGCGTACAGGTTCTGCAGAGATGACAGGTTGTACTTCTCAGTGGCGAAACGCACCAGTCCTTCCTGATGAATGTAAACGGTCAGTGGGTGAAAGCTCTTAACGCACACGTAGATCCTCAGGTCAAACTTGTAGCCAGAGATCAGCAGAGGGTTGCTGATGTACCTCTGCACGATAACAGAACAGTCGTAGACCAAATGCTTAATATCCGTGAAGATGAAGATCCCCCTGCCTCTGGAGAGATCCACAGGCTTACATATCCAGTAGACCGACGGTCCTCTGGTCAGACGCAGTTTGTTGTATTCAGCCAGAAAGCGGGTGTAGTCATTGGGGAGTATGAAAGCGGTGGGACTGAAGTCGTAGAGAGACGAACCACATGTGGCTCTCATTCTCCTCAGGTTGCGGGCCAAGCAGTCCTTCCAAAGAAATGCAGATCATTCTTTTAGAGCGTGAACATCTTAACTCTAGCTGGTTTCTGTTTGGAAACTTCAGATTAAGTTCCCAAACCAGGATTATTCCAGTACATTGATTTAGATTAACTCAATAACAAATCATAACAAATCAGACCATCACCTTGCGCGTGATGCCAACAGTTTTGGGATGGTGGTTGAGGCGCTGCCATGGCAACAGGTTGTGATATTCGGAGTTGCGAAATGCAGAGCCGCGCCAGTAGAGGTTCCAGTCCTCCTCCTCCCGTTCTTCTTCGTCATATTCCTCCCATCCTCGCTCCAGAAGAACCTCCCTCACCAGCTCTGGACCTCTGTCATGTAGTCTGAATACCAGGGATGCAGTCATGCTGCATTGTCCATGTGAATGCGATTAACATTACAGGTGGAGGTGGGGAGTGAAATATTTGAATAAGTTGTCTCTAATATACAAGAACATTCAGCAGGACAAAGCCAAACTTTCTAGATAATCATCATATTTGGTCACTTTAAAACAGTGGCACAGAAAGTAAAGATGCAAACACAGACATCTCCATGAGAAATTTATAATATAATGTCCAAATGCAGGTAATGCAAGAAATAATGTATATTAAAATGTTCTTTCACAATGAATAGAAAAAATATATTAGATGGTTTAAATGTTATTTCAGAGGCTTTTCCACTGAAATGGGATATATACAATCCCATAAAATGTAAGCCTTCACATTTCATATTTATCTAATGAATGAGAATAATAGCTACACAAATGTTGGAAGAAAAGTAATTTCTTACCTTTAAATGCTGAATGCACATAATCTAATTGTCTTATTTTCTTCTGTCAGGTAAATGAAGGGTACATGGCACAGTGGGTGTCTCTCCTTTCAGCTCACCTTGCATACAGTGTAGTGTTGACAGTCTGTTCTCTTGGCTCCTCCTACAGACAAAACCAGACTCCCACACAAACAGGGACATAGTGTAGTTACTCCGTGGGACAGGTTTTTGTACCAGACAATGGTTGTTAGATTAATACCTATTGTTAGAATAGTTTTGTTGTTGCCTGCTGTTATCATAGAGATAATAAACTACCCCAGTCATTTAATACACTGAGAAATGTAATGCACAAAAAGGTCTTTATATTTAACTTTGGATATTATCTGCTTGGGTTAAGATAAACTCAGTGGCCACTTTTTAATTTACAGTGGTGTTGGTTTTCATTCGATTGTTTTCATTAAGTGACCACTGAGCATTTATGTTGTTGACAACATGCAGAAATCCAGCTCCTTGTAGACTGGACACACTTTAGGATGTGTGTATGAGGGACGGTTAAGTAAGACGTGTGTTTGGATTTCAGCTGGAACAGCCTTTGTTTACATTTTCCAAAGAAATGTGGGTGAGATCTCATTCATTTTATCCTCGTCTTCCTCCTGATGCAACAACATGGGTGACGGATGTGTGGGGATTAACAATCCTACAGCCCCATTGCTCCAATCCCTGCTCAGCAGTACATTTAAACTCTTGCAGACCTTTCAGCTATAGGGTTTCATTTGGTGTACGTAGGCAGGTAGACTTTAAAAAAAAAAAAAAAAAGAATAAAGATTGATTTTTTTTAATTTATTGAACTCCATGGTAAATGCAGGAAAACCAGCAGCAAACCCGCTCACAGCGTTTTCGCCCGCTCATCTGAAAGAAGAAAAATATCTTGGTATGGTTGAAATGCTTTGTCTGCTTGAACTGACTCTACAGTTCATGCATATTTAGAGCATTTAAGATGAATTATATAGTTATCTGCTTTTTTAAAATTATTATTATTATTATTATTATTTAAACTGGAGTTAAATGAAACCTGCAGATAACCAACAGTCTTGTTAAGAGGTTGTTACCACAGTGGTAGAGTCTGTTCAGTCTCTGTATGTCCAGCTGACTGAGATGTGTCCTCTGACCCATCTGCACTTTGCCCTGCTTGGACAGCACAGTCGGACTTCCATCCTGACTGAAAAAATACCTGCAACCAAAAAAATGTAATACTCTCATAATTAATAAATTAAGCAGTTATAAATCAATCTACCCAGGATAAGTCACGAAGGACAAAATAATTTGACTCTAATATAAATAATGAATGGACAGAACTTTTAAACTAAGCAATGATAATCTGTAAGTCTGAAGAAATGAGGATGGGATAGGACTTACTGCCCATAGTGCATTATAGAGTTCAGGTCATATGGCAGGTTCAGAGTGTTCCCACGTTTCTTGTTGAAGTTCTTTTGTCTCCCTGTGATCAGAAATGTTCTAGATTATTTAATTATACAGGCAAATTCAATATACAGTAGCTGTGTCCAAATGTGCCATACGACATACAACACTGCATTTATTTCATCTGTCTTTCTGGGGGAGGAGGAAGCGTCTTTCTGATGTGCACTCTATATTCTAAGAAAATCAGCATCCCCTACAGCACTTTGCGATTTTAAAAAAGTTAAACAACATTTATGTTGTTAGTAGACACGTAGTTGTAATCTCTGCTGCTTTTTAGTTATTAGAATTGTTATAAATGTCAGTGGGATTTTGAATTGAGGTTTTCTTCCTTCTGGAACAGAGCCTGGAAGTTCCTGTCTCACTTCAGCTTTGTATACTCTGTTTGTTCACCCAGATCACATGCTATTCTGTTATCTGAATAAAGGTCGTCCTTTTTCATTGTAGTGCTTCATCCTTTGTCCTTTGGTCCTTTTAGTTTAATGTTTGATCTTTAACATATGTGACACCAACAGAATAAAGATCTGTAGAGGGCAAAGCAAGAGAGATTGCGCTAATCTCTATAAAGTACCTTTTTTTGTTTTTAGCTTTAAGCAGATGCCTTTAACCGAACAACATAATGTGTGACTGAGTGTGCTGAGTACTTCTGTGCCCCTCTCAGAGAAAGATGTCAGCTGTCGTGTTTACCTGGCATAATGTTCTGCCACTGCACAGTGATGTATTGATCCCGGTCCTTGCGGGTGTGTTCATGATGTAATCCCAGTGCGTGGATGATCTCATGGCAAAGGTTCCCCACACTACATGACCGAGCATAGTACAAGGTTTGGGCTCCTCCTCGACAACCAACAAAGGACGCACATCTAGAAAGCCCCAAAAAATAAAAATAAAAGTAAAAATCCAGTTGGTTTTTTCTCCTGCCTGATGTTAAACCATGCAGTCAGTTTTAGTTTATTCGCCCAGGTTTTGAGACGTCTGAGATTTCTGCCTCCTCCCCAAATAAATGGAGATTGGATTTTCAACTTCGACACCTTTCCCTAAACAATGTCCCCATTATATTCCACATAACACATTTCTCACCCTTTGCCGTTCTGGAACTTCAGGTAGTTCAGCTCTGTGGTGTGTTGTTGGAAGCGAATACATGTGACATCTGAAATCATTCTGAAGGCAGTGTAGATGTTTGATACTCGATCAGCTGTTAGAGCGAAAACATAGAAACCGTTTTACCATCTACAGCGTAATTCAGTGGTTGTACATTATTAGAGATTGTTAAAACCACAACCACCCACCTAATTCAGCACTGATGGTATAAGGTACGATGGCATCTGGCCACAGGGTCTCCACAGCATTCCTGTCCTCCTGGAAGTTTTAGGCAGCCGAACATTTAAGGATCATTATCATGATCTGAACTATTCCAGACTAAAACTGTATTAGCAATTTAAACTTCCTGTCATTTTAGTCTTTCTGTCACAACTGAGGTCACATAAAATTATACAGTGTATGTTAAGTGTGCTTCCCCTTTTGTTGAAGATATTTCTTGTGTCTTTCAATCTTAAAATTCCCAGGTGAAACTGAATCTTGTGGACAAGAAGTTCTCCATCTTACCGTAACCAAAATATCTCCCTCCTGGACAATCATGTCTTCTTGAAGCTCTATAATAGTCAAAGTGTGGGATAAAAACAAAGTCACTGTACACTGTATTTATGAAAACCATTAGTTTTGTATATGTATGCGTGTGAAATTGAATTTTACCTTCTAAGGTTTCTGCACTGACTCTCTGTGGTGGATCAAGCATGATGGAGACAGTCACACCTACAGAAATATAAACTTTTAATTATATAATTTCAAACAAAAAAAAATCAAGAAGTCTTAAAAACCAATGAGCACCAACCTGGAGCAGGACTGGTCACATTGTGGGTGTCATTTAAAGGAATGTCACCAGCTGTGAGAGAGAAAGATATCCAATAACAGTCACTCAAGTTTGAATAATAACTCTGATTTTACATTTATTAAAATGCTTATTGAGCATTTATAAAATATACTAAACATCCACCTTTTAGAGATTCTGTAGAGGCTGACTGCAGCACATCAGAAATAACTGTAACGTTACCTGTGGAAATTAAGGGAAACCATCATAAATTATTCTTTATGTTGTAGCAGATAATTAAAAAACCCCCAAAGAGCACTAACCTGTGGCAGGAGTAGTAGCATCCTGGGATGGCTTTATGGGGACAGCACCGGCTACATGAAAACAGTGAGTAAATTATCATCATCATGTATTTAGGTGAATACCGGTTGTGTAAATGCTTCAGTCTGTACCTGTCGAAACGCAGATGAAGACCAGAAGCCACATAGTGCAATACGGCACAGTTTCTAAGAATGAGAGGAGCTGTGAACCTAAACCTCTGTTGGCTTTCTGACAGAGATCAGATGAGCCGATTACCATCAGGCATCTCAACAGGTGTGATCACTTCACACTAATTATGACCTTTCAGCTTCAGTCTGACCTGTAGAGGGCACAACAGAAGATTTCTCAGCTATGGGTTATGCTATGGAGTCTGAAGACTTTTAAAAGATAATGCGTGTATAAAATATCCATTCATAGTGAATTGTTGTTTGCAGCCATTAGGTTAAATTCTATAACAGGAGAGTTATATTTTTCTCTCTGTTTTTATGTGAGCAACTGTGCAATGGAGCCTATTTAATAGTTTAAAACTCTTGAAAACATTTTGAGCCCAGCCTGGTTTTTGATCCTTAGAAGCGTCTCACACATTCTGACAGTTTAATACTTTGCTGTTGTTGTATTGAGATACAGACATTTACAGAATGGTGTGACATACAGCGAGAGCCATACGTTTTCCCCATGCTGAAGAACTGCTCTGGCCGGGGTCGTTCTGGTGGCCTGTGGTGATAACACTGACAGCGTTATCACCCCATCACACTCATTTCCTCCCTTGTCTGGTTAAAACTCTTGAGCTTTTTGAGTGTGAATTTTGGAGGTGAATGAAAACAAGGACGTTATAGAAGAAAATCGGTTCAGGTTCCTGAATAAATAGAAGATAAAAACATTTTCAGCAGCTGAGAATAAAATCGGGGAAAATACCTGAAAAGTGAGCATTGTTTGGGCAGCTGGTCCTCAATGAATGAGCAGTCTGCTTTTCATTCACTAAGTGATGAATGGGGGGTTTTGTGGCTCCCGACATGGCCACTAGAGGGTACACCAAAACAATTGAAGGCTCTCAATCGAAGATCAGTGAGTTTGTGTCCTGAGATTAAACTTTCAGGCACAGCTGCAGCTGTCTGTCAGACTACATCTCAGCAAAGTCTGTACCAGTGAATGTTTTAGATGGTTAAGGTTAGAGACACATGAGCTGAAGGGTTACCGGTAAATGAGGCAGAATTAGAACAGGATCGCTCTGTAAGACAAAACTCGGGGCTCAAACTCACAGTGCTCAGTGATGTGTTCATAGACCGTATGTGTCATAAAGAATGCTGCGTTCAGGTACCACTGAACACGCAGTAATACATAAAATGTAGCTAGAAACGCAGCATAACTATTCTTTTAGTTTGTGACCGACAGAATCTAGGTGGTATTAGATTTCGTCGAATACCTACAGTGACAAATAAAGTTCCCTATGTCTCATGTCTCAGCGGTTAAAGTAAATTTTCCCCACGGGCCATGAACGCAGCGTCAGTCACCGTCATGTGATGTCCTGTCATGTGGTTCAGTCACTTCCTATTGATTTGGTCCGGAGCAGACACTCTGCTGTATCATGTCGTCTTAGTTTGGCTCCGCAGACAGTACCCGCCGCAGCAAACATGTTGTTCCGGTATAAATCTAGCCGTTGTGCCCCTCTGAAGCTGGTCCTTTGGTTCGTGGCGTGTCTGGGATGTTTGCCGGTCCGATCCGGAGCGCAGGAGGACAGCAGCAGCAGGCTCTGGTACCAGGACCTCTGCAGGTAACAAACACACCTCCGATACAAACACTGCCGCTACGAACACAACAGACGTTAGAGATCACAGCATATCATGCATTTTATCAGCTAAATTGAACTTGATTTTAGAGGAAAATCAGTGGATTATTTATTGCTTGTTGCCAGACACCTGGTATAAAACAACCCTTGACATTATATGAGGGGCTCCTTTTAAATTAGGCTCATAAGCAATCATTCGGCTCTTTGTTTCAGTTACAATATCAACTTTTAGATTTGGTTTACTGTTCGTGAAACTACCGTTATCAACGGTGTTATCAAGCTAGCATATCGATGATTAAAAACACGTTGCTCGTCTTTAAAAAAACGCTGCTTGCGATGCTTGATAAGTTTTAATCAGCCGCAGTCAATGTATGCATGAGCTCCAAAACTCATTCAAATGGTCTCAAACCAAACGAGTTAACGGTTAATTCTGATTTTATCAAGCTAAAGTGTAGCCTAGCTAACGGCTAACGTTATTTGGAAACGTTACTTGTCATGTAACAGCTAACGCTAACTGTTAGCTACGTTAAATCACATGTTTTTGAAAGGGATCCTGGTATTGCAGTCTTGACATAAGTCGTACGAGTGTGTGGGAGGTAGCTAAATACGCTCACTCCTGTTCTCTGCTTAAGCACAAATTTGAGGTACATGTACTTTACCTGAGCATTTCCGTTTTGTGATACTTACTTCAACATTTCAGAAGGAAATCTTGAGCTTTTACTTGACAGCTTTAGTCACTAGTTACGGTACAAATCAAGACTTTTTTATATAAAACGCACAGTATGAAGAGCTTGTAAATCACAATGCGTTATTATAGATTAACTTTAAACAACTACATCAGTAAAATGATGCTGTGAAGAAGATGTGCATTATTGCATAAGTACTCATTTTTATTTAGTAGCCCTCTGTGACTGTTACACTATTTGGTTTTATTAGATCTCAATACTAATCAGTCACGGGGATCACTTTTCAGCATTGAGTGCTTTCCCTGTTAATATTTAAAGTAAGTGTTTCTGACTATATTCACATTTAGTTAAGTAACATGTTTAACGCAGGACTTTTACAGTGTGATATTAGTACTTTTCCTGGATGTGAGTACTTCTTACGTCCCAGATCACAGGTAACATTTCATTACAAGCTGCTGGTTAAATACAGAGTTGTCCTCCTTTACCAAGCTCTGTTTAGGCAGCTGCTGTTCAAATATTGACACAGTAATAAGGCAAAAATGATAGAAGGTAACTCGGCCTGTTGTGTAAGCCTGTAAGTAACCGTGTTATTTCCTTGTTCATGTAAGGAGATTGTCTATAAACAGAACTATTTCAAACTTTTGGCAGGTGTAACTGTAAATGGCATATAGGCAGTGAAGTAATATTCACATCACTTACTTGAGGTGAAGAGTATTAAGTGCAACCCCTGCAGCAAACCGACATTAAAAAACGAGTCTCAAATGTTAATGCATTGTTACCTTTTTGTGAACTGGCCACATACTCCATCTTATTCCTTCGCTTCTTTTTTCCTTGTGTTGCAGTTATAAATGGGAAGCTATAGATCAGGATAACAAAGTGAGCTACACATTGAAGCTCTGCGAGTCATCACCATCAACCAGCTGTGGCCCCAGCACCGCCGTCTGCGCTCAGAACCTCACCACCGCCACCAGACAGTCTGTCGGTGAGTACAGTCCACCGCTGCACACTGGGACACAGTAAAGGTTTTGCAGTTGTATCATGCACTTTTATCAGCCAGGTGTCATGGTCAGACAGTTTGATGCTTATGTTCATGACCTGCACAGTGTGAGAATAAAAGTTCTGGTTCAGGTTCTGGCTTTGCAGGAATGCAGACTAAAACATGTGAGTAGTGTGTGTAGTAATCATTAGTCTCTGTGTGGGAGTCTTAACGAGAGGCTAGCTCATAGCTACCAGCGCTGTTACCTGTTCTGTTGTTCAGGCGTTGGCTGAGGCCCTCAGCAGCCTGTTTGCCAGGAAAAGATAACTCACAGTACTTTGGACATATTTGTTGCCACTTGTCGCTCCACACGACAGCCTGTGTGAAGTTGCAGATTTCAGATTAAAATGCGGTTTTGAAAGAGTCACCTTTGTCCCCACCAGGAGATAAAATAATGTCTGTTGTAGCCTTGTATCCAGAAGTATTGTACAGGATAAAGGATTTTTCTTTGCTGGGGAGCAGGGTGTTCAGAGCAGGTCCACATGTCCTTTGGACATCTGTGGCACCCAGCCCACAGAGAAGCAAGGTGCATGTGATCCTGATGCATTGTTGGTGCTCTTTGAGTCCAATGTGTCCCCTTGTGTCTTATGACAACCACACAATAGAACATTTAATGGCTCTTTAGTGACACTGCTGGAAATAATTTACATCCCAAGGCGATTGTGTTTATACAGCGTTGGTACACACAGAGGTTGCTTTGGCTTTGCATTCTCCACCCAGTCTGTTTCTGTGTGAAGCATGAAATTAGCTGTGAATTAACGGGCTTAATGTTGGGAGCAGGACTGTGCTCATGAGCATTTTAAATTGATAAATGCTGTAGTTTGACATGTGATCATAATTTTTTCCTTCCTGCTCAAATAAAATATATCCCCCTCTTTCTATTTTATTTGTTTTTAGTGCTTTTTGTTATGTACAGTACTTTAATGTTTAATTTTCTTACAACTTTTTTCATCAGACAATGTTATTTATTTTTACAGAAAGTCATAAATGAATGGATTAATTTTCCGTTTTGTGCTGCACATGATTTAAACAGTTCACATGAGCTGCTGAGAGGAGAGTTACTGTAGCCACATCCCTTCCGTATGTCTTAGGATGAAAAGTCTCATTACTTTGGAATCGTGATTGAAAAGCAGCATCGAACATGCACAACTCCAGAAGTCCAGTGGCCGATGTGTTCACTGAGAGGTTTTCTGAAAATCCAAGAGAAGTTCTGCTGCATAGATCAGTCTTTCAGCACTTTATTGGTACATTAGCAGATCTGATCTCTGTGCTGATGAGGCTGAATCTCCTGCTGGTGCTGTGTGTCAGCAAGATCCACATCTCTGTCCTAGAAGGCCTGATGTGTCTCAGCTTCTCTATTCATTGTCCCTCTGATTCCTTTTTACTGTAATTCAGCCGTTTACACCAGGAAACATCAACCAAAATGCAGCTCTGCAGACAAAACAATATACTATTGTTGTGCTGTATGTAGAACATTTTAATTAGGAGGAATTTTAAGATTGATGAACGTTACGCCACTGTCTTTGATTTTGTCCATGACCTCTCTGAAGAAGACAGGCCGCCTGTCAGAGTTATTTCCAAGTCCCACAACAGCAACTTGTCCCACGGTCTGAGGCCGTGACCTTCCCCCGGTGACAGTTTGGTGTTTGGTAGCTC
Organism: Toxotes jaculatrix; assembly: GCF_017976425.1. Classification (NCBI taxonomy): domain Eukaryota; kingdom Metazoa; phylum Chordata; class Actinopteri; family Toxotidae; genus Toxotes; species Toxotes jaculatrix. The sequence goes on from NC_054412.1 coordinate 2,733,204, forward strand.
TCAGCCAGAGGGTGTCATCTGACTCAGATTTCTGACTGTGACAAAGAGCTGTGTCTCACTAAAGGTTCTGGACCGAGTATTGCAGACTCATGTTGGAGGTGGGGAATATGTCCAGCTTGTTTTTCTTTTTTTTTCTTTTTTTTCTGAGGATTTCGTCTTTAGATTTCAGTTACTTCTCCAGAGGAAGATCACATATAGAAAGTGAAAGAAGCAAACGATGACAAACAACAAGCGGCGTGACCAGACGAGTCAGAGTTTAATCATACTTGCTGACTTATCACATGACCCAGGAACACATCATCAAGCAGAAAAGTCACAAACACAAATAGACACAAATCTCATGCTCTGCTCACCCTCCTCTCCTGCTCAATGCTTTATCCACGCTCTCTGCTTGGCTCTGCTGAGAAACCTCACACTTTGATGTTCATGTCTCTTGTGCTTCCTCAGATCAAACTCTTTGGATAAAAAACACTCACTATAGAACTGAAAAGGGACCGTGAAAGGTTTGTACCCTGTGACACTACCTGCCGGACAAACAGTGTTAGAGGCTAGCTGGGACATGAACAGTGCTTCATAAGAACAGTGTTAAGATACAGACAGCGCTGCCAACAGCAGTTGTGTTTTTGGTGTTAGTAGGTCACAGTGTTGTTCACTAACATTCCTTTATGGTCCCGTCGTGATAGGAGTCCTGCCATATCAGAGGGAGCAGAGAGCACACACACTCATAGTCACACACCCAGCACTCATGCACGTTTCTCTTAAACTGCCTTTTATAGAAGAATCAAAGTAAAAGATTCACAAAGGAAATGGAAAATTATATGCTTCCGTGTAATATTTTAAATTGAACTGAGAAACTAAAATGCAAACAAAACGAAAACAAAAACACAAGGACACTTTATGTGCTTTTACTTACTTATTTACTTTAACTTGCTTATTATGTTAGCCCTTCACAGTTTTACTTTTTGTACACTTACAGAAGCCAGTTACTCTCACAGCGTTTCATCTGGCCGACCTACTGTGAGTTTATTTAACTCCCTGAGACTTAAATCAAGTCAGAGTCTTCATGCAAGACGTTTCCCACTGCTGTCCGTGTCTAATGATGAATGAGTTCTCTGTACTGACAGCAGGGTCAGGTTATTATGGTACAGAGGTTTATCTTGTGTGTTTGTGAGTTTACGGGGCAGTGGGTCAGGAGACGTTAAGTTATTATTCTGCCAGACTGTCTGCTACAGTAACATACAGTAATACAGTAAGAAGTCTGAGAATGAGAGCCTGGGTGTGTTTGTTTCTGGGGCTCTATATAATATGTGTATGATTATCCATGAGTGGTAAAGCACCTGGCAATTCAAATGTCACTTCTCTGTCTTTTCACCCTTTTATTGTATGTGATAATTGTAAAATATCTTTATTTAATTCAGTATTTCAAAAGGCCTTGAAAAAGTGTTAATTGTGTTTAATTGACTCTGAGTTTCTGTGTGTGTGTGTGTGTGTGTGTGTGTGTGTGTGTGTGTGTGTGTGTGTGTGTGTGTGTGTGTGTGTGTGTGTGTGTGTGAACGTGCAGGTGAGCTGTCCCTGCAGAGGCTCTCCGAGACAGTGCTGGATTACAACAGCACAGAAAAATGTCCAGGAAGCGACAGCAACATACAGACCAGCATCAGCTTTCAGTGTGGGAAAACCATGGTGAGACTCACAAGCAGCTCATGAAATGTTGTTTTTCAGAAACCTGGTGGTCTGTGGTGAACATGGCCTAGCAATCAGGTTTCATCAATGGAACTCCGGATGCTTAGAGCTGTGCTCTATATGCCGTTTACTGCACATCGTAACTGACACTGTGAACATGCTGGACAGGTGCAAAACGATAAACTTTACTCAAACATAAAGTTCCACCATGACTGTGCACTTCAACTGTTGTGTAATATTGAGGAAACATCACTGTGCTTTCCTGTTTTTAGTCTTTGTATTGTTTTTGTGTTCAGCATGTTCTGACTCAAAGAAATTAAATAGACCTAGCTGATGTTTTGGCACTGAAACAGAGATTAAACCCGTCCCAGCATTTTTGAGCTTTCATTTGACTCAAATTTTAATAAATGAAAGTCACAATTAGCAATTCTGTTTCACTGAAGCAAACTTAAAATGATGTTTGTCTGCTGGATCCTGTCTGTTCTCAGCAGCAGTGAAAGGAAGTGAACATGTCAGTGGAAATAATGTAGGACAATGACAGTCACCTGCTATATGTATATTCCTTCTCCTTTGAGTTCATGTGACTGTGGTTTCTGAGTTAGCTGAGCGGTGGGTTGACATTAACATGTCATTTCCTGTTTCAGCAAAAGTTGATCCGCGCTAGATTTTCATTTGACAAAGTCTGATGTGGAGAACTGAAAGTTGCTTTTATGAAACTTTTCCAAAACGTATGATTTTTTTTTCTGTACCTTATTGTGTTTTTCTTTCCATACCGCTAAACTACTGTGATCTTTCCGAGCTGGTGCAACGAAATCTCGTTCCTTACACATACCTGGACGTAAAAGTAAATGACAGTAAACTTCTCTGAATCTTGAATCTGAATCTGAATGATGTTGAGGAGGAGAAGAAGTGAGGAGGCTCAAATGAAGTTAAACTCAGCAGAACTGTGTCACTGGTAAATAGTTATTCCTAGTGTAAATCAGTGTAGCAGAAGTTTGCTTGTAAAAATCACAAAAAAAAAACACTCAAAGTAAAAGAAGTTGGCCTGTGACCGTAAAAACTTGCTGATTCGGACGAAAAGCGCGAATGAAAAACACTCAGCCCTTTCTCAGCAGGCGAAGCCCTCGATCAAGCACTGAACCCTTAGCGTCTCCGGCGGCAGCAGGCTGTGGTTGTGCTGGGCAGCACTCAGCTGTGAATGTGCAGAATAACTGGAAAGTCAAACATTTATAGAGAAGCTGACTCAGAATTCCCCTGAGCGTTCACATGTAATAGATACAGTGTGTTAAAGGTTTACTCTCTTTGGATAAAAACAGTGAACTCTACACTCTATAACTGAAACACTGGCACTTTAGTTTTCTGTTTGTCAAATGGTTTTTGCCCTGCAGCTTTTTTTTTTGTGTCTTTGTTCTTCAGTCTCGTTTCTCTCCAAACCAGAGCTGCTTATTTCACAGTGCGATGAAGTGTTGGTGAAGCTTATCAACATGAAACTACCGGTCTTACTCATGTTCCTGTGTGTGTGTGTGCGTGTGCGTGTGTGTGTGCGTGTGTGTCTGTGTGTGTCTGTGTGCACGCTCCAGGGGACTCCGGAGTTTGTCGCTGTGTCTCAGTGTGTGCATTACTTTGAGTGGAGGACCTACACCGCTTGCAAGAAAGATAAATTCAAGCCACACAAAGAGGTATGTGGTGGAACATCTGATTTGGAGTCTGAGTCACCGACCAGAGGGGTTTGTGTCTAAGAAAGAGTGAAACTGTTGTGGTATCTGTGAAGGTGATGGTGTGAAATATGAGAGATGATTAAGCCAGGTAGGTGTTTAAGTGGAAATAAGAAGTTTTCCTCCCGCTCTTGTAGGAATATAGAGTTTAAGACATGTATTTATTAATGTGTAGGGGACATGTGCTGTCATGATGTTCCAGTTATTGTGAGCTTAATATGGAATTAATTAAAATAATGTGTGAAATGAATGAATGTGTGATTCATTCTCCATTTTTTGTGACATATTACAATACTGACATATTGTTAGAGTAAGATGTCAGTACTTCAGTATGAACCTAGCTGCTGTGTGTCCAGGTGCCCTGCTACGTGTTTGACTCAGACGGTAAGAAGCACGACCTCAACCCGCTGATCAAAGTGAACAATGGCTATCTGGTGGACGACGGCGACGACAGCATCGACTTCTACATCAACATCTGCCGTAGTCTCAGTGAGTACCTGAGGCAGGGAGAGAGATGAATGGATAGATGAATAAGTGAATAACTGCTGAACAATTGTGTCACGTCATATCTCGTCCTCTTTCAGACCATCCAGACAAATCCTGTCCGGAGGGCTCTGCAGCTTGTCTGGTCACCAGTCATGGCTCCTATAACATGGGCTCTCCTACCAGCCCGCTGGAGCTGGTGGACAGCGACAGGTACCTTGTAAATGTGTGCTGAGTCTCCTGTTCAGTGTGTGTGAAACTGCTGTCTGCAAACGGCCGCCACAGATCTGTGAGGCATCGGGTGCTTTGATTTAAGAAATTCATGAATGTTTGTCAAAATGTCCACAGATCCCATTTGGTGACATGTTTGAAATACTATGTTTTAGAAGAAGAAATCTTTTACTTATTTCAGTGGTTTTCACTTTTCTTCTTGTCTTCTCTCCTCTCAAGTCTGAGGTTACACTATGAACTGAGCGCCGGTTCATCTCCTCCAGAAATCTGTAAGGGACACAATCCTGCCGTCACCATCACTTTGACCTGTCCATCGAGCAGACATTCGGTAGGTTACACACCCTCATGTATACAGTCTGCATATACACAGAAAGCTTTGTTACATCTACTTGTTTTATTTTAACCTAGTCTTCATGCTAAACTGCTGCACTTGCAAAAATGTGTCTCATTCCTCCTTTGACTAAAAGTGATTTTTGGTTTCACAGGGCAGTCCTCCTAAGATGACAGCAGAGTCGAACTGTCGTTACGAGGTGGAGTGGGTGACGGAGTACGCGTGTCACAGAGACTATCTGGAGAGTCATACCTGCAAACTGACCAGTGAACAGCATGACATCTCCATAGACCTGACACCTCTCGCCTTGAGCTGTAAGTTTCTTTTTCCTGTAAAACTGGGATCTCTGCCCCTCCATGAGCCAGGTCCAAGCTATGAGACAGTTTCATGAGACCCCCTCCCAACCTAGTATCCCAGTATCCCCTTTTTTTAGCAGGCAAAAAATGGCAGCATGCTGTTACTGCTGCTGTTACTGTAAGTGCCCCTGACGATCAAAACATTCAGCAGAAAGGTTGAACTGCAGCACAAGACAGTTTCAAGAGAGGTGAATGTCTGATTTATTTATTAAGTTTTCATAGAGTTTAATGTGACTGTTGCCCTGGTGACATTTCTCATCGTAGGCAGAAACCTGCTGTTCTCAAAGAATACAGTCAAGAGCAGTGCAGAGGGAGAGGAGGGGGAAGGATTTGAATGTGAGATCTGTGCTGTAAGCTCATGTTTTTATAGCTTAATAAAATCCAATGAGGAAATGAGCAGCAGTCAGCCTGCTGTCACTTTGTAAACACGTCCTCATTCCTCAAACTGGCTCTTACAGGAGAACTTGAAAGGTGTTTCTTCTTTCTGTTGGCACAAAACACAACTGGCCAAGTACTGGTACATTAACCTACAGAGACTGAGATTAAAAGTGTTTTTTTTTATTTATTTATTTCAATAAAACTCAAATCTTCCATGGTATTATCCACAGTTACATATTTAACCTCCAAAAATGATTCGCTCATGGTGCTGCTATTTTTTATCCCCGTTAGAGGAAGTAACTTCATGAGTAAACTATACTGACCTTCCTGATTTTGTCAGCTTATTGTTAATAATAGAAAAGTCTGCACAGCACGTGCATGGAATGGTGTATGCCACAGGTTACAGCCTAACTAGATGTACTGTAGCTGTAGCATCATAAGTCACAGACCACCCAAAATGTTAAATTAACCCTTTAAATTAGCACTGTTCGCTCACTCTGAATGAAAAGACCAGAATATATTAACCCTCCAGTGCTATGTTGTGTTATTGTGTGCAGCTTCAGACCATCCGTACTATGCACATTCTGAGTCCAGCGACGGGGCTGAAAGCTACGTCTACTACCTGAGCGTGTGCGGGCAGATCCTCAACAATGAATGTGGCGACTACCCGTTTATATCGTCCTGCCAAGTGAAGAAGAACAGCGACGTGAAGAAAGTGGCTGGAAGAAGTCAGAACCAGACTTTACGGTAACGATTGCATTGTTCGCAACATCTTTAACTTTGAGCCACCGATGAAATAAATGAAGGTTTCTTAAATCTGTCACCTTCTCACCTCGTGTTTTTCTCCCCTGCAGTTATTCAGATGGAGATCTGACTCTGATCTACCCAGATGGCGACAGATGCTCCACCGGCTTCCAGAGAATGACTATCATCAACTTTGAGTGCAACAAGAATGCATGTGAGATTCATCACCACACAGTCAATATTAAGTTATAACAACATAACATTATAATTACTTCCAAGGTGCAAGGAGAAGGGAGATAGAGTTAAACTCTTCAGGCAGTGTTATAATGTGCAACATCTTGTGTTTTTCACCATTAGTAGTTGAATCGTGTCATAACTTCAACCTTAATCATCTTCCTGTTGTTTGCCTTGTTTTCTGCAGCCAACGGGGGCCGAGGGAATCCAGTTTTCGCGGGAGAGACGGACTGCACTTATTACTTTGATTGGGAGACAGCCTTCGCCTGCGTCAAGGAGAAGGAGGATCTGCTGTGTCGGGTCAGAGATGGCAACAAACACTATGACCTTTCACCCCTGACGAGATACCCTGGTGAGTTTAAATGTATCTGGATATGGAGCTGAATGCTGTCTGAGGAGTTCTCTCACTCTTTGTCTGCATTGTCCGTCTGTACCAAACATTTGTTGCTGAAAAATCACCTTCCTCTGTGTCGCTTCAGGGGCAGATGTCAGTGGGAACTGGGAGGTGGTGGATGCCAACTCTCCAAAGCCGGACTCACGTTTCTACCTGAATGTCTGTCACAAAGTCATCCAGAGAGGAGGCGCCGCTGGCTGCCCGGTGAATGCCTCCATCTGTGCTGTGGGTAAGAATCTTCAGAAGGATGTCTGGAAGAGTTTGGAAAAACATTTTTGGGCGTAGTTTCGGCCCTCTGGCCCTCAATCACATTTATCAGCTATTAAAAACATATTAAAGAGCCACAGCTTTGCAATGGATGAGATGATTCTTTATTTCAGTGAACCTGAGCAGTGTAGTTTATTCATATTGTCTGTCTGTTCTGCTTCAGATAAGGATCGTGGGGTCATCAGCCTGGGCAGCTTCCTCTCATCTCCCCAGAAGGCAAAAGTTGGAAATGACATCAAACTGGTGTATACTGAGGGAAGTTTCTGCATGAATAAAAAAACAAGGATCCAAACTATCGTGACCCTCAAGTGCAAACCAGGTGGGTTGAACACAGAGACAAATAGTCATCAAATACATTTCTCTTTAATATTTTATTATTTTATTCTGTCCCACTTTGTATTTTCCTCCCTAGTTTCTGTTCGGTTGTGATGTTTAGACATTTGAATCACTGTGTCCTGCCGCTCTTTCCTTCTCGTCCTTTATGTGCAGGAGATCTTGAGAGCGCTCCCGTCCTTCGCAGCATTTTGTCTGATGGATGTGTGTATGAGCTGGAGTGGTACACTGCTGCCGCCTGCGTCCTCTCGAAAACACAGGGAGACGACTGCAAGGTGCAGGACTCTCAGGCTGGTACGACACACACACACACAGATTCACAAGTGTGATCAACATGGTTTCTAATTGTATTTTAAAGAAAAACACAGTAGAGAAGGAGAGATGAGAAAGATTCAAGTAGGTTCAAGGTCAAATCCAACTCCTTGTGCTCTGCTCTCAGGCAGAGTTTACATGTGGTGGATAAAAACTTACAGAATGTTCAGTTTTCAAGGAAACCGTACTGTGTGATCAAATCTATAATTCCTGTTTTAAAAAAATGTATTACCCTTTTAGAAACTTAAGTCAACTGAGCACACTCATCCAAGAGACCTCCTCAACTCTTCCCCCTGGTGGGGAGTTCCACACATTTTCAGCCTCTGTGGGTTGTCACCTTTATATCACCTTAAAGAGGCTACTTGTTCCGTTTTGTTCTACAGGATTCTCTTTCGACCTGTCGCCTCTCTACAAAGACGGAGGCTTCTACAACCTGACCAGTGGAAGCTATGACTACTACATCAATGTTTGTGGTCCTGTCGAAACCACATACTGTCCTGAAAAGCCCGGAGCGTGCCAGGTCGAAAAGAAGTAAGAAGGAGCCATGGGCATGCAAGGGGACACACAAACTTCTCAAATCTCACAAATTTCTGCAATTAAGCACTACCACATATATATATATATATGTATATGTATATGCATATTTTTTATTATAAGTTTATTATAAGTTCCCTATTAAAACAGAACATGTTCTCCTTGGTACACTTGAACACAATTTTGTCAGGTAGGTTGTTCCAAGCATCTCAGAAGATTGGAAAGCTGAACCGAGAGCAGCACCTCAAATCTGATGTATACTGTAGAAAATACAGTAAAAACTTCAGCCTTATTATATATTTTTTTCATCTGTGTTTCCTCTTTAGTTCTTGGAGTCTTGGGGAAGCAAACTCTCGTCTGTCTTACTACGACGGTCTGATCCAGCTGACCTACAGTAACGGCTCCCAGTACAACAACAAAGAACACACCCACAGATCCACGCTCATCTCCTTCCTTTGTGACCCAGAAGCTGGAGCTGGAAAACCAGAATTCCAAGTAAACCCCTCCCTTCCTCTTTCCTACTTCCATTGTTTAAACTGCGTCTCTGCATGTTCTGGATACTGTATAGTGAATTTATTCCCATTTTTACAACACACATCTGCACTTTTGAAGGTTTTACATGGTCTTTATAAGCCTCAGTGTCTGCGAGCTGTAAATGAACGCATTCATGGCTGATGTGTAAATTTAAATCTTGTCTTAATTATATCAATCCAGGTTGAAGACAAGTATACGTATAACTTTCGCTGGTATACATCCTACGCATGTCCCGAAAGGCCCCATGAGTGTTTGGTGACAGATCCCAACACTCTCGAGCAGTACGACTTATCCAGGTAATGCATGGCTACATGTGCCACACGCTTGTCTAAATATTCACAAAACTGAGAGAAGGAGAAAGCCAAAACAAGAAGACAGGAAGTTATTGTATCCACCCTGCTCTCCTCCTCATCCACTCTTCATCATTTTGTTTCCAGCCTGTCTCGCTCCAGTAGAAACTGGGAGGTTATGGATTTGTCTGACAGCATGAACAAGAAGAAGTACTACATCAACATATGTCGGCCTATCAGCCCTGTGCCACACTGCGACCGTCACGCGTCTGTCTGCCAGATGACGTACATATCTGAGCAGGTCTGTAACAACTGGACCTCCTCCTTTTGTCTACTTTACCCAGTGCTTTTTATAAAACATTTTAGTGACAGCCCTCTGCCAGTAAATTCAGAGTAGTAGTGGTCTCTGATGTGAAATTTAATGTGTATTTCCTGCCCTCTGTCCTCAGGGCTCTCCGAAGGAAGTTGTATCAGTCAGTAACATGGGTATTTCCAAGCGAGGGCCCATCATTGAGGAACGGGACCGGCTGCTGCTGGAGTTCACAGACGGCTCTGTCTGCATGTCCGACGGCCAGAAGCTCACATATACAACGCGCATCCACCTGGTCTGCTCCAGAAGAGCCTTGGTAAGTGAACAGAGCTCAGACAGTAAAGTGGAGTGCAGCTTGTTCACACATTTTACAGGTGTCTGATGGGTGTTTTTCGTGTGCCCCCTCTGTGCAGTCTGCGGGCCCACGGTTCCTCATGTACCAGAACTGTACTGCCAACTTCATGTGGGAGACCAAGGCAGCCTGTGCCATCAGAACCACCAAGAACAATGTGAGTTAACCAACATGACAACGTACTCCTATCTCCTCTGACATTTAATTTATTTCAAAATGGCTGGAATAATTTAAAGCATTGAAAATATTTTTTTTTCTGTCATGATATCCTTGTGTCTCAGAGCTGCTCTGTTGTGGACCCCAACACTGGCTTTGAGTTGAACCTTCAGCTTTTGGCTTCCAAGACTGGATACAGGACAAATGGGAATGGGAAGGACTTCCTGGTAAGACACGTGACAGTACTCTGCCAGCTGTAAATCATGTCCTCAAAATGCAGCTATAAATTTAGAGCTTGAACTTACAAAACACTGAACACTACAGTTTAGCAGCAATGCTCTGCAGGCAGTTACAGTCTGGAAAAGCTTGCTTTTTTTTTTTTAGCTTTTTGTTGCGTCTGTCCAAAGTTTTTAAATGACTATTTACCACCCTGCAGGTGAATATCTGCTCAGAGGTGGCACAATGTGGAGATGGCATGGCTGGCTGTGAGCTGGAAGGAGGGCGCCCCATCAGTCCAGTGGGGGTGGAGAAGACCCTCCAGTACTCCTCTGATGGCCTGCTCAAACTGATATATAAGGGACCTTTGGATGATCCCACAGGTATTTTACATGAGATTCATTTGGGAGACCATTTCATCCAAAGGGATTTAAAATAAGTGCAGTCAAATCATGTAGGAGCAGGAGTTAAAGATCTCTGAAACATGCTCAGTGCTACAAAGATTTGTTTTGAAGAATCATACATATGTAAGATTGATGTAACATTGAGTGCAATTTTTTCACTGCAGAAAAATAAACAGAAGTTAAATTTCTTGTTTTTGTTGAAGAGACCAAATACACACAGTAAGATCAAACTCTCCAGGTGAACTTTGATTTTGTGTACATTTACATGCAATTCCATCTTTTCATTTAAATTTTCCTCTTCGGCAGCGACTCGGGACACCTTTACCATTAATTTCGTGTGTGATCCAAACTCTCACCCTGGCTCATTAAAACTGCTGCGAGAGGAGTTGAGCTCTCTGCCCAGCCATGTGGTCCATGATGTCCTCTTTGAGTTCTCCACTGCTCTGGCCTGCATCCCTGCTCCAGTTGACTGCAAGTTTAGTGGTATGGACACACACTCACACACAAAGCTCAGATGTATGTTGAAGTATTGTAGTGTCTGCAGATCATCAGCAAGCACAACACACAAACGCCTATCACAAGGCCCCTTATGCACCTCTGCTTTTTCTCGAGTGTGTAAATGTCTCTTTCTATTCCTCTAGACACCCATGGAAATAAGTATGACCTGAGTCACCTCATCCGGAACGGCGATGACAGCCCCTGGATTGCCATAGATACGAATACAGACAAATCTCACAAGTTTTACATCAATATCTGCGAACCCCTCCCCCCTGTGCCCAACTGTCCAGGTCAGTATGCTCATCCATGTTTCTCTGCACTCAGGAAATTAAGAGATGGTGAAAGTATCTGTTAGTTGCAGCCCCTTTTGACTGCAGCTCTTGAGTTTAAGCTAATGTAAAGCAGAAAAGTGGAACAGTTTACTGCTGCACTGATCAGCAGTTTGATTTTGTGTGATTTCAGATACATTCATAAACCCCAGACCTAACTTTAATATTTCTTAGTTAAAATTAATGTGTTAAATCATAGTAGTACAAAGTAAATTGTCAGAAACATTACATCTTCCCTGTCACTGCCTGTACTCATTCATGTTATGTTCTTCTCTACAGTGGGTCCTTTGGGTGCCTGTGGTGTGATTGATGGGAAGAGTTACAACCTGGGATACGTCCAGTCCGCGCCGCAGGTGGCGGAGGGCGGCTCCATCAGCATCATGTATCAGAACGGAGACCAGTGTGATTCCACATCCCGCTATTCAACACGCATCATCTTACAGTGTGACGACAGCCCAGTGAGTGACAGAGCTCCCACTGTGACCAGCCTCTCCCAGCTATTACCCAGTGTTATCAGGAATAAATTAAGTCCATGTGCCTCAGCGAAATCATTCTACCATCAAATCCATGCACCAAATACGCTGTGCATCATGAGGCAACACTGAAAATCACCCAAAATCACACAGACATATTAGAAGAGACATAGAATTACTTGCACATTTGCTGAGATGATGAGCTCAGACTTCTGTGTCTGAATTTCTAGGGCTCGCCCATGTTTGACCGTAAAGATGGTTGTGAGTATGTCTTCATCTGGAGGACATCGGAGGCCTGCCCAGTCAGGAAGTCTCAAGGTAAAAACATGTTAAAACAGCAGCCACTGGATCATTTGTACAATAAATCTGTGAGCAGTTAAGGACAGTACTGGCAATATGGTGCCTGGTTGGTCACTGTCCAAACTTGTCCTCCCAGGTGATGACTGTCGGGTTCATGACCCCAAGAGTGGCTACGAGTTCAACCTGAGCTCTCTGAAGGGAAGAGATTACCCGAGCAGGGTTGGTAAGTACATCTACCACCTGTCGGTCTGCGGGGGGCTCCAGAGAGACGTCTGCACCCACAAAGACACAGGCCTCGGGCTGGTCTCATCCTGCCAGGTGGACGGAAACAACCACAAGATCGCAGGTACGGAAATCGATGCATATTCAGATTTTTTTATTCAGTATTTGTGCCATTGTTCTTGTGTTTATCCCTTTTGTGTGTATGTGTGTGTTTTCACATGTGTGAATGCATTCAGGAATGGCAAACCAGTTTCTTAGCTATGTGGGAGACCAGATCATCCTGAACTACACCAACGGAGAGACCTGTCATAAAGTATACAACAGGTCAACAGAGATTTACTTCTCCTGCGACCCTGACAGGCATCCTGTAAGTTTTACACACACACAAAGACAGAAAATCAGCTGATCCCACTGCTACTGATATAAATGACTCTGCTATAAATTTTTGAGGAAGCTTGGTCTATGACTGAGACCTCATAAGAAATTTGTATGCGGCGTAATGTGCTGGAAAAGGCATCATTTTGTTGTTTGTTTCCACTAAGACAGAATGTGACCCGGGTCAGGTAACAGGCGGTCAACAGCTTTTTAGTGATGTTGACTTGTTGTGTGTGTTTTGTCGCTTCATTTGTTAAGGGAGCACCACAGTTTATCAAGGAGACTCCAGACTGCACCTACATGTTCAACTGGCCCACCGCTCTGGCCTGCATCCCAGTCAAAACCACCAGCTGCTCCTACAAGTAACAATCCTCCTCCATCCTCCTCCTGCTCCTTCCTCTTGCTCCATCTTGTGTATTCTTCCTTTCTTTCTCCTTTTTCTCGTTCTCTCCTTTTTCTTCTTTTCGTAACAGTAATTCATTTATTATAAACACTTGTGGCAATAATGGGGTAAAAATCTGTCTTTGGTGTAATTAAACTTCATTTTCTATGTGACCGATTTATTGGTTAATTACGAGTGAATTACGCTTTTTACGCTATAATAGGTTTCTTTTTACATGCAGCAGACCTGCACCATTTGCCAGTATTTTATCCTACTTTTAATGTATTTCTGAAAATAGCTGTTATAAGTGGAAGCCACAGATTCTCCTGAGTGTCAGTCAATATTTAATAAGGAAGTTTTCAAGGATCCATCTGCTAGAGAAAGAAAAACAGGAACAAAGAAAGTTTGATCTGTCAAAAATAATCTGAGGAAATAAATGTTTCCTAGAATTGATTTGAATTCCTTCTCATCTCCTTGAGTCATTGCAGACACAATCAGGACAGGTACTTATAAATCAGTATTTTTTAGTTTGCTTTGTCGGCATTAAGCTTCACAGTTACAGTATGATCCACTGCTGGAAATTCAACACACGGTTGCATTAAAATGAAACTGAAAATATCTGTATCTGATCAGACAGCAACGACAATGTAATGACCAACATTAAAACAGGAACAGTTAATAGCTGTTCAGAAAAAAACAGAATTTTCACCCTGTGCTCATCTGTTCTGTCCTCAGTGACGATCAGGGCCACTCGTACGACCTCTCCCCTCTGGCTCTGGACTCTTGGAACTGGGAGGTGGAGCCTTCTACTGTGGACACCCAGAAACGATTCTACATTAATGTCTGCAGGTCGCTGGTTCAGCAGCAAGGTCAGTGTGCAGAATTATTCTCTTGTGTTCTTTATTCAGTAAAGCACACAGTAATACTGTGGGATCTAATAGGATTTTTCCGTGGGCCCTGGTTAGTCTGCTTTATCTTTATTTATTTTGGTCATCCTGATTTAGTCCCTTTCACTGCCCGTCACTTCTATAGAAATTACAATGAAAATGACATTCGTGAAAATGAATCCGCTGCTCCTCTTGTAATAGGTTCGTGGAAGTGTCCCTCCAGTGCGGCGTCCTGTCTGAAGTCCGGAGATGAATATGCGAGTCTGGGTCAGGTGGAGTCTGGTCCTACGCTGGATGGAAATATCCTGAAGCTGCAGTACACCAGCGGCCACGGCTGTCCCGATGGAAAACGCAACAAGAGCAGCATCATCCGCTTCAAGTGTGACAAAGACAGAGTGGTGAGGAATACACTGTGCACTACACAGAATATGTTGGGGTTGGACAGATACATACATACTCTTGTAGTCTGAATTTGAGCCTGATGTCTGTCAGACGATCAATCACAAGCATGTTCCTGTCGCCCATCCAGGACTCCCGGCCTACTCTGATCTCTGCCCTTGAGGATTGTGTCTACACCTTCCTGTGGTTAACAGCTGCTGCCTGCCCTCTGAACAGCACTCAACACGACAACTGCATGGTCACCAACCCAGCTACAGGTCAGACAGCCTGTTCTATACACAATGAATATACACATACCTGTTATACCTGCATACTAATATGTTTTGTTGACAGGTGACAGTAAAAACTGGAAAAATCTCTTCAGTATTTGAGTTAGTGGTTAAGGATGTACTGGAGTTTTAATATTTCTACAAAATGGGACCTCCGAAGGTGTCTCATGTTGAACTTTTCTCCCTCAGGTCATTTGTTTGATTTGAACACCCTGTCAAAGGAAGGTGGTTACACTGTCTACGATCATCAGGAGCACAGGAAGATGTTCCGCATAAACATCTGTGGAAGCGTGGCCAACACTGGTTGCAACCCTGAAAGCGGTATGTGCATCCACCCGGTGACAGAGCGTCTTTCAGGTCTTTATTTTTTTAGGATATACACCACATTAACACCTACATTACCTGCATTCTTTTCTTTAAACAGAACTAGGTGAAGTTATATTCAGAGTCTCTTTCCTTACGAGAGAATCTTTGCAGAAACCAAAGGCTGTGATTTATTTTGGAACAGATCAGACTTTCTAACACGAGGATGGATTGACTAAGAATTCCTTCAGTTCTCTTCTGGTTACTGTTTCATCTTGCTCATACGTTTGGGTGGTTTATGTAACACTGAGGACATGCGTCACCGCTGTTTGTCAACCGCAACACACAGCACCAAAGGGAACATAATGACAGACCTGAAATACCATACTTCTCAAATTACTGACTGCTGTTTTACCAGGGTGTAGTAGATATTACACAATAAACTGCAAAGTACTGAGAGAGCACATATCTCAGCCAAAGTTGTACAATAGGTCTGAATTTGTATATAAATGTATATAAATGTTTTATCCACATCTGGAATTGCATCAGAGTACATAGTAACAGACAGCTATGGGATGCATGTGCCGTACAGTTAATTAAAATGTTAAAACGTAGCAGCAGATCAGAAATGTACCATAAAGTTTGGCATTCTCTAACATGCGTGTTGTGTTTTAGCTGTGTGTATTAAGGACGCCAGCACAGCGGTGAGCGGTGGTCAGGTGAGCAGGAAACTTGCATACAAGGATCATGTTGTGGAGCTGACGTATGAAGGAGGAAGTCCCTGCCCGGCAAACCCCGACCTCAAACACAGCACCATCATCCACTTTATCTGCAGGTGCTTCCCCCTCAGCCTCTGCCCTCGTTTCTAGTTAGCTTTGGTCATTTTGTCATCACGGTTTTTATTTCTGTTTTCTTCTGCAGCTACTTATAAACTTATGTTACCTTTTTTAAGATGAAGTATTTGTATTTCTCTTTAATATCTTAAAAAATCCAAGCCCTTATACTTAATGGCCTATGACAGTGCAGTGTAGTGAACCACAACCACACCGTTCAGGTGGAGATGACTGAAAACTTATATAGCAGAATAACAGAATAATCCAAGTCACTGAAACAGTGCATAGATAGATATATATTTGACTGCATTAGTTTTAGCTTGGTGTACCTAATAAACTGGAAACCAAGTGTATTTTGGCAGAAGTTTTCAAGGCAATTGGGAGAAATCAGCCAAAAACTTTTTCTTTGAGCTTCAGTATGTTTACTTTTTTAAGAGGAAAACGTAAATCTGTTGGCAGGTGTTTGAGCTGTCAGCCTGTTTGTGTCCTGTAATGTATTTGTTATGGGAGAGACTGAAATATTATTATTATTTACCTTGTGTTTCTGTAGGCCGCCTAACATGGGCTCCGCCCCCCCAGAGCCAGTCCTCATTGACTCAGATGCTGAAACCTGCACACACTTCTTCTCTTTCCACACACCCCTGGTCTGTGAGCAGCCTGTAAGTGTGTTTGTGTGTTTGTCAGTGCGATAAGTCAGAGTACAGTGACTCTCAGAATGTCTGCTTCATAAAGTATTTTGAAGAATCTTGGCTAGAGAGGGTTTACCCATCCAACATAGTTAAAAAATAACTGAAAAGGAATGTGTTGTCATGAGTAAATTAAATTAAGTGTATGGTTTGTTATGAATTACACAAAACCTGTGTGTGCCGTGATATATTGTATAGCAGTTCAACTAACTGGTCAACATCACAAACCATACCATAACATCTAAACACTGTCATACACACTATTATCAGCCCCTTAGTTGTGGATATATTGGCTTTTTGCAGAAATAATAGGATACTGTAAAGAGGGTCAGTTTTTATATTAAGAAGTTATTTCCACATATTCAGGTGGAAAATGTGCTGCATTCCTTCACAAATTAGCACTTAATAAGCCATTTCACAGAGCAAATTGAATTTCAGCTGAGTGTAGTTTGCAGGTGGACTATAATCAACTTTGAGAGATTTCTCAAGGATGATCAAAGGAGACAGGAATGCAGTATTACACTTGTGTTGCAGCAGAGGCGTGGGATGGTCTCTGACACACTTGTTCCAAAACAATTCCGGCACCTTAGCAGAGAACTGGTCGGGCGAAGTGGTGGTCATCCTGCAATATCCAAAATAATTCTTTAAACTCAGGTGCATTTAGAAAACCAAATATTGGAAGGAAACTTTGGACAGCCGTTGTATAGCCAATAAAAGAGTAATAACACTGCAGTTCAGAATGGTTGTGTTCTTTTGCTTTGGGTTTGGCTTTCTGAAGCCTAAAATTTATTCTTTTTCCTTGTGTTCTGACCCACAGCCTGCTTCTTTAATTCCTGTTTCCTTTAATCTTTCAGGTAAAATGTTCAGTCCGGAATGGCTCTGCTACCATAGACCTGACTCCTCTGATTCATGTCAGTGGATACTACACAGCAACAGGTGAGTGAACATCTGACCACCGACACGCAGAATTCATACGTCGGATAATTTTTGCTCGCAGTGATGGAACTCTAAATGCATTCTCAAAATAACACAGAGCAAGTGTTGTACAACATGCATATGTTTCTGTTTCTCTTCCCCAATATCGTCCTTGCAGATGAGGCAGTGGACCAAAGTGATGGGTCTCCAGACTTCTACATTAACGTCTGTCTGCCTCTGAACCCTATCCCCGGGGTCACCTGTCCCCCTGGAGCTGCCGTCTGTTTGGACCCTGATAATGGACCACCAGTGGTGAGATACACTGACCAATGCTGTCCTTTGCACTGTTTTCAGACAGGGTAGATAAAGGACCATTTATTTTTACCTCAGTTCCGTGTAGTTTGATGCCTTGTAAAGAAAACCAGAGGTGTAGTTAAAAACTGGAGGCAAATCATGGAGGAAGAAGAAGCGGGGTTGAAAATACTGTTGAAATAGTCTGTTCCTTTTTTCTTTCCTGGTGATGAGCTTGTTTTTTTGATCCTGTCTCTAACACCCTCTCTCTTTAACTCTCTTCTGTCTCTTAAAGGACATTGGACACACTACCAATGGTCCTGAGATCAACAGTGCAACAGGGAAGGTGTTCATCACCTATTCCAGCTCCACCAAGTGCGTCGCTGACCCTGCACAGAACTACAGTTCAACGATTATCTTTACCTGTCAGAGAGGCCTGGAGCTGGTCAGTCCACACATCTATGTCCTTGATGATGACAATATTTGCACATGCGCTGGTACTGTGCATCTTTGAGGATTTATTTTTGAACAAACGGGTAACCTGTGTGTCTGTATCCAGGGCTCTCCACAAATGCTGGGGCTGCAGGGATGTGTGTATTTGTTTGAGTGGGCGACACCTGTGGTCTGTTCAGATGCCACCAACACCAGCGGCTGCCGGCTCACTGACTCCCAGCTCCAGTTTACCTTTGACCTTTCGGCCCTTACTGGTGAAGTCCAGGTGAGCTCCACCAAGATTGCATCCCAGTGATTTTGAACTCTCTTTGATTAGAGGTACACCTGGATATTCCCGTCGTCAGAGAACATAGCAAATCCAGGTATTAGACTGCAGCTCTGGCTACCAGTTAAGAATTGTGGTAAAGTTACGTCTTTGTATGTTAGGTGCCAGGACCCTCCGGCACCTACCACATCAATGTCTGCGGCTCAGTGGCAGAGCCGGCCTGTAAGAACAGTACAGTTTGCCGGGTGTCTGGTTCGGCTTCAGACAAGTTCGCTGCATCGTTTGGCATCAGGAGCGCCATGACAATGGACTTCAGACATGAAGAGCAGGCCGTACTGATGCAGTACGGTGGGGGAGATCCCTGCCCGCCAGGTAAGTCTGCTGTACTTACCTTATTTACCACCCCCTCAAAAGGCTTACAATCTCCAAGGGATGAGATTTTAAAGTGAAAACACTTATTTCCAACAGGGTCCCACAATGTTAAAAGACAAAACAAAAGACATACGACATAAAACTAAACAGTAAAACCCTGAGTTCCAAAATTAAACATCAAAACAAGCAACTGGAAAGCAACTGAACGAGTAGTTTATGTGTTTGTGTGTTCTAGTGACAGGCGAGGGTGAGGTATGTGTGTTCCCCTTCATTCTCATGAAGAGGTCGTACACAGAGTGCACCACAGACGAAAGGACAGACGGCAGAAAGTGGTGTGCCACCACCGCCAACTATGACACGGACAGGAAGTGGGGCTTCTGCAGTGCAGGTGACAGGTTTTTTTTAAGCAGGAAAGTTGAAGACAGGGAAAAATGGTCATTCATGTCACTATTTCAAAGCACCAGTGTGCAATTATGCCACCAAAACTTTGTTTAAACCTTCCAACCCTCCTGGATCTTCACCAGTTCACTGGTTCCCGTCCCGTACAGTACGTCTATGAGCTGTGAGCGCGGGAACCAAAAAATGATTTGACCTTTAGGGTGTTAAGCTGGTTAGATTAAAATGTTGATGGTGCATTCAGGGACTTATGGAAAAATGCAGTGACACACTTATCCTGCTTAATCACAAAAAAGGGAGAAATTAAGTAAATGGTGATTTGTTATTTCATTTGTATGATTGCGGTTCCTTGATTTCTTCTTGATGTTCAAAATGCTTTGTTTATTACCTCACCCGTCACTTCACTCTGGCTTTGCTCTCTCCTCTCCAGCCACTGGTAAACGTCAGTCCTCCATAATGTTTACCTGCAACCAGTCTGCAGGCCATGGTTCTCCACAGCTGCTCTCAGAGACGGCAGATTGTTCAGCCACTTTCCAGTGGAAGACCAGTGCTGTTTGTCCCCCAAGGAAGATGGAGTGTAAGCTGGTCAGCCAGCATAAGACCTTCGACCTTCGAACCCTGTCCTCCCTCACTGAGCCGTGGAAGTTTAGCCACAAAGGAGATTCGTAAGTCTGGGTTTAGTTATGGTTAGGTACCATTTACAGTGTAACTCCTTCTTCTAATCATAGATTTATTTTCATATTCATCGATACATGTTTTTTCTTTTTCTTTTTCTTTTATCCTTAGTCCAAAAAGAGAAAAATCGAGCTAGAAATGTAATAAATGAAGTTTATCAGCGAAGCACTGCGAATTAGAAATACTCTTAATTCACAGTGTTTTCATCTAAAGCCCTTGAGCTTTGATTTCCTGGCTCAGTTTGTTCATAAATGACCCCCTTTCCTGTTTATCTGTCTTCAGGTATTTCATCAACCTGTGTCAGGGTATCCACGGTGGATTGCCAGGTTGTCCAGAAGGAGCAACTGTGTGTCGACGCTCAGCAGCAGGACAGACTCAGACCCTGGGACAAGTTTACACTCAGAAAATGAGCTACACTGGTGGGTAGTCAAGTCAAATACACTTCAGTACGACTGATGCTCAGTAGAACTGTTTAAGGGCCAGTAGTGATATCTCAAGGTCAATGTTTGGTACTTAAGTTCACGTTCATTCTTACAAGAATTTAACAGCAGATATTGATAAAACATTTTTTTTCGGAATTGGATCTTTCACTGGATATTTTAACTTACCACCTAAAATTGACTGAAAGCAGTGGAAGCTTTGAGGGACAGAATCAAATAAAAAATCAATAATAGATGAATATTGGATAGTGTGTTTTTTTTTGTGCATTAGAAAAATTGATCATCATGTCTCAAACTTTTTTCATGTCTCTGCAGATGGAAAGATCTCTGTCAGGTATTCGGAAGGAGATGCTGTCTGTGGTAATGGAGTGAAGGCGAAGACTGTGATTCAGCTGAGCTGTGGCTCCACTGTTGGACGCCCAGCGCTCATCAGGTAACACACACACACACACCAGTGAAGTGAATTTTTTCACAGATTTAAAGATTTTCATCTGTGGTTTTTGTATCTTTACGACACATGATGCTGTAATAGACAATAAACCACATTCTGCAGTAACATTCATTTACTCTTTGGTTCAGCATTTCCAGCTGCCAGTTAATGACAGAACTCTGTGTTTGTCTTTAAAGTTAAACTTTCTCTTTTGTTTGAGGTGCTTTGCAGAACATTTCTTTTTTCTCAGCTGACTTAAACGTGTTCACAGCCATGAGCTTGTCTGCTTTGAATATAAATGCTTTATACCGAAGTGTTAAATTGTCTTTTTTCCAGCTTTCCTTGTTAGTTTCTAGAAAATTTATATTTTTAAGTTTATGTACTTCACTACCACAATATCATTTGCTTTAACTTCCCACTAAATGTTTACTTTAGAGGGAAGTAAACATGTTTTTTGGTTTTAAATATGTTAGTTAAATTAAAATCTTACAAATGGCTTTCTTAAATGTGCATTGAGCAGCTCTCCTAACAGTATCTCCTCTCTATCTGTGGATGTGTCTGTGTGAGCAGTGTTGATGAGGCATCATGCGAGTTTGTGATTGGCTGGGAGACTCGGTTGGCGTGTGTGGTGAAGCAGCGCGAGGTGGAGCTGGTGAACGGGACGATACAGGTTCCTGACACTGGAGTCAGCCTCAGCCTGGGAGTGCTCTACTTCAGGTAAGGAGGGGGGAAATTCTGGACTGTGATCAGAATCAGAAATTATATTTACTTCAATCAGATGAATTTCAATTTTCTTCTTTTTGCCCACATTCATTCACTTAGCCACCATCAGGCATCTGGAGACATCCGGCCCAACGGTGACCGCTACATCTATCACATCCAGCTGTCGGGCATCACCAACAACTCCCTGCCCAGCTGCCTCGGTGCCAACATCTGCCAGGTGAAGCTCAACGGATCCTACAGACGCAAGATTGGTTTCTCCAGCAAAGCCACGTACTACATCAGAGGTAATTCATTTGCTGGCCCCCGTTTCCGTTGTCTTTATTTGTGAACAGAGTCATTCAGTCACAGCTGAAAATGATCACTAAGGCCATGTCAACATCCTCTCTGCTTTTCCATCAGGAGGAAACCTGGAAGTGTCGGTGCCCTCTGAGTCAGAGTGTGGCCGAGAGAAAACCAAAACCGTGTCTTCCACCATCACGTTCCACTGTAACCCCTCGGCAGGTGTCGGCATCCCAGAGTTCGTGCTGGAGACGGACGGATGCCAGTATCTGTTTGTGTGGCACACAAACGCTGTGTGTGGTCTGACGTGAGTAAACACCTTTGCACTTAATTGTACAAGACATAAAACTATAATTTACTTTTTACTCCAGACAGAAATCTTGGCAAATCTGTGTAAGGCTTCTTTCTAAATTGTCCTGCAGAACTGTTGATACACAGTCATACGACGACAGCAGCGACGCTTCAGCTCTTTCCAGGCGGAGCCAGGCGGCGGGAGTGGTGCTCAGCCTCCTGTTGGTGGGTCTGTCTGTCTGTCTGCTGGGATTTTTGCTCCACAAGAGAGAGAGAAGGTGAGGCCACAGGCATCGTTTGGCTGGATGTGTTTTGTTTTTGTTTGTTTTTTTCACCTGACATTATTGTTTTCCTTGTTTTTGTCTCTTTCCAGGGAACTTGTGATCCAGAAGGTTGCTGGCTGCTGCAGGAGAGGAAACCAGGTCTCCTATAAATATTCCAAGGTAGGTTGATCGAATGAATGACTGAATCCTCCAATGAATGAAAGCTGCTTCAGATTCCAGTGTGTTTGAGGTAAGCATTTCCAGCTGGGCACTTCAATTTGAAATTGTGCTTTTAAAGGATGCTGCATCTGATTCAGTGGGGTATTTAGATCCCTCTTCTCTTACTTTTTTGTCACTTCATTCACACAATTTACAGACTGAAACCCAGGTGTTTGGTTTTCATGCTTTCTTAAAAAATATCTAAGGTACAGCCACAAGCTGCTACAGTCACATAATTACAGGTGGCTCAAAGATCGTCTCCATCTCCGGATCCAAAATCTGAATTATGGCGGCCTGACTGTACACAGCTCTTTGATGAGGATAACCGAATAATTTTTAAAGAACAAAACTTTGCACTAACTCGCCTTTAAATGTTCAGGTCAACATGGACGAAGAAGGGGGCGAGGAGGAGATGGAGTGGCTGATGGAGGAGCTCGAAGCCCCTCCCACATCCTCTTCCTTGTCGTCCCACCGGGGCAGGAGTAACCATGGCAACGGTCACATCACGACCAAGCCTGTCAATACAGACGGTCTGCGCTCGTTCACGCTGGACGACCAGGAAGACGACAGCGAGGACGAGGTGCTGAGCGTCCCGGGGGTGCAGGTGGTGAAATCGTCCGGACTGTCGAGACACTCTGCGGCTCATCGCAGTGCCTTCCTACAGGTGAGTGTTGCCTCCACATCAGTCCAGGTGTTACTGCGTCTTACTCATTTAAAAATACTCTTGCAGCCTTGTTAATTTGACTCACCTTGTTTTTCACAAGCTACTTGATCCAAACCCTTAAGGTCCTGAGTCAGAACTGTTAAGTAACAACAGTTGATGAACTTAAATTACTGATAGGATGTGAATGAAAGATCTTCAGGATCAGCTCGAGACATCTTTGCTCAGAAACCTCACAGAAGTTTTTCGTTTCAGGAGGAGAGCGACGAGGACCTGGTCGGCCTCCTAGACGAGTCAGACCGGAAGAGGAAGAGCAGCAAACCTCGCTCTTCAGGCCTTAACCACGGTAATAACACGGCAGCCAATAGGAAACTGGACGAGGATGACAGTGACGAGGACCTCCTCAGGGTGTGATGTCACTTCCTCCCTCCCACTCCCCCTCCTCCATCCAATCTGAACTCTTCTCTCTCAGTGAATGTCTCCATAATAGCAACAACACCAGTGAAATACCACCAACATACTGACGGCAGAAACCTTTTTTTGGGGATTTTTTTTTTTTTTTTTTTTTTGGTTGAACTGCACCTTTACTTGGCCTCAGACTCTATCCAGTCCACTGTCTACACACTGTCGATGTTAGCACACGGTATCTTATTTATTGATTAATGATTATTTAAAGTCTTCTCTCATGTTTTCTTTTATAATTCTGAATTGAAATAATAACAGGCCAGTTGAGACTTTAGAAATGAACCCCGGGGACACGGAGCAACATCCTTCTCTCTCAGTGTATTCTCTGACTCAGCTAAATGAAATCGATCTTTTCATGTAGTGTTTTGAAATGATGCTGTGCCATTGCTTTAGCACTTTATTGTAGCATTGATTAACTGAAATTGATGCATTTCATTGCAGACTGAGCGAACGTGCATTTGAAACTAGTTTTGGGGTTGATTCATGCTTTGGTTTTTAACGTCCATTGGCCCATTAGGACTCTATTAGAAAACTGTGGTGAAATGTACAGTGAAATAGCTCAACAGCGAAACAGTTAAGCAGGTTTTTGGCCAAAATCAATAGCTATCAAAGGAAATAAGAGGATACTGGTTCAGTTCCCGGGACGTGGGCGGTGATGGTGTCGGCTTGTGTTGTTTCTAAAGGGAATGATGACGCCCACCTTTTCTTGCTGTTTACAGTTGTTATGAAAGCAGATCTTTGCTCTTTCTTTCCCCTCGAAAAGAAAGCACGATGCCTTCCTGATGATGAATTTTACCTAGCATATTCATCAATGAATCATGTCCAGAGACAGACTGATTTTTGTCTTGTTTTGATCAGAGACATTGTACATAGATGATAATGTTCTATAATATGGACATTTTGTTTGTTTGTTTGTTTGTTTGTTGTCTTCACCGGTGAATTGCTCACACATTTGTTTTTATGATTATTTAAATGGTTGTCTGAGCTGATTATCTGTACGTATCTCTGTTCTGTGTGGAAATAGAGATGGCCTTAAGTGTGAATGGACGGTCTGCGACGGCAGAGGTTGAAAGTGAAACCCGAGATGTTAGTTTAGCTTGTGCTGGTTTTGAAGTCCCCCCTCCCGCTAAAGCCATATTTCTTCAGCCACCGTCGGCACTAATGTATAGAAGTTTGGGAATTTTCTTCCGCTTGCACGCTCTTGTACAGTAAAGACTTCGGGTCTGTGATGGTGGAAGCTGCTGTGTCAAAAGTAACTCAGTAAAGCCAAGTTTTTGTAGAGCTGAAAAAAAAAGCCCTTTTTAGCCAAATGCATGTGACGATAAGACAAAAGAAAGAAATGAATTATAAATATATCAGGAGTCCAGGCAGTCGACTTGCATTTAACATATTAGTGTCAAAAAGGATGTGAGTAGTGGCAGAAGAGCCACGGCGCAGCTGTTCAGGTAAAGTTAGTGATTTCATTTCTTTCTAAGATGAAATCAGACTGACTGCAGTGTTCCCACGTGAGAGCGATGAGTAAACCTACACAGAGTATTAAGGTGCTGTCCCACTTGCAGCTTGTTTGCATTTATCTGCACCAAAGCAGTTGTTCTAAATTGTGGTGTTTCATTTGATTATTGATTATTTTTTTCAGTGACTCAATTATCTGTTTAGACTACAAAATGTAGTAATAGTGGAAAAGTGGCCGTAGTTCAAGGTAACATTTTCAACTGTTTTCTATCAACATCGATCAGAAAAATCCAGAGAAAAGGAGCTGACTCATTTTGATAATTAATGGTAATTTAGCAGCAAAAATGCCAAAGTTCTGTGTTTTCAGATTCTTAAATGGGAGGATTTGGTGCTTTTCTGTGTTAAATATCATTGTAAATTAAACATGTTCAGACTTTGGATCAAAACCAACAATTAGAAAACATCACGCTGATCTCTGGGAGACTGTGTTTGGCATTTTTCACTATTTACTGACGTTTTCTAGCCTAAATCGTCCATCAGTTAATTAAAAAAGTGGCCGAGGTGTCATTCGTCTTTTACTGTCAGTAAACACTTGTTCTTATTTTTAGGCGATTTGGTTCATTTGTTCTCTGATGAAGCTGCACTTCTGATGAAATATCTCATTTTAGATGTCAAACAAAAGGAAGTAAACAATCCAGAGACTGGTAAAACCGCTTAAATATAATTATGATGAATGTACAACCTGGGGAGAGCACCCGTCAATCCACAGACTGACATTTACTATCACAAAAAATGACGCACTTACACAGACTCTGTGTGTTTATTACATGGTGATCACATGGTCTACGGTACGAAGGGTAGTGAGGGTCAGTTCACTCCTGCGTTTCCTCAGTATTCAGTCCACAGAAACTAAAGTTATTAACAGACGTGAGGTCATTGCTAAAATCTCGTTACCAATCAACAGAGAAGGTTCACCATTCAGGGTATTTCTAAAGCTTTGTACACAAATTTGTTAAAACAGGTTTTTGTAAGATGCCACTTGTCCAAAACACAGACAAAACGACAAAAAAAAAAATTCTTCAACTGGGATTTGCAATGTAAACATCAGTATTTTATACGGATTGGTTGGGTTGTGCCATAAAAGTGAAATCAAATACGAAACATCATCATATTCTGGTCCCTCTGCTTCAGGTATTCAGTGACTTGTTTTTCATCGTCTCTGAGATCACAAATCGAACGTCAGCAAGGATTTTAGCTTTGTTTTCTTCTTCTTCTAAAATCTCATTCATCATGTTACCTGTGAATGACTGAAGATCTTAGTAGAGAAACCGTGTGATGGAGCTACTGATCTGATAC
Source organism: Toxotes jaculatrix (assembly GCF_017976425.1). Lineage (NCBI taxonomy): Eukaryota > Metazoa > Chordata > Actinopteri > Toxotidae > Toxotes > Toxotes jaculatrix. The sequence goes on from NC_054412.1 coordinate 2,759,360, forward strand.
TGTGACGTGTTTTACCCAAAGTGAAAGTTGATTTGAGAGCACAGAGAAGGAGGCGATAGCACAGAGTAAAATAACTGCAGTCACAGATGAGCTGCGGTGAAATGTCAGCGGTCCATCACTGGCGCTTGCAGACTTGACCGATTTTCGTTTATTCAGCAGGTGGAGTTTTGAAAAAGAACCTCAGCTGTGGTCGTCGTGTGGTGGTCGGTAAATCTCTTTACTTCACAGTCTTGACCTGATTGGAGGTTTGAACTGGAATAAAAGCATCTACCTGTGTTTGGCACTTTGTGACTCATCTCTCCTGAGGAGAAGTAGTAGCACTCCTCACTACAGAGAAGCAGATGGTACCGTTCAGTATGTGAAGTCCTTTCCCATCGTTGCATTGAGTCTGTTTCTGCTGTATTTAGCACCAAAGTTTGTGTGGCTCATCTGCATGTTACTGTACTGAAGCTTCTCTTTCCCATGAAGAAATGAATGGACGTTCTTGTGCTTTTTTTTTTTTTAATCGTCACTCGAGCAGAGAAGCGTTTTGGGTGTGAGATTAACTTCAGAAGCCGACAAACAAGCTGGGAGAATTCAGTGACTTAAAAAAAGCACAAGAATTTTTCTGTTATGATTCGGTACTATGGGAGATCATTATTCTGTTTTACTTAGTGTACGTTGTCTGATATGTTTTTCAGCTCTTTGCCTGTTTTCCTATTTAAAGAAAACATTGATGTAAAAAATATTGCATTATTTGAATAAATAAGAGATACGCTGTTTATTACTGTTGTGGTTTAATCACATATTCTGTTACTGGTAAGACAGAAATTTTAAAAAAATGAAAGAAAATGGAAGAAAGGAAGAATTGAGATTTGACTTCGACATGAGACTTAAAAGCAAAAAAATTTGTGCAACAGCAAATGAATCTAAACTTGACTTGTGCATGTATCCAGCTGGTTGACTCACACTGGCTGATTCCTCCGACAAGGCAAGGACTTTCAAAGAGAAGGTGGAGCATGAGCACCGGATCATTTTTGATCCCCCTCTGTAGCCCCAGCCAACTCCACAATGGCAGTAACTTAATAAACCAGTGATGGTGGCTCTCCTTCCAGTAAAGTCCCCCCACTGTTTGAGGGCTTCACTCGTAGCTCCACGGCAGAAACAAGTCTAACAGAATGTTAACTGATTGACAGCATTGCTGACCATGTTCACATGTGCATGAGATGCAGAGACAGTCTGCATAAGCAGGTCCATGTGTTAGTGTGTGTGTTATGTTAATGAACCCCTGGTAGACCATGTCAGGTTCAAATGACACCCAGTGTGACGTCTGAAAAAGTGATGGCAAACATGTTTTAATGCTCCGCTGCACTGCAGGTACAGCGACGACGTCTTTCTCTGGACCTTTGCTCCTGATCGTCCTGTTAAAAACCCAAAGGACTTCACTTCAGTGGTCACTCACACGCTTTGGCACTGCGATAGAAATTAGTCAGGGTTATTTTTTTTTGCAGTTTAGTGAAAAGAAATCAACACCTCTGCAACCATGACCACTTTTGACGACATCTTGGAAGAAGCTGGGAAGTTCGGCCGCTGTCAGAAGCGTATCTTCGCCCTGCTGTGCATGGTGTCCATGCCCTGGGCCGGTGTGTACGTCGGCATCGTCTTCCAGGGTTTCACCCCGGATCACTGGTGCCGGGACTCTGCGGTGGTGGAGAGGAGGCAGGCGTGCGGCTGGAGCCCGGCAGACAGCCGCAGGCTGACGGTGCCTCTGGTCAACAGCTCTGGAGTCCTGCAGCAGAGCAGCTGTGAGCAGTACGACGTGGACTGGAACAGCACAGGACTCACCTGTGACACACAGGACCTGGACCTCAGCAAAACTCCCACAACCACCTGCAAAGAGGGCTGGGAGTATGACTACGAGGGAAGACGGTCCTTTGTCACTGAGGTAAGAAGCAACAGGGTGTTTTTGACAAATTCACATCTATCTCTGTGTATAAAATGATCCACACTGAAGGACAATTTAAATTTTAAAGCCACTTTGTACAGGATTTATATGACTGTAGCAAAAAATAAAAGAAAAAGACAATGCAATCCTACATACCACAAATGTAATCTGTTACTTTAAAGGAACTTTTGTTTTTTTTGTTTTTTTTTTTTAAATGTGCAGGCATTTTTTTTTATTTTAAATCTTTGGACATACTCAGGCCAGTTGTTTCTCCCTGCTTCCAGGCTTTATGCTAAGCTAAACTAATCAACCCACACTTTGTACTTCATGCACAGGCATGAGAATGGTGTCACTCTTCCCATCAAACTGGGAGAAGTATTTCCTAAAAACACCAGCAGCGAATGCTTGTTGTCACTGACCTTGTGTGTTTGTGTGCGTCGTCCCAGTTTGACCTGGTGTGTTCAGATGGGTGGCTGGTGGACATGTACCAGGCCACTCTCAACGTGGGATTCCTGGTTGGGAGCATCGCTATTGGTTACCTGGCCGACAGGTGAGTCTGTGATTGAGGAGGGAACTGTTTAATTCGAAGGCACTGAATTTTCTTCCAGGTTTAATTTTGACAGGATACAGACGAATGACTGTTGTTGTCACTGGTCGTCTTTGTTTGTGTGTCTTCCTCCAGGTTTGGCAGGAAAATGAGCTTCTTGATGTCCAACCTGTTGAATGGGATCGCAGGGATCCTGGTGGCCGTGGCTCCAAACTATGTGTCTTTACTGGTTTTCAGAACGCTTTACGGGTTTGGAGTAAAAGGAGGCTGGGTGGCTGGATACGTGCTGAGTAAGAGCGACATTTAACCTCACAGCTTTCATCTCGCCGTCTCACTTACATCTGTCACAGCTGTCACTCCAACAAAAACATCTGGAACATCATTTAAAATGTGAAACCTTTCTTCTTCTTCTTCCTTCTCAGTCACAGAGATCGTGGGAGTGGAGTACAGGCGTACGGTGGGAGTCATTTACCAGATGTTCTTCAGTGTCGGGATCCTCCTCCTCCCTCTGCTCGCCTACTTCATCACAGACTGGCGCTGGCTGCAGGTCGTCATCACCGTCCCCTACATCCTCTTCCTGTCCTACTACTGGTGAGACATGCCATTCTGAGTTTGCTTCTCTTAGCTCCTCAGGCAGTGAGCTCTGCAGCTGAGGGGGAGCGGCCCCGGTCACCTTTAATGACACACAAGAAAAAAAAAGTTGTGCATTTATTTGCCTGTGCAAGATCAAGTTTGTTGTTGTTTCCTCATGAATGTTTTGTACTCGCAGGTTCATTCCTGAATCTCCACGATGGCTTCTCTCTCAGAACAAAAAGTCCAAAGCTGTAAAGGTCACTGAGGACATGGCCAAAGAAAACAAGAAGACTCTGTCCAAAAACATCGAGGTAGCTCCTGTTGAAGTGATTTACTCTGTTCTTATATAATTACACATCCTACCATAACATTGAATCGGCTGAAGCAGTTGTTTGTAAAATCTTCTAATCTTCTGATCTGTCTATGTGAAAATACGCTGAAACAAGTTTTAATTAGAGGTATCACTCAAAAATGTATATTTGATCCTGCAGACTCTGACAGATGAGAACGCTGACTCCTGTACGGCCTCCTTCTTGGACCTGATCAGAACTCCGAAAATGAGAAAGCACACTTTCATCCTCAGCTACAACTGGTGAGTTTTCAGATAGAAAAACAGTTTTTTGATACAGAAACAATTTCCAAGCTCTAACAAACGAAATAAAACCACCGCTGCCTCCTCCAGGTTCACCAGTGCTGTGGTCTACCAGGGTTTGATCATGAGGCTGGGAATTCTGGGAGGAAACGTCTACATCGACTTCCTCATCTCCGGCCTGGTGGAGTTCCCCGCCGCTTTCCTCATCCTCTTCACGATTGAACGTATCGGCCGACGTCTTCCCTTCGCCTCCGCCAACATCGTCGCCGGAGCCTCCTGCTTCATCACGGCCTTCATTCCTGACAGTGAGTACGAGGGGAGATTATGACAAACACATAGAAAGTGATGAGGAAACCCAGTCAGATATCATCAGATTGCAGCGTCCTAGTAAACTGAAAGTCGTTTTAATTTTAAAATGACGTTTCTCTTTCTCTTCTTGCAGGTATGTTCTGGTTTAAGACAGTGGTGGCCTGCATCGGTCGGCTGGGGATCACCATGGCCTTTGAGATGGTGGTGTTTGTTAACACTGAGCTCTACCCAACGTTTGTCAGGTAAAATCTGATCTGAGGACCATCAGTACGGGCGCTGGTGTCATTTTATCCATAAATCATCTATTTATTGTTATTTCAGTTTGTTCACAATGAAAAATGAGTGTCACTGTATGTGCATCCTGTATGTTATCGCCTTGAGATAGAAACTCAGCCTTTTGTTCTTGTGTCTGTAGGAACCTGGGAGTTTCGGTTTGTTCAACCTTGTGTGATGTTGGAGGCATCGTGGCTCCGTTCCTGCTCTACAGACTGGCTGTCATCTGGCTGGAGCTGCCGCTCATCATCTTCGGTGGGTTTTATATTATTATTATGGAGCGAGAACACATGTCGGAAATAAACAGTCACAAGATGCTACGCGTTTATTCTGGGAAAAGAAAGATGTTCGTCCCTAATGTGTAAGATCAGATACAGATACTTTTACTCTCTTTTACTCACTGGTTCTTTGTAATGAATGTCCTTGACTAGCTCATAACTTCGAAAATTTTTCTGATATAAGGAACTGTGTCAAAGTATGAGGCAGTTTTTGAGCTGCTGATCGATCCCGTTTGGACTTCATGCAGTTTGGCCTCTTCTATCAGCTGCCACTACCACACACACATACACTATTTATTTATTTTTGATTTGGGCATTGACTCTACAAGACCTCAGGGCTCTGCTCTGTGTTATCAGGCACTGAGGAGTTAGCAGCAGGTCCTTTAAGTTTTGTCATGTTCCTCAAACCAATCCTGAACAGACAGGGCACATTATCCTGCCGAGACAGGCCATTGCCATCAGGTAATACGATTTGCACAAAGGGGTGCGTCTGGGCTGCAGCAGTGTTTAGTTAGGTGTCGTACTGTGTGCTGTGCAGGGTCTCTGGCTTTCCTGGCTGGTGGTTTGGTGCTGCTGCTCCCTGAGACCAGAGGTGTGCCGCTGCCCGACACCATCGATGACATCGAGTTTCCCGACAGGTGAGACTCCACTGAGCACAGTCCACTCAGCAAAGACTTTTAAAAGGCTCCATACAGACTCTGGATGCAATTACCATAATGTTTAGGTATAAGTTTGTACTTTCTGTTCAAAATGTTGTTGTTTCTTGTGTTCAGAGTGAAGGAGAAAGCTGCACTGAAGAATCAGCAGTTGGACAACTTGTTGCCCAACAAGGACGTATCGACCAACAAAGACACAGCAACTGTGTAACCTCTCTCTCAGAGTATTTAAAGTATTTATTTATGTTGTTTAACAGTGAAAGAATCTGCAGTGATGTTTCTTTGTTAAGCCTTAGTGATGTTGATGTTGGGGGAGATTTTAAAATGTGTGTATTTTTATTAAAACCATAAATGGAGCCGATGTGCCACCAGGAGTTAGAATTATATTATTGTAAGAAATATTATAGAACTACATTATTAAATTATTAAAGAGTTTTCCTTTAACACAACCTAAAGAGACTCAAAGTGTTTTCATAAAGAAACAGACATTTAAAAGGTGTTTCCCCGAACAGGCCTGGTTACTGTGGTAACAGCATGTGTGGCTACTTGTCAAGCTGCTGTATTTACAGTGCAACCAAGAAAACTGACGCTGTTTTAATTTTGTAACCGCTCGTCAAAAATACTTTCATCCTGCACACAAGACGAGTCATTGTAAAAGGAGCTGGTTTGAGGCCTGCACCCACTGTCCTGATGATTTCATTCACATTTTAAGGATTGTAATTTCAACCAGAGCATTTTAAAATGAAGACGATCTTCACCCTCCCATCAGCTCACATCCCTTCACCCCATCGGTTCCTTTGTTTCAGGAAACTGAACTTCTTTTATTCTATTATGAATACATTCACGTTTCCCACATGTGTGCTTGATACAGAACAAGGTGGAAAATCTGCCAGATCATTTCAGGTCTTATTTTAAAACTAATTCACAGTTTCAGTCACAGAGCATGAACATCCTGGAAGCAGAGGTCACTTTTCAGTCAGATGAAGTCCTAACTCACAGAACTCTTCCTCTTAAAATCTCTGTTTGATAATCTTTTTTTTCCCCATCCACCTGAGGGTCAAGGATCTACATCTCTCCCTGCACATTAATTTTTGTTGTAATTTGTGCAAACAAACAAACAAACAAACAAACAAACAAACAAACAAACAAACAAACAAACAAACAAACAAACAAACAAACAAACAAACAAACACAGATATATAATAGGAGAACTGTAAAAACCCTGGGAAGATGGCCTGTGTTTACTGCGTGACTACAACTGTTAGCTATCCACTGTTTAATGTATAGTTAACTTGTCCTTAACAACTTTAAATTCATTTAACCCTCCTGTGTGACTCTAACATTTATTGCATGTTATTCTGATTTCTGTTTATGTTTGTGGGAAAAAAGAGAGACAATCCTGGTGATTTGCTGTTTAACCGTGGTGCTGTTTGCGACACAGCCACTGGGTGGCATAAAGGGCAGAGATTCTCTGAGAAGTTTACCCAGAGAGCAGTTCACCGAGTGACATTCAAAGACATCTTTGACCTTAGACACTGTGATTATTTATAAATTATGTTATGTAACCTTGGTAGCCCCCTTTAAGCATGCTTAGAGAATTTGTTTTGCTCAGGTCAGGTTCATTCAGTGATTGCACAATTCTTATGCCGTCTCTGTTTAACTTCATTAAACAGTAACATGTTGTTTCCACTGTTTTTAACGGGTTTTTTTGGACTTCAGCTCAAAGATCACCCCGGTTAGTGAAGTCTGTCAGAATCTCTACAGCAGACCACTGGCCTTTTCCTCCGGACTATGATGTACTGAAAACAAAACTTCATCCAAAGTGTAAAACCTCAGACACAGAGATTTGAGTCTTGGATCACAGCGGTAATGACGACCTTTGATGACCTCCTGGAGGAGGCTGGGACTTTTGGCCGCTGTCAGAAGCGTATCTTCGCCCTGCTCTGTCTGCTGTCAGTGCTTTTTTCAGGTGTGTACGTCGGCATCGTCTTCCAGGGTTTCACCCCGGATCACTGGTGCCGGGACTCTGCGGTGGTGGAGAGGAGGCAGGCGTGCGGCTGGAGCCTGGCAGACAGTCGCAGGCTGACGGTGCCTCTGGTCAACAGCTCTGGAGTCCTGCAGCAGAGCAGCTGTGAGCAGTACGACGTGGACTGGAACAGAACAGGACTCACCTGTGACACACAGGACCTGGACCTCAGTGGAGTCCCAGTCTCCACATGCAAGGTGAGACCTCTGACACTGTTTGTTGTTGGATCATTTGGTTTTGGAGCTGAATTCACAGAAATCTAGCTGACAGCTTCTAAAGCCACAAAATTCAAACACTGGGTAGATGTAGAGACAGAGACAACATTGTGAGTGTATGCTCTGTAGATATGGACGTGTGTCTGTCAGCGAAGGAGCTTTAGGTGTCGTTAGGAGGAATCCTTCTTAAGTCTGATGTGTTTTGATGAGCAGATTTGTGCTGTTACCATCTGTATTAAATGCAGTGCTTGTTCTGGTCTTTAAGGATGCCTGGGAGTATGAGTATGAAGGGAGGAAGTCCTTTGTCACAGAGGTGAGAAGAGAAATTTGATGCATTTGTTCACTCACTGCAACAACATAATCCACGAAATGTTCTCAGTGCTGCTCAGCTGTCAAATCACTGTCCCACATCTTCTGAACTGGAACCACAGTAACATTAAGTACAGGAATATTTCACTGTACAAACATGAAGTTATTCTGTATGTAGACATGTGACCTTTTTTCCCTTTGCTCTAAGTTTGACCTGGTGTGTTCAGATGGATGGTTGGTGGACATGTTCCAGTCCACTCTCAACGTGGGCTTCCTCGCTGGCAGCTTCGCTTTTGGCTACCTCGCTGACAGGTGGGGTCTTACACTCGTTTATAACCAGCCTCATCTTGATTTCTGCCACGGTTGTCATCATGCAGACTTGTTGTATCTGACAATAACCCGACCCTTAGCCAGTTACACCTTCATCAGTGGTATCTGTATTTTACAGAGAGAGAACTTTGGTCATCGACGGTCAGTTTGCCTCAGACCTCTTGTCTCCCGTCTTGATGCATGTTTTCTTTGTGTCTGCAGGTTTGGCAGGAAGATGAGTTTCCTGATGTCCAACATCCTGAATGTGATCTCAGGGATTGTGGTGGCTGTGGCTCCAAACTACATCACCATCCTGGTGTTCAGGACCCTCTTGGGCTTTGGAGTCAAAGGAGGCTGGATGGCCTGCTATGTGCTGAGTAATGATGACTTGATTTTCTTCTTCTGTGTCTTACTAATTAAATATTCAGGATCTACGGAGCGTAAAACTTTGTGCTCTGCTTTGGTGCAAACACTCCAAAGGTCCGTTACACAAAGACTGACTTCAACATGAACTAATTAGATTTCAGAGTCATTGAAATTCATCTGTTGCACAAAGCTGTCCAGTCCTTGACTGTTTTACACAGGACTGATTTGCCATTTTCGTGTGAATTGCAGCTTTATTGTTTGCTGTTTCCTAAAAACATGGCTGACCAAGTAACAATCAGATCTGTAACATTTCCAACACATTACTGTGGTCTCACCACTTAACTGCCCAACCTTAGCCATTTATTAACCAAACTCCAGTTTGTGCATGTGCACGGATAATGCCTGAATAAGCAACTGAAAAACGTTGGCAGTGAACATTTCACAGAATGGTACAAATATCACATATACAGTAACAAAACTGGTCACGCAAAAGAGCTGCACGATTTGTATGAGATGCAGTTGAGAAAGTGTGAAATTAATGTTTGACTTGTGTTGGTGGAATTCCTGCTAGCCATTGATAGAGTTCAGTTAAGGTAATATAGATTTTTTTTTTAATGTCCTTCTTGCAGGTTCATTTTGTTCTAGTGAATCACACTTGGTTAAAATATTTTCCTCTCAGTGACAGAGATTGTTGGAGTGGAGTACAGACGAACAGTGGGCATACTGTACCAGATGATCTTCAGTGTCGGTGTCCTCATCCTCCCTCTGCTCGCCTACTTCATCACCGACTGGCGCTGGCTGCAGGTCACCTTCACCGTACCCTACGTCCTCTTCCTGTCCTACTACTGGTGAGATGGTGATGCTTTGCACCAAGAAACACCTCAGATACCAGCAGATGTGTTGGTGAATAGCAGCTGGCCAATGAGATTTTTGTGTTTGTAAAAAGAAAAATGTCTGTGTGGTTTTGTTTGCCAGGTTCATCCCAGAATCTCCGAGATGGCTCATCTCCCAGAAAAATTCCGCCAAAGCTCTGGAGATCACTCAGGCTATGGCCAAGGAGAACAAGATGAAACTCACCACGAACTTTGAGGTAGATTGATTCAACAGTTGACATCATCGCCTGCTGAAAGGAAACGTGTTGAAATCAGTCTCTAAGTTACCGTCACAATCCCCAACTGGGTCATGGTTTCTGCTTTCAGACACTGACTGCTGATGATGATGGGGGCGACTCCCCCTCCGCCTCTTTGCTGGACCTGATCAGAACTCCAAATATGAGGAAACACACTTTGATACTCATGTTCAACTGGTGAAACTCACTAAAGATCAACTGATGCGTGGGCCAAACTGAAGTCCAAGTGTCGTAGATACTGAGTCCTCCTATACCTCTGCAGGTTCACCAGTGCTGTGGTGTATCAGGGCCTCATCATGCGGGTGGGGATCGCAGGAGGAAACGTCTACATCGACTTCTTCATCTCCGGCCTGGTGGAGTTCCCCGCTGCCTTCCTCATCCTCTTCACCATCGAACGCATTGGCCGACGTCTTCCCTTCGCCACCGCCAACATCATAGCTGGAGCCTCCTGCTTAATCACGGCCTTCATTCCTGACAGTGAGAAGAACTCGTTATTCTGAGAAAATCCCACTAACAAAGTTCAGCAAATGATTGTAACTAATTATGTCCCTCTGACGAAATGTATGTCTACATTTAGGCCCAAATGCTCTGTTTCATGAATAGAGAATCTAGACTGTAGATTTTCTAAATATGCACACTGTCCTGTTAATGTGCCTTTATCTCTGGGCCTCAGGTATGTTCTGGTTTAAGACGGTGGTGGCCTGCATCGGTCGGCTGGGGATCACCATGGCCTTTGAGATGGTGGTGTTTGTTAACACTGAGCTCTACCCAACGTTTGTCAGGTGCGGTCAGCTTGAACATCTCTACTGAAATACACAGAGTGTTTGTAAATGCTATTCACAGTTTTTAACTGAATACAGGAACCTGGGAGTGTCAGTTTGTTCGACTCTGTGCGATGTTGGCGGCATCGTATCTCCGTTCCTGCTCTACAGGCTGGCCGTCATCTGGCAGGAGCTGCCGCTCATCATCTTCGGCGAGTGAAGCTTTTATTTTGTAGTAGCACTGAGATGTATCTATAACGGATTCAGTGTTTTAAATCCTCACATTGTGTTTCATTCAGGGGCGGTTGCTCTCATAGCTGGAGGTTTGGTGCTGTTGCTGCCTGAAACCAGAGGAGTTCCTCTCCCTGAGACTATTGATGAGATCGAATTTCCTAACAGGTGAGATATTCCTCCAAAAAGCTGAATGAAATTCATCACACAGTATTATTTATTCTCATTGTTACTCATCAGTGGTGGACAAAGTTTTCAGATGTTTCATTTATTTTTATTTACAGTGAAGCCACAATACAAAAAAAAAGTAAAAGTCTATTTTTTTTTATCAGCAAAATACTTTTAAAGCAGACTGGCCTCTTTCAGAGAGATAGATTATTATGTGTATTATATTATTGGATTATTATTAATGATGTGTTAACATGTAGACAACCATTATATTATGGTTTAGTCAAGGTGAAAATAATTTTATTTACTTATATTTTATAGCAACACATTAAATAAGGTGATAATACTATTTGGCAAAACATATTCTAGCAATAAATTATAGGTAAATAACTGATGCTAAGTTCTGGAGTAACAGTACACATTACATGTCATCTACATATATCTCAAGATTTAAATCAAAATGTTATCTACAGGAATTAATGCAGGACGTGTTTTCTGTTTGCTATTAACACCATATATTTGTTTCTGCCTCCAGGAAAAAGGAGAATCCACTGGAGAACCAACAAACGAAGAAGCTTTTAAAATCAGACCTGACAAGCAACAAGGAAACAACGAGCGTGTGATTGTGAGCATGCATGTGTGAGTAGGTAGATTTTACTTATGACACAATATGTTGACTCTTTTCTTTACAACAAGGAAGTAGGTTTTTAAAAAAAATGCATTTTATAGAGAGTGACTTCCACATGCCCTTTGTATAAAGTTTTATTTTTCAGCTCTCACAGGAAACACACCTTTGCATCCTAAAACCAGGACTATGCTCTGCTCATTGTGTTCTAATGTGCCTAACTGTACCTCAGGGACAGAGACACATAATGTTAACATCAGAAATTTCCAGACGACAAATTTAAGTAATCACAATGGAGCAAAACAGTATATACATGTTAAAGTATCTTCCAAAAGCAAAATGAACAACTTTCTGTGCGACTTGTCACATTTGAAGCTGTTAGTTCAGTGTGGGGAGTTTTTAACCGGTTGCAATGGTTCTCTCGATCCAGTCGATAAACTTAGAGACACGAGCGTAGACGCCGGGTTTCATGGCCTGGGCGCAGCCTAAGCCCCAGGACGTCACACCTTGCAGGACATACCCATTCTGAGAATAGCACACCAGAGGACCACCGCTGTCACCCTGCAGGGAGACATGTACAGCAGCAGAATGTATTTTACAACTTACAACTCACACATTCAGTGCATTAGGTGGTTTTCAGTTCAACTGCTGCCAAAGCACCATTAAAGAACGTTTTTACTTCTATTACTGAATGCACAACGCTGTAGTTTTATAAAAAATTTCCTCCAGTTTCCATAGATTTTGAGTGTCAGTACCTGGCAGCTGTCTGTTCCTCCCTCAATGTTTCCAGCACACATCTCGTGGTCTCTGACTCTGCCGTTCAGATAGGACGGACGATTACAGATCTTGTTCTCGATCACAGGGAAACCAGCTTCCTTCAGGGTGCCATCACCTCCCGTACCTGCAACACACCTTCCTGCAGTTATCCACCCATCCATCCTCCTCATCATCATCATTCACACGTCATTGTCATTACAGGATTCCCCTCAACTGGGAAACCGTGAGAGGCGTTGTATCACAGTTTGGACAATTCAGAGAACTATTCAGTTGTGTTATTTTACTGGAATAAAGATGTTTTTACCAACTCTACACATTCACTGTATTAGATCCAGTCTGTTAGTGTGTATTAAATATTCTGTTACACTGAGGGATATTTAACTTCTAAAGATCTCGTTTAAATGTGCACTCCCTGATTTTTAGGTTGCTGTTCTTTTATTTAACTCTTTAATTTAAAAATAAAAAAATGTGATGAATTATGTAAATTTTATCTTAAATATGGGCTCACTACTGATTATTAGGATGAAAGAATCAATAATTTCTGGTTTTCCTGACCTTTGGAACTTCATAGTCCACTACGTTGATACCAGTTTTTGCCTCAAAAAATCTGTTGAACGATTTAAAGATTAATTTGATGTTTTAAACTTGATTTTGGTTTTGTTGTTCTATCATAGCAGCGGAACAAATAAGTTTTCTTTCAGACTTTTAGCAATAAAATTCATTATATTCTAAACATGGCAGATTAATTTTTACGCAAAGTAAGGACCTCACTAACATAAAGCTTTTCATTTTCTGAGTGAGGATCATTCTAAATGTTCTCACTTTCCTAAAATGACCTCCCCGCCACAGTTTAAACTCACACTGGTCCCCACAAAGATCGCCGCACAAGAGTAAACGCAAACACATACACATACATACACATGACGTACTTTACCTTGAGTTTCTCCCCATCCTGTAACATAACACTCTGTTCCACTGGGAACAATATAGTCCTTCTCTGGCAGACAAACTGGCAGGACTTTGTCATTTATTATTGCAGGTCTGAAAACACACAAATTATACACACATAGGAATATTAGTTGGCAGTGGAAGGGCTTCTACTAATACTGATTATTTTATATACTGATTAATACTTTAAGCTTTAAAACATCAAACATAATGACAAATACAAATCTCAAACTGATGTCCTAAAACTGCCTAATTACAGTTGCTAAGCTATGATGTGAATGTCAGCATTAGTGCTGTATCTGCAGAAGCAATACAGGAGTGATAGTTGTACTTAGAGAACCACTGTTTTAGTATTTGAACTTGTATTAGTAGTGGTGGTTGGACGGTCAGTCCAGTTCTCACCTCTGCAGTTTGAGCAGAGCGATGTCGGCTCCGTTGGGTCCCAGCACCAGTTTATCCAGATCCCTCTCCTGTTTCGACAGCTCGTTGGCTCTCTCTGTGTGGATCCCCAGGAGAACTTTGTAGGCTGAGGGCCGCCTGGATCTGTACAGCACACAACATTTATGAACATACACACTAGATATCTGGTGGCTGTGTAATTGCAGGATTTGGTCTTGTTTTTGATAGCCTGTCTGACCTCTCCAGGCAGTGTGCAGCAGTGAGGACCCACTGAGGGTTAATCAGAGTTGCTCCACAGAAATGGACTCCTGTACTGTTAGAAAGAGACAGACAGAAATGTAAATAAGCAGTGCAGAATAAACCCTCCAGCTGAGATAATATGACCTTTTTTAGCGTCAGATATTCATTTCAAAAGTAAGAATTCACAGATAAACCCTTTCTGAATACCACACCATAACCAAAATACTGGATATTTTTAGCCCCAGCTTCGGCCTCTCACTGATTAGCTTACATCCAGGTTACAGAGGAATAACCATCAGTTTCTTTAAAAGATAATTAATCTGCAAAGTTTCAAAATGTTCTGAATATAATAATAATGTTAATGATAATGATAATGTTCTTTTTTTAATCATGTAGTTCAGAGATTATATTTCATCCAGATGAGGATTTTGAAAATACTGTCAGAACAGTGGTAAATGTTTTTGAACCCAAATATCACTTTAACCTTCACATCATTTAGTTTAGTGTTGCTGCACTCACTTAGTCCGGAGACTGACTTGCCAGGGCCACGAGTGAGCTTTAGACACGCAGCCTCCAACAATGCGACCAAAACAACGCTTTGGTTTGATAACTGGCGTCCCACAGTTCAGTCCAGCTACAAAGAAAGTTCGGTCATGAATTCTCACAAGTGAAGTGAGAGGAAAAAAAAAAAACACTGAATTTGTTTGAAATTGAATTAGTTAACAAGTGTATGCCCGATATATATGACCCAAAACCCAGTGAGATTCTATTGACTATCAGTGAAATGTCATGATCACAGGCTTTCATTTCTGATTGGTTGCCAAGCTTCAAGAAGGCAGGTTTTACAAAATAAGACACATGAGAGATTTGCAGTCTGCAGGTTAATGCAGAGACCAACTTTTTTGTTCAGACTGTGATGGACAATGAATAATGATCCTCATCCCAAATATGGTTATTATTTTGTGTTAAAAATGTCAGTAAATAGTGAGTTGGTCAGTGTCTTAGTTTAATTTCTGTCTGCATGTGTTTATTAACCTAAACAAACTGAAACCAACAGAGTTCAGTCTGAGGTTGTTGGCAGGAGCAGTGGACCTGAGCGGGGCCGGCCCGACCACACAGTTGAGCCGGACGTGAAATGAGCAGAACGAGTGCTGAAGCTTTTGTGAGTTCACTGGGGCTCAGGTAAGACCAACATCTTTTTCTTGTTGCTTGGCAACCAAGGCATTTAGGGTATGCGATGGCCTGTTAGTAGCTAGGACAGCCATAAGGCCTAGCTGTAATTAAATCTCTGTGTGCTGTGACTAAGACATTTCACATTGGACAGATTTGAGATGCAGTAAGAGTGGTTAAAAAGTTAAAGAATGAATTGTAATGAGCAGTGCACACACAGTGTTCACATACCACAGTCAGGGATCTGACAGTAGTCCCATTTCTTGCTCTTGTCGGTAGTGTAGCACCATGGTCCGTTCACATCGTTATCTGGGTTTCTGCAGTTCTGACAGTGACATACAACGAGAGAATCAGTGAACTGGAGAATAAAATGACAACTCCGCCAGCTTTTAACATTTATTTCTTTTATTACATCAAGATCAAAATGTCCACACTCTGAAAGTCTACAAGTCAAAATAGATCCCAAAGGAACACACTTACATTGCCCTCCAGGCCGCTGGTGGGGTGAGTTTGTGGGGTGAAGCTGCTGTGTGTGTGAGGACTCTGAGCACTCCAGGCCTGGCAGGTCACACCCAGAGCGGTGATGGAGGTTGGGCCCCGGTAAGTTTGTCCATTTCCAACCTTACAGTCTAGCACACCAACACAACGAGAAACGAGGAGGTGAATAAAGGATTAAAAAAAACAACAACAAGCAATCTGGTAATATGACAAACACACATTTAAAAAGCTGATTTCCCACCCTCTACTGGGGTCTGGGGTACAGGCTGTTGGGTAGGTGATCCTCCTGAATCTGAAGTGCTGGTGCGGCATTTTTCCAGGTTGCAGTACTCCCAGCGGACGGTGGGGTCTGTAGTGTAACACCAGGGAGCTCGGTCTCCGTCAGGGTTCCTGCACAGATTCCTCCTGAGGTCCCTGTTGAAAGAGAAGATCTGGGACGTCAGGACGGCAGCTACGCATGACCGGGGCCGGCTGGCTAACAGTGGGCGGTAGGGCTCCGCCCTCCTTGACCCACACGAAAAACACAAGAGTTTACTTTGCCATTCCAAGTCTGAGTATCATTGTCCAATCAGCAGCCTGAATATCATTGTCCAATCAGATCGCCCCAGGCGCTCTCATAGACTTACACGTTAATTTTTTTTTTTCAAACTGTAGACCAACGTGCGCCAACGTGCTTTCGTCATACGCACTGATGAAGTCACGTGCGCATACGCGTCGCGTTCACGTTCAAGATCGACATGGCTAACATTGCAATTCAACGGAGCAACTCCGTCGTGTCATTGCGGGAATTACAACTCTGTTGTCGGAGCAATCAAGATAAATGGGCTGTCAAAGAATTAGGACCACCCAGGCCAAATTTAAATATCAAGCAGGTGTCTGCAAAGGCGGGGAAAACCTACAGCCGCGGATTTTCACCGAGCTGGTACGAGCGGAAAACGTGGCTAGCAGGTTGCGAAGTAGCTGACGCGCTGTTCTGCTAGCCCTGCCTGCTGATTCACCCGCACGGAAACACCGCCTGGACAACCACTGGTGTCGCCGACATGCACTATTATTATTATGTTATCTCTCGGAGAAGGCCTTTTGGAAGAGTTAACATCGCCACACAGTCGGATGAGAGCTACATGATAGCTGCGTGTCGTCACAACGATGAGGTGAGTAAGAACCGCCATATTCTAGGCCGCCATATTGCCTGTGTCAAATTCCGTGGAGTGTTTGAGTTAGCCTTGTGTGGCTAGGATGAAATCGAGGGGTCCAGCAACCCCGGGATTTGAAGTTTGTTTGTTATGAACAATACTGCAAATACCATTGCCTTCGTCTGCACAGATATACATGCAGTCGTTAGCCAATATGGCGGTTGTGCTATTATCAGATGTTCTGTCAGCTTGAATTTGAAAAATTAAATCTGCATTTTTAAATATGGACTGTAACTGTGGACAGTAGTTGATGCTCACGCTGTGGGGAAGTTCTCTGGTGTTTTTGAATGTCTGTGTGGACTCATTGAACTCCAGAATTGACATTTCTTCCCGCTGATGGTCTCTGATGTTATGCCACGGTAACTGGTCCCATCCCCCTCAAAACAGTCCTCCTCCTCTGGGGGGATCACTGCATCATCTGCTACAAGAGACAATAACATAAGCTAATTCACTGATGCATTTCCACATGAAGCAGGAATAAGAGATAGATTTAGAGTTCAGTAAGTCATTTTTTTCAAAATTAGGTCTCTCAGCGATGTATTTTCCTGTCTTTCAGTGTAATCTCCATCATTATTGTCATTAACATTATTATAACATGTAAGAAACTGTATTTTCCTCAACTCATTTACTTCCATTAATCACTGTTTTGTCCAGTACTTTTCGAAGGAAACACCAAATACATAAATCATCTTAGCTTACATCTGTAATACGTTTTGCTCAGTTTTTCTAAATTGTCTCAATTTAGTGTATGTTTTTTTTAAAGTGTACGTCACCATCATTGGAATCCCCACATCTTGGCACCTTGCAGTACTCCCAGCGAGTTTCAGATTCAGTGGTGTAACACCAGGGCATCCTCTCGTTGTCGGGGTTACGACAGTAGTTGTTATCGAGGCCTCTGACAGATAAATACGCAGTAACACAAACAAAGATAGAACATACCGTGTTTGCTTGGGTTTATGTGTCTGGTTCCCTGTAAGAGTTATTTTTTTCATTTGCACTTCTTTGTTTATTTGCTTTGTTTGGACCACCTGTTTGTCCCTGGTACAGGAGCTCTTACTTGCAGGGGTAGTTCTCTGGGGTGCGGTTGTGTTTGTGAGGCGTCTGAGACGACCAGCTCTGGCAGGTTTTGCCAGACTCTGTCACGGCAACCGTGCCTCGGTACGCTCCGCCTTCACCAGTGGCGCAGGTCAGCTCTGGGATGATGGTGGGAGGCTCAGATGCTGAGGACAGAGGATGAGATGGCTCAGTTGTAGAATTCACAATGAGAACATGTCAACAGTATGTCGGTTATTTTTTTCTGAACAAAGTTTCTTGTAGTTTTGTGATTATTTTCATCATTAATAATTCCACACACTGTTGTTTTGACTAATCGATTAATACAGAGGTGTCCAAACTGTTCCACAAAGGGCCGTTTGGCTGCAAGTGTTTGTTGCAACCAATCAAGAGCACACAGTTTGACCAATCAACTGTCTGAAGACTGAGATCAGTTGATTAAGTCAAGTTGATCAGTTGATTGAGTCAAGTCTGGTGTGCTGTTGCTGATTTCACAGCAATGAAACAGACTAAGTAAAGGACTTACTGCAGCGGGGAATGGAGCAGAAGTCCCATCGTTTGGATGGGTTAGTGGTAAAGCACCAAGGTCGGGGGTCTCCATCAGGGTTTCTGCAGTAGTTTTCTTCGAGGTACTTCTCTGGAAGGCTAGAGGAAGCATTAAATAGAATTCTTTCAACTTCTAGAAAATCTGTTTAATGTATTGAATCCTGTGAAATCCTTTGTATGGTTCATTTATAAATGTGGTCTTACGCGCTGGGGTTGTAGCCGTGGTTGTGAGGTTTCTGGGAGTCCCAGCGTTGGCAGGTGAAACCATTCTCAGTAATGGATGTTTTTCCTCTGTAGTCCTCACCACTGCAGTGTATACACTCATCTGCAAGGGAACAAGCGACAGACATTTATTTATGTACCCACATTTACAACAACACAAGAAAATAGAGCCTCTAACATAACACCATCTTACAAACGTTACTATGGAGTTTGAATTATTGCAGGATTGGATTTCATTATATTGTCTGGTGCTCTTGCAATTTTGTCCACCTACGTATTTACGTATTTAGATGTATTTATAGGCCCTCAGCAGCAGGTTCCTCCCAAAACTCCCCCAAAAACCTCAGGGCTTAGGGCAAAAAGATAAAAGAAATCTCGAAAATCAAAAAGTGATTCTCCTCATCATCCTGAGATTTTTCGTATGTATGAGTCTTAGCATTATTACTAACAGACACACACAGAAAACATGAATCTTACCAGAGCAGGAGGACACATTGCAGTGCTCCCAGCGGGTGTTGGCATCTGTGGTGTAACACCAGACTCCCCCTGAGTCTCCATCAGGGTTTCTGCAAAAGTTGAACTCCAGGTCTGCTTGGGGGTGGGTCTGCGGTCTGATACTGTCCCGACAGACAGATTGATGAAAATCATATGAAAAGATATAAAGGCATACAGTGTGATGTAAAATAAGATAACTTGTGAATACGTACTTTGGTCTGTGTGGGAAATTTGCATCCCATCTCTG
The DNA here is from genome assembly GCF_017976425.1 of Toxotes jaculatrix. Classification (NCBI taxonomy): domain Eukaryota; kingdom Metazoa; phylum Chordata; class Actinopteri; family Toxotidae; genus Toxotes; species Toxotes jaculatrix. The sequence continues at coordinate 2,778,439 of NC_054412.1, forward strand.
ACATGTCTTTCCTGATTTTGTTGTGGACTTTGTTCCTCTGTAATCGGTTCCTATTCCATTTACACACTCCAGGAGGTATTCTATACAAGACAGAAAAATCCAGTATGCAATATAGGACACTGTCAATATTGCATGTTTGATCACTCAGTTAACTCTGCCTGCTAATTAAGTGGACTGCTTGTTGATTGTGTATGGTTATCAGATTTACCAGACAATTCTCTGATTCCACTGAAGTGTTGATTCAACCCCAAAATCTGAGCAGTAGTGTTTAACTTGCCGTCCCTCTCTACTGTGTTTGCAGACTCAGTCCAAACACCACTGATCATGCAACATAGGCTAAACATTAACTACAGTGTAATGAAAAAAGTAAAATTGTAAACTGGAGCAGTATGTAGACCTTTCAATAGGAGTCACAATTGAAGGCAAGTCAAAGGGACTTGCCTTGTTTTTCATATAAAACTGTGCTGATTCTGCGCAGGATCGTCTCTGTTTTAGAGTTGGCTGCTGCAGTCCAACACTCTTGATCCTTTTCAGTGTACATAAATGACCTGTGGAAACACAGCCAGTGTCAGTTTGGGATGCTGAGCCTTCAGTGTAAAAGTTAAATTGTGATGTAAGTGTAAATGTAAAACAGAAATATGTATTTTAAAAGTGTGAACTTGCCTGCATAAGAACATTGTTTCAGTGTTACATTTGGTGGCGCACTCATCCACAGTTTGTACCGAATAAGTTCGCCTGTTCCGCGGGAGGAGCCACACCCCTTGAGTTCTGACGTAGCCGTCCACGTCCTTACCACTCACTGGAATCAGAGTCATAAAAATCATTTCATCACCAAAATTCAAATGAAATCAAAAATAAATTATCGTTCACAGCATGAAGGAATGTTATCCAAGCTCAAACCTGATTTCAGGCTTGATGGTTTTTATGTGAGAAGCACAACAAAATAAATGTTTACAAAAAACAAGAACTCAGTTCTTTCTTATAAAATTGTAAAATAAACATTGAATTGTTTAAATGAAAATCCTCCCCTCAACATACATCAGAATCATTAACACAGGATAAAAATGTGTAAAAGAAAGTATTTCGGTCTAGTAATGGAAGGTTACACAGTTCTGAGTGGAAAGTCTCAACATAATAGAGAACAAAAACTATTATATTTCCAGGAAGCACATATAGAAGAGAGAAAATAACATGTTGATATTAACTGTTGATTTTCCTTCTGTAATTTAAAGTTTAATAGCTACTGATTAAAATGAATTAGTTTTATAGTCTTTACGATATTTAAAATCACAGTTGGACAGAGGCGCTAGAATCAGAAACTGTTTCTTTAAATACTGAATTTCGCGTGACAGAAGTGTGTCACCTAATCTAAGTGAAGCGATAGTGTGCCAGGAAGCCGGGGATTTCAGCCCTGAACTGTTACAGTGTCTGTGCTCTGAGGTTCATCAGTCTGTGGGTCGTGGACTTTGGATTGTGTTAGAGTATTTCACCTTACGCCTGTTCAAACCGGCACGGAAGTTGGAAGAAGTTTGTGATGAGCTGAAGGAGAAATCGGAGGTTATGTTGTTGGAGCTGACTTGGATGAAACGACATTTTGGGAAAAACACATACTTGCTTCCAGCACCTCTAATGTTCTAATTCAGATGGCGCATCTCATTTGTTTAAGTGATATAAAACCTGAAGGACAGCAGGCTAGCTGGTTCTCCTTGCTTTCCAGTCCTCATGCTAAGCTAAGCTAACCATCTCCTAGAGTGATATCAGTCTTCTGACTCTAGAATCTTACTCCAGGTCTTCAGTACATTTCAGAAATGTTTAACCATTCCCTTAAGATTTGATGTCAGACCAACTGAACAATATTAGACTTCATCCAGCACAGAGACTGAGACATGACAGGCCACTTCCATTCAGCTTCATAACTAGAGAAAATTGTGTATCAAGTAATGATGATATTAACAGTTCTGTGATTATTTCTCATAGATCTGTTGAACTGAACGCGGATGCACATAAAAACATGAATAATCTGGTAAAGATTCGGACACTCAGCAGCTCAGACTAAGAATGGCACTGTGTAACATGAGGCCTCTCTCCTGTGTAAATGTTATTTTAAATGGCTTAATTTTATCGGCAAACCTGGAGTCTTGGTTACATCCCAGTGACAGCAGTCGGCTCACTGAGCTGTTTCTTCTCCTCTGTTATTATTATTTTAGGAGTAGTGGGTGTGGGGGCAGCTTAGTGTGTATTCTCCTTTTGAGATGCTGATTTTTAAGCTCAGTTCATAACTTGTCTTTGTACTTCTGTTTTACTTTCCCTCGAAATCAAATTGTGGCTTTTTATCAGGGTACTATAACTTCTCATCAGCCTGGTTATGATAAGATTGTTCTCTGTAGTGAGTTCACCTCATACACACTGAGGACCCATCCAATACCCTTGCCAGTCTTTTACTTGGTGGTAACTGAAACAGTTGGGCCCTGGTTGCTCTTTGACTGCTCCCTCTCCCTGGCCTGCATCCCAGATGGTTCTTAAAGATCATGGCTAAACAACTCTGTGCTGCTGTGTAAGAAAACAGCCTTTTTCAAACCTTGGTCTGGTTTCAGTCACCATCACATCAGAGAAACGGCCTGTCCCAAAGCCATGAATGACCTTTGACACTGCCACCTGTTCCATTCTTGTACTGCTTTATTTGAGTGTTGCCTTTGATGTGATCGATCATGGCATTTTATTAGAAACACTGAGGAAATGGGTGAGGTATCGGGTGCTGCTCCAACTGAGTTGGATCAAATTCAGTGTTGCAGAAAAATAAGATTTTTTGTGTCCATTAACAACTATTTGTCTTTATTTGCTACAATCAAGTCCTGGGTACCTCAAGGGTCAAATGCTATTGTTGTTGTTGTTGTCAAGTGAAGGCATATATGCAACACACACAAAAAATACTGCAGGATCCAAGATTGAACCCTGTGGAACACCACAACTGACATATTCAGAGATGATGTTAAACTGTGAAATTTTATTCTGACTAAGCAAGTTAGGTTTCAGAGGTAAGATTTTAACCCCAACACATACACACACTCTCAGCCACGCGGGAGGTTCAGTGAAACTATGTAGTTATGTTATCCCTTTTTGTTTCAACATTACATTGTATGATATTACATTCCTCCAAGCTCATATTCATCAAAGTGCCAATTTGAGGAAAAGCAATTTAAGACCATTCAGATGTGACATACAATGCATGTTAATGTTTTTAGGTGCATGCAGACTTGTCTCTTGTTTTCACAGTGAAGTAAATCACTGTCTCATCATAATTTCTTATGTGGAAATGATATAATTACAGACCTGTTCATAATTTTCATTCAAAGATGACATTATGTCTTACCAGTGCAGATCAGGGCTCCCAGGAGGAAAGCTGCTTTGTACAGGTCCATGGTGAGGCTCCTATACTAACAGCTCATAGTCAGCAAAGTCACGGAGGTACCTTCTGTTATATTATTGGGCTCCTTTGGGTGTGTTGGGAGGACAAATAGGACAGCTCACTCATTAGTCAATCATTGGCTGGACAAGGACAGCAGAAGAGCAACAGGTCAAAATCCTTGTTTATGGGAGATTGTGGGACACAAAGTGTTGCATCGTAGTATCAGTGCATGTCATCCTTTCTCTTATGTGTTGAATATCTCATTTATATTCTTCTGTACATGTACTGACCCACAGACTTCTTTAGCTGGTCTGTTGGTTTTCTGCAGCTACTGTAGATTGACTGCTCATGAGCGAGGGCCCTTTTTGGATATCATGTGACCTTTTGTGTTTTCTTATCGACATGCTGAATCTTTGTACGTCCATACTCCTGTTAATTATAGCAGAAGTCAAAGAGGAGCATCCTTAATGGTCGTAGTGTGTAATTCATTACAGACCCGATTTTCATTCTACTGGAAAACACTATGTGATCTAGATCAAATGAGATCAATATATATGGTTAATCTTCAGCTAAAAGGTACCCATGTCCTCAACTGCAAACACATGATTACAAAATATCCTACTTTAGACTGTTGTGAAACATGTTATTTGTTCACAGAGTTGTAATCATGTACAACTGTTAATGAATGAAGACAATCTAGACACTTGTTGTGCTCTGGGCTTTCTACTGTATGAAAATTACAGAGTGCTCCACTTAAAAAAAGTAAAATACATTTAGAGACCAGTGTAAGAATTTAAAGATCCCCTCCACACAGGGGACTTAAACTGGGACTATTATCCCCCACCTTGCACTGCCCTCTCCTCTAAATTAATCACCACATTCATCACTATTTGGATAATTGATTAATCATTCAAGCAGAAATGCCAAACATTACTTCGTTCCAGCTTCTCAGATGTGAGGATTTACCTCCTTTCATTGTCCTTAATCCCAGTCTTTGACTGTTGTTCAGACAACACAAGACATCTGAAGACACCACCTCTGATAATCGGTTTAGTTGGGAAATAATCAACAGATTCATCGATAATGAAAAATAATTATTAGTTGCAGACGTAGTGCAGTAAGTTTATTTACTCAAGTGCAAAGTGCAGTTTTGACTTACTTCCATATATTGGCATTGTATGATATTTCTACATGATTACATTTCAGAGGGAAATATTATACTTTTACTCCATGTATTTGATATTTATAGTTAATAATCTAAGCCACCCAGTAGTACATAAAGTCTAAAGTTTACTTTTGCTGACTTCTGTATTTAAGTACCATTTTGAATTCATGACTTTTTCTTGTAATGGAGTATTTTTAGACCACAGTATTTCTGCTTTTACACTGTATGTATGTTCTTTCACATATGTTTATGGTTAATCACCTTATGTTTTGTCTTTTTTTCAACAGTACATTAACCAGGGTGCTGTCACAGTTTAGTTCCACTGAATAAAACTGAACAAATGAGAGCCTGTGTAATCCCTAATAATGGTTTGCAGAGGGCGCTGTTGATCACCAACCTTCAGGAAAAATCTTCCATCACCTCTCCATCTTCACCTGAGTTAACGCTGGGAAGAAGACAGTGGACGCACTGGTGAAGTCGGTAAGGTATTGTCAAAGATGGGAAGCATAGCAGAGCTTTTGATGGTGATATCCACAATTACTATAAACTGTTCAGGGGGCCACAGTGATGACAGGCCATCAGGCCTGAATGCTTGACCCCTACAGTGAGGGGATCCGGGGGCTCTGAGGGACGGGTCACTGCAAATCAATATAAAGCTGTTCTGAGTGATCACTTTTATCCTGCGACGTCGTGGTTTTGTGGCTTACAAGGAGGAAGGAAATGCACTTGATATGTTTGTCAGACCTCAAGGATGCACATGCATTGTGTTAAGAAATACAAACTGTTTGCATGATTGTGTTTGTTTTGTGTTTGAAATCACTTTAAAACAACGAGCTGAAAGTCCATAAAAGTTCTGTAGAGCTGAGGGGAGCTGCAGCATCAGGTGATCATTTTCAACAAGTGATACCTGTTACATTATGCACACACACACACAGTCATTTGATCCACTGTTTTGATAAAAGCAGTGGAGTGGCTTCAATGTGACTAAAGCAAAATATGACAGAAAACTGACCCTATTGACTGTGTGGAATCTGTCTCATGGCCTACAGATATAGATTTATTTCAAAATGGTCTTTAAACTCAGATTCAACCATTTTAAACATAAAGTCATTCAAATGGACTTTTTATGGACTCTTCAGCTTAAAATATGTTTTTAAAGAAATAGTTTTACCGTTTCCTTGTGAACAGCAGATGGATTTCCAGCTATAATAACACATCTTATTGTTTCACTGAGAGACTAAGTGAATTGGTTTTGTTTTGTGTTCTTGCAAGTTGAAGGTCAGTCGCCTCCGTAAAGTGGGAGCACAACAATACTTCACACAGAGATGGCGAGTGAGAGGTGTAGGCTCTGTGGCGTCCAAGGTTTGCTGCTCAATCAATATCCCACTGACAGACCTCAATTCAGAAATGTCCCATTCTGCTTAAAAAGGGAAGAATGGCTGCTTTCTGCAGCTGCATCACTCAGGGTTTCGTGTCATTTTTCTTTGTGTGACCAAAAAAAAAATAATAATGATAATAATTCCTGTCGCACACAGTATGTTACAGCCGGATGCTTTTCTAATGTGTTTAAACGTCTTTTGTGTTTCTCTTCCTTTTTCTTTGCTCTTATCTTCTGGGACTGCTGCTTCTGTGTTGGCTTGTGTGCAGGTTTGGACTTTACACACACACACACACACACACACACACACACACAGTCCTTTTTAAAGAGAGGTCAAGCAAAAACTCAATGTCCTCTCAGTGTATTATTGGTTGTAGTAATACAGACTGCAGATGGAAAAGATTAACTGGTGACCTCATTATAAAAACTGTATTATTCATCAGAAGCTTGAGAACCGTTTTGCCTTTGCTCTGATTTTTTCCTCCTCTGTCCTGCTCGTTGGCAGACACAGAAAAGACAGATTACTTGACACCAATTTTTTTTTTCAAAATGTTTTATTGACAGGACATGTTGCTAAAACACAGTGGAAAGCAGGTAAATAATAGTTAAAAACTAAACGGAGGGAAAGGGTGATGTGAAAAAAAGACCTTGAAATTATTAAAAAAAAAAACAAAAAAAACAACTTGACATCAAGGCCACCAAATGCCCTTTGAGATAACAATAAGTCTTAACTGTAACTGAAAAAATAAGAAAAGGAAACTCCAGGAAAATCAGGTTTCAAGTCTCTGCCTTCACCACAGCTTAAAAATACAGGAAAACAAAAGGGGGAAATTTGCGGACACATTTGTGGTATAAAGAAATGTGCTTACAGAAGACAGCACAATAATCAACAATAAAGAGCAGTTGATGCTGCATATCAAACTGACAAATGTGCTTCTTAATCTGCTTCTTGTTTGATTTGCTTGCAGCTTTCTAATATTCTTAGAAATGAGCTTAAACAAGTCCAATGAAATAATAATAATGATAATATTTTGTTTTTATTTATTGTCGGCTTGCCCACCTGAGCCACCCGGCTGTGTAAGGAGTCTGAGCTTTTCTCCTGACTAACCACCCGATCAAGCCCCAGAAACATATCATGGTCATTTTGTATTATGGACAAGAAAAGCCTCATTTATTGCTCCTTCAAAATGCCATTCCTTTGTGTGTTTTCAATTACAGCCACGTTGGACAGAAGGTCCCAGCAGATGGACACAGAAAGACGGTATATTAGAGGTGACTGTGAGAAACTGTGCAACACTTTTTTTCTTCTTTAAAAAAAAAAAAAAAAAAACATTGTTCCTAAAATTGAGTGCATTTTTCCTTTGATTAAAGCATTGCTTAAGTGACTTGCCCTTGACTGGACCATTGTGCAGCACTGTGGTTTTGGAGGATGTGTGATTAAACATACTCCTCTCAAACTACACACCGTACAGGTATTTTATGCTTTGTGTAGGCTCCCCATGGATTTTACTACTGTTGCACATGGACGTGAAAAAAAAAAAATCCCTGTGCTTTCGACCCTGCTCGTCCCACATCTGGTTCATGGTTTCACTGCTTTGTCTGCTGGTTTAAAAAGTGAAATGAATGGATAAAAATGCTAAACAAGTTAGCATCATTGTGTCAAACCCTTGTTATTATCAGATAAGAGGGGCACCCCTTAGTCCTCTTGACTGAAAATGAAAATATTTCCTCTTTGGATGAGTACTTGTTACAGAAACCTCCTTGTCCAGGTTGGAGGTTGTCAGTGTTGACTGCCGTGCCAGAGAAACAAGACTCTTTCTGTTTCGCTGCCTTAGAAGGTTTAAGAAACTGTTGCAAAGGGAGAAAACAGACATCTGACAAAATTACAGCCAAAGCTTATGATTTTCAGTTTTCACTTTAAAATGCCTGGATTTTCAAAAGGGACGAAATCAGTTTAAATCAATGTTCACCAAGGTTTTATACTGCTGCACTTCAAAAAGACTTTATGAAAAGAGTCAAATTCAGACAAGAAAACAGCAACAAACACATCACATGATGCTTTTTTTGCTCAATCTTCCCCTGAGATTTGGGAAATTGGCACCATTTCCATGTCAGTGCGTAAAACAGAAATGTCTGCACTGTTTGGAGAGGATAAGATTCAAAGAAATGTGAGGACTCCAAATTAAATCACAAAATAAGTCTATTCTAAAATCTTCTAAAATTTTGTGGACCCACAGGTTCACCCCTGAGTCTGAAGCCGGGAAGAGGAAAACATCCTGGTCCCAGCGCCAAAGTCTCCACACCCCGAGGGCCTCAACAGCCAGAGGCTGGTGGCACTGACACCACACCTGATGAAGACCCTGAGGAGGCCGATCCCCGTTCGTCTCTGCCCCTTCGTGAGCCCAACAATGGACCTGCTATAGTTCACCTATCAACCCACAGGGATGGATCCTGGACTACCTCACTAAACAACTGTGAGTCCAATGTATCCAATGCAGCTTTTTTATTTTAATATATTGAGTTGTTCGGTTTCCTCGTGTATTTATTGATTTATTGTTTTATGTAGTCATTTATTTGACTGACAGCTAATGTAAAATGTTACCACCAAGGGGCTCAAGAGGTCGCCAAACTCAAAGTTCACATTCTTTGAGAGTGCAGGAAGAAAACACCCCCCCACAGTCAAACCCCTCCCCAAGAAAAACTGTCTGAGGCATTGATTCAATCTCTGAAATCTAACAGTGTGACACTGCTGTTGGCTGAACATACAGAAAGTGAAATACTTTGTTTGTTCTTTTTTCCTGACTGTCCCTAATATGTACTGAAATGTTGAAAAGGATAAACAAACGTTCAGTAATTCCTCAGTTCACTCAGCTGCCTCACCCTCTCCTCATGGTTTCAGATATTCTGTTGTTTCAGGACGAACACAACGCATCTCCATATAGACGAGCACATATACCGAGCCGCACAAATATGCACACATGCACACACAGAGTCCAATGTACCGAGGCCAGCTGTCTCTGTCTCTGCCATTACTGTAAGAGAATACCCCCGGCCAGTGCTCTAACCCACTCCATCAATCTCTCTGTGTTTGACAGAAACTATGTCCACCTGTTCTCCCACAGTCCACATGCAGAGGCTCAGAGGCCGGAGCTCAACGCGCGACTCCAGGCTTCAGGTTTGGGTTGATGGAGGCAGAGTGAGCTTGGCGTGCTGTGTTCACACTCACGTGGCAAATAACTGTCATAAGGTCTCAAATGATAAAAGCATCAGCTGTGCACTTTCAGATTTGTATGTATTTATATAGTTATTTAAGATCCTGTGATTCTCTGTAGACCTGGTAATTAAACACATTAGTGTTTAGTACAACTGGTTTACTCACTACTTTATTTCCAATTTGTCAGACTTTTACATTTATAATATTCTATTCAACTCATCCACTACATTTTTAGAGAAAAACTGTATTATTATCATATCTCTCTCTGACAGCTGTAGCTACTGGTTACTTAAATTTAAATAATCACTATTTTACATTCAGGATGAGATTTAAAATCTTTCTTTTCCAAATACAGACTGACATGTTTCCTTGTTTCCTGTTTCAAAGTAGCAGTCAGTGTTGTTTTGACATGACCATGATCATTCCCAAACCTTAACCGTGTGTTTATTGTTGTAACCATGGTGACAAAGGTCACATGTTTTTGTTGTTTTTCGTGCCTAAGCCAAACCAAACCTTAACAATGGTGCTGTGACATTATAAAACAGGGACGTCAGATCAGGAAATGCTTCCATGTGTTGTTCTAGAGGGATTAAACAACACATCTGGCTGTTTAATTTGGGGACTTGTGAATTATAAGTGTTTTGTGACCACTCGAGGGCAGCAAAAACAAGCTGTGAACACAATATTGACATAACTTTTTAAGTCGACAGTTGCTTATTTGAATAGCCAGAAGTTACGTCATGTTTCTGGTGAATGTAAATTCAACATTCACTCTGTTTGTAGCTTTGTTTTAGTCTTCACCGACTCCTGATGGAACTCCTGACTCTTTAGCTGCTAAAGGCTCCACTGTGTTCACCAGCTGGTCTCTGACTGTGTGTGTCTGCTGTTTGGTGCAGAGCAGGTAGAGAGTACAGTGGATTTCTTTTTTTTTTTTTTTTTTTTTTTTTTTTGAGCTTTTTCAGTTGAAAACAGCTGCCTGTTGTTCCTGGAAATAATGCTGACCACTCCAGTGATGTGTGTGAAATGGTGAAATGGTGGTGGCCATCTGGCATTATCCCCAGCTTCACTGTTTTTGGTGAATGTAAATTCTGTCATGTTGCTCTTACTGTGCCGCTGTCCTTTCACCCCACATGCCAAGGAGAACCTTTGTGGCTTAAAAGAGCTCCTACCTAATATTAAAGAGACCAATTTTTGTTTTGAGTGTATTAGCAAAGTAAATGATGAGGGGAAATGTAAAGAACACCATGTAATGTTCTTCTCTAACGGATCACCAAAAATCCTGGAATCTCTGCTGAATTTTTCAATTAAATGCAAAATAGATGCATGTGATTGTGTCTCTGTTGCAGACCTGGGTGGGACTGATAGAATATACACAAAATAAAATTCGAGAAATATGCAAAGAGGAGCCACACAAAGTTTTTACTAACTAAAAAAGATCCCATACGCAACACTGAGTTTACACACTGAGGTGTGTTTTGCTGTCATCTCAGCTTAAAATCTGTATGTAGGAGTTGATGGACTGTTAACTGGACTGTGCTGAATTTGACCTTCTCAGTTATATATAACTGAAGACACAAGGTTGGTGATTTGTAGCAGGTAACCAGAACTGGGCTGAGCTGGTTTAGGAACGTCTCCTCAAAGCACGACGGGACCCTGAACCTGAAGCAGCTAAATGGAATTCAGCCTTCATTCGTTTTATTGTTTCACCTGGGATTTTTCTACTTTCCTACTAGTTGAGATTTAAGGTCTTTCATTAGTTTTATTATTTACTACGTTATTTACTATAGATTTTTACATTGAAACCTAAACTAATGCTCTTTAAAAAGCTAGAACTTCCACAGCTGTAATTTCTTTAAAGATTAAAGTTTTCTTTAATTCCTACCTCAAACATTCTTTGCAGTTTGTGGGATTTGCAGGATTTGAACCGTTGATCCTCTGATCTCTAACCTTTAGGCTACTGCTGCCCCCATCTGAGTTAAAAATCCTTTCAAACTCCTTCTTTTACTAACCTGTTTTTTTCTTTTCTTTTCACTGTGGCCATAGATCACCTGTCCAACCAGATTTGCTCGTCTTCACACCTCACCAATCACTCTTCATCCCCTCTTCTTTCCCTCCTTTCCCTCTCCTCCTATTCCCTACCTGTTTGGTCCTCAGCTCCATTAACAACACATACACACACCCTGAGGCCCAGTGGTGCTTGCTAATGCTTGTGGGACTCAGGCAGGAAATGGGGTGGTGGTGAGGGTGGAGGGTTATGGAGGGAGGGGGGGGGGGGGGGTCAAGGTGGATCTCCTCTCAGGTTACCTGTCCAGGTAAGTCTGTGTTTGTTTAGTGTTACCTCCCAGTAGTCCGGAGGTCCAGGCCGAGACATGGAGAGCTCTCTGTTCAAGTGTGTGTGTGTGTGTGTGTGTGTGTGTGTGTGTGTGTGAGCTGCTGTTGACATTTGAAAGAGGTGATACTTAATCCGAGTATTGTAGAAGACTCTGTAGATCCTCCTCACACACACGCACTCACACATACACACACATGCACACACACACATTCCTTAGAGCAGCAGTGGACTCAACAGTTTGGCTTGTATCCGTGTTTGTGTTATATCCTCTCCTCTCAGAAAATAACCTGGCAGGCGTCTGTCTTCTTAAAAATAAAATCATAGCAATTGATGGGATCCATCTATCGTCCCAGATAAGACTTGTCAATGTAATGTTGGCAGCGGTTCAGGCGCAGCAGAGGCCGAGCTTTCACTGCCTCTGAGAAATACACAGACAGCTGAGCTGGGAGACAACAGGCTGGCTGCTTTTATTTTGAGATGAACTTGGAAAATACTTTCAGTGCTGGTCTGTTTTGCTACTGCCCAGCATTTATTAAGGAGTAACCTTCTTAACCTTTATTTATCTATTTGGTAAACTTCATTGTTGCACCAAAACTGACGGGCTTCTGTATTTGGCTTGTTTTGGAGATTATGAATAAAGACACCATAGGTAAAAAAAACAAAGTGCCATCTTGGACCTTGTTGACATACATGTGGGGTTTTGTTTACGCTAGCTAGAGGTGAGCGACATTAATTGATATGGATGCTGGGAGGTACAGCCGTCACCTTCTGATTGGTGCGTTTTGCAGTTGTAGCAGTGCCGTTTGCCTCTATACATTTTTCTTGATGAAGTCTGAGAAACAAACGTTTCATATAAAGCAAGAACAAGTGATCGACACTGTGTAGGATTTAATTTTGAGTCTTTCACAGTCAGAGGTCGAGATCCTGGAACGTTCATGGCACGCCGTCTGAAACTGGCCTGTCCTGTTGCAGCACTGAGCGGTGGCACGGGGAGCAGTGACAGGTGAAGTGCTCTGAGGGTTTAGGGTGCAGCTGAAGTGACACTTTTGAGAATTTAGTAAGTCACTTGTTGACTTATTTTTGGGAACAGAAGTGGTGAATTTTTCTTTCATCTACAGATTCAGGAGGACGACCTGTGACTGACTGTGAAGACCCAGCAGAATCAGGTCTCTTCATGCATTCACACTCGTCCTCTTCACTCCTTTCTCCCCCTCATCTCAGGTCAGTCTGCTGTGTGATGTCAAGAGTCATAGAAAAGGAGCATTTTTGAAAATTTTCATGCCACAATAATAGAAAACAACCACCACAGTACCTCTGCCTCAACCTCTGCCATGTAAGTCAGTACATTTAAAAACCGTGTGAAATCAAACTAGCGTGGCACATAAGGAACTTTTACCATTTGTGAAATCTGTACACACTGTTACAGTTTCCACTTCGCCTCCAGTTGAAATCAGTGGAAATAAAGTATGTGGGAGGTAAACAAAGCTCAATAAAAGTCAGTCAGTGTGCGTTCAGACCCAGGATTTGTTTTACCCCACAGCTGACAGCTCTGGCAGTGAAGGCCTGGATAACAAGAACCACAGCTGTGTTTCCACCCGACTCTGTACCTCCACTTAAACGCAGCAAACATTTGGATGGTTCTCTGCGGGTTCTGACAAGCAGATCAACTATTTTAATGATTTTTTAATGCAGCCTGTCACTGGGTTTGTTGATGCAAGGTTTGGCCCAAAGCGTCTGTGCTGTCATCTTACATTCTGAGACTAAAGAAAGACGGACAGACAGAAGTGAATGTCACTGACATTTGGTTTCGTTTTTCTCCATAATGGCATTCCAACATGCACACAATCAAAACATATGAATGCCGGTGATGGAGTGATACAGTATTTTTGAGGCTGATACCAATATTTCTGGATTAAAGCTGCTCATAGTCGTTTTGAAATTTCTTTGTGGAAACTGGGTGAGTGTTTTACCTAAAATGCTCGAACTGTTTTGTGTGCAAAGCCTCATCTTAACCTATAATACTGCATCATAATTTATTTGCTGATTATATTTTGTATCATTAATCTGAATCCGCAAAGTAACTAGTGACTAAATTCATTCAATAAATGTATTGGGGTAAAAAGTAGAAAAAAACTGAAGCACAAAGTAGTAGAAAATGGAAATACTCAAGTATGTGTGCAGACAGCTGCTGATTAAAGTGTCCGTAGTACAAGTTAAAGCAACATACAATATTACAAAAAAATGATAGTGTCTGTCCAGCTTTACAACTGCAACATGACACATAAGCTGCAACCGCAGTTTCACCTAATAAAAAACTAATATTTACTAATATTTCTTTTAACCTGGAATTTCAAGGCAAGTGTGAAGTTATTTCTTGAGATTGCCAAAGGTTTCATGATGTAAATGCTTCTTATTTTCTCCCTCAGTGTGTCATCCTCTCTTCCTCCCTCTTCCCGTGAGCTGTCTGCAGCAAAATGTTGGTCATTCTTTCCCTCTTTCCCTTGTGTCTTTCTTCTTGCCACAGGAACTGTAGCAAACCGTGGTAGAAATGCGGGGAATGCTGCAGAACAGAGCAGGAGGATTCACTCTGCATTGTTAAAGGGCTGTTCCGCTCCATCTCTCCTGTAAACAGTTGTCAGGGGAGGAGAAACCTGATAGCCTCACTTAGCTCTGATCTGCTCTAGCTACAGAGATCATAGGCTGAAGGATGGAGGGCAAGAGGGACAGAGGTATATACACTGAGAGTGAAAAGTAGAAATGGATGTTTTTCTTGTACCTTGAAGAAATGTTAAACATTTTATGTTGTTACGCTGAGATAAAAATTAATGTCGGGCACATTCCAGACTTGCTGTGAGATAAAGTGGCTGCATTGAGTTGGCAATATAAACTGCAAGATTCATTCTTCATTTTTTTTTTTTTAATAATTAAAAATTTGTAGAAATAGTAGCGAAAGAAATTAAAGTGCAGTGGGAGTAACACCAAAAATTTCCATTAACAGTCACTTTGAAAACTGGTTTTGGTTTTAGTGAGATGAAGAAATGTCAGTGGACTCCAGCCTTTTTTTTAAATCATTAAAAAATAACTTGTTTAACGTCTCTCTCTCACACATTCACACTCAGAATATTGTTTAAGCTTGTTTGGAGGCACTGAACGAGCCTTTTAGTTTTTTCCTCTGCCTGTACGTGACTTTTCATTGGTGTTTTTTTATGCTCATTGGTTGATTTTAACCTGCAAACAAACAAATTAACAAACCCTTCAATCCTCTAATACATACTGCACATGTATGAGCAGCCTGTGATGATGCATGAACACCAGAAGAATTTTGTGATGAGTGTTGTGATTCGATGTTTGTGTTGACTTTCCCTCCCTGTGCGCTCCACAGACACGCCCCAACTTGTTGCATCGAGCCGCTGGTTTTAGGACGAGAAGAGAAGAGTTTGGGCTGAAAACATCTGCGAGCTGCTGCTGAAAACACGGCTGATGAGACTGGTGAGACACATACATACAGTAAATGTGGCGTAAAACCAAAACAATGAGCTAAAAAAAAAAAAAGAACTGCAGGGTTGGTCTTTTTACAGCTCCATGATGTGGAAATCAGACTTATCTTGGCTCTTGCAGATCAGGGGGGCCTTTCCAATTTTTTATTCCTGGGAATATTTTTTTCCCACTTTTTTTTCCTTACTCCTTCTCGTACCTTGTAAGCATCTTGAGCCAACACTGTTTCAGTGGTTTTTAGAGAGAGTGCACTGTGTCGGGGCAAGATTTTATATATTAAAGCTTTTGTCAAAGTACAACCCTTTTATTCATTCATTCATTCAGTACTTTTCGTGTATAAACGCACAAGCAACAACTCATTCATTCGATTTTCAAACAATTATAATAGGCCTACTATCATGAAGGGGTTAGGTCAAAGGTCAGAGTCGTAAACCTGTCAGTTTTTATGGATGACTGAAACATACTTGATGACTCATCTGCATCACTTCAGCTATCTGCAAGGCCACATTCTTTTTTTCTCCCTTGTTTCCGTTCGTCCGAGATTTGGACCAAGTAAAACTGTCTTTCTCTCGATGCCATCGTTGTTGAGGATGCCGTCATCTTGAATAAACGTTTCTGGAATTTTTAGCGGATGAAATCAATGGGAGTTTCGTGTTTACGCTGAGGGTGAGCACCGATGGTGTGAGCAGAGAGCGCGATTAAAACTGGGAGAACAAAACGTACGAGACTGACAAAAACAGGTTTGGTGACGAAGATTTTGAGGTTTGAAAAATAAATAAATAAATCAAAATTTCTATTTGAGCTTTTAGACTGAAAACGTGTTACATGTTACATACAATGGCAAATCAGCCTGCAAACCAAGCAATATAAAGCAGAACAATAAAGTGAAATGATCCTCTTCTGAAAAACGCATGTGGCTCGTGTGTGTGTGTGTGTGTGTGTGAGTGTGTGTGGCTGCCAGCCACTCAGTTTATTTGACTTGTTGGGAATGAGTGTGTCGTTAATGTGCAGTAAATGCGGTAGCAAGTTGCACTGGAGCTCAGAGGAATTAACAGGCTTCACATTCCTCAGCGGGCTACGAAGACTTTAGAGGGGCAGACGGGTCCAGAGAGATGAGTGGGATTGTGAGGAGATGAAATGAATCTGTTGACCCTGTGCAGGAGCTGCGTCACTTCAACAGCAAATAGCAGGTCGTCAAATAGATATGAAATCAAAAAGAACAATGGGGCAAATGAGAGTTAAATAAAAGCAACAAGCCTAGAAGTTGTTTAATAAGCAGCACTTCTCTCTTCGCTCTCTTGTGGTACCGTGTACTCGAGATATGAAAAAGACAAGGAAAATATAACTAAAAAAGACCATTTTCCTTTTAACCTGAGATAATGTTTTTATACACTTCAGCATAGCAAAGATCACGGTGTGTTAACTCTTTCATAAAGGTAAAAATGCAGTTATTTCTTGGAAATTCGTTTATAATCTGCTCTTTGACTAATATCCATTTCCTTGGTAAAGGTTAGTGGGAGCTGCGTGCCTCAGGCAGCTCACATGAACGTGTTATCTTGGGATTGTGTTTAAACTACAGGCCACTTTTAGGGACATTTCACGGCATGTCTACGCAACTTAAACTTTTCACATGTAATATAACAAAGTTTTGGTTAGTCTGTAGAGAAATGGTGTGATGTGAACTGAAGCAACAAATGTGTAATGAAAACACACAAAATGACTTGAGGAAATCAGTGCGTTTCATTTTCTTTGAGCAGCTCTTTCAGTAAAAAAAAAAAAGGTTGATTAGTTTTAATGTAAAATAAAATTAATAAGAGAAGAAACTCAAATATTCAGCTTTTGGTTTAAAGCAAGAACTTTTTATTAATGTGGGAAAGTTCAGTCATTTGTTGATCAAAATTACAAAAAAAAGGACTGAGCGAAAAAAATCGGGGTATATTTCTTTTGTGTGTGAAAATGCATGGGATACAAATGTTTAGCAATTTATTTTAGTTCTCAAATAAAAAATAAAACTAAAACAAAAAAATCAAGAAGAAAAATATTAAATTCTGATCTCCATCCCTTTGGACCCACTAATACATCAGCTCTATTGGTTTGGTCACAGACTGAAAATCAAATCATTCCTAGAAAACCCTCTAAACAAAGACCAGTGCTTCAACTGTGCGATCCTGGTATAGCTGTGTTAACAATTTAGTGAAATAAAGTGATGAATCAATACAATTCCTTTCCCCTCTGTGCTTTGATTAAAGAGCGGCTCTTGTCCTTAACCTTAGCCCTGTGTTTCACACAATTAGCACAGCTTCATACCTTCCCATTCTGCCAGAGAGCTGAATTAACTCTTTGTGAAAAGAGGCATTTGTCGTTTCATTTTGTTTATCTTTTTTTTTTGTTTGTTTTTTTGAAAATCACTCCAGAGAGCAGAAAGATAGAAAATAGAATAAATAAATAAAATACAGGAAAATACAGGACAGGGTGTATTTTTGAGTGCTGACAGCAACAGAGAGACACAGCACCTCTCCACCCTTCTTTTGTGTCGTCCCTCCAGTCAGAAGCTGATATTAATCTACAGTTTTCTCTCTCTCAGCTGAAACAAATTCACACACACGCCATGGAGCCTCCGAGAAACGGGACATATGGCTGAAATTGCCCATCTTTTGTTTGACTTTGTGGTTTTCTTCCATCTCCCTGTGGAGCTTGTGTCTCCCCATTCTTTGTATCTATTAATGCCAAAGGACAGGGTCACAATTTTTCAACTGTCTTAAAACAATAGTCAGGTGCCAACAAGTCTTTTTAGTATAAAATTCCTTTTTTGTCCCCATCCGTCCACTGTAGCGTGTGCTGTGTGCTCCCTGAAACAGGGTCTGTGTCAAATCAGACACAAAAACGACAAAAACATGGTAACAAGAGATTTCTAAAAAAAAACAACTACACCTAATGAGAGCCCAAATGTTATAATTACAAAATACATTTAAAACCAGTGAAAACCCATCAGATCAGGAAACCGTTTCCCTTTCAGCAGGTGTTTTAGTTTCTCACAACACCTGATGTTAATTTGAACAGATTCAACTGTGACATTTCCCACACGGTGTGACTGCAGGTCGGGTCTCTTGTTTCAGCGCGTGAAAGATTTGTTGATATAGTGACAACAGAGCTTGAATATTTCCTTTCATTTTATCACCTCTGACATGTGTTTGTGTTGTTATTTTGATTTCCTTGGGCCTCCCACTGTGTTGAATTATCCTCAGTTGTTGTCATATGCTGCAGTTTATTTAATGTGTAGTTTTGCATTTGCACCGTGGAACTGGTCGGCTCCTATGGATCGCATGTGACCTGTACGGTGGCGTAGGTTGGAGGACTTGTGAAGTCATGTGGTGTTGCAAAACACTACAAAAAGTAAATTCACGTGAATGGGCCCTCAAGTTGCAACAACTCAGAAAGTTCATTTTGGTACATGACTCGTTGAGTTGTCAACTTCATACGCGAAGAAACATAAACGTAAATATTTGATTAATGGTAAGAACGTTTCGATTGATGGTGCAAATTAACGTCCTGCACATAGATTTTTTTGTAGTAACCCTAATTTGACCTTTCAGCTAATCACGTCCTGGCTCACCTGATCGGTTTCCTTTGCTCTTCATTGTCACGCAAGTGCTGGAAACAGCTAACATGCTGTTTAAACGCTCTGGGCAGTAAAATACAACACATCTTCTTTGTCTTCTCTGTGTTGTTTCCATAGTCCTACTTTAAAGCACATGAGAACACAGAAGTTGGAAGAATGACGTCCCAACAGAAATCAAATTGTGAGTGTAATGGGAGCGTAGCATAGCCACCACCAAACAGTACTTTATTTACTCAGTAGTAACGTCACGTCGTGACCTTTTTTCTTGCACTTCATGGATTCAGATTTCCCCTTTTTTCAACAGCTGCTTCCAGAAAATGAGCCAAGTCACCTCTGAGCCCGACAGTGCTGTTACTTTTTACTTACAGGCATACAGCAAATACATACAAAGACTTTACACCGGAGCGAGATCAACAGAGACAAGACTTT
Source organism: Toxotes jaculatrix (assembly GCF_017976425.1). NCBI lineage: Eukaryota > Metazoa > Chordata > Actinopteri > Toxotidae > Toxotes > Toxotes jaculatrix. Next base: position 2,797,477 of record NC_054412.1, read on the forward strand.
AGGCAATATATTAATATATTCACATACAACACTGCTGCATGCTGTGGCTGCTGATTTACAGTATGTACCTGGAAGAAATGAAAACAGATGACAGAATAGTTGAAATCACAGTTTTACATTATCGGCTGCAGCATCAGTCACGTAGGGAGCTGGTTCACACACACAAACACACACACTCGAAGGATTATTTACTATACTTAAAAGGACCATCACTGGCTATACTGGTTTCCTACTGTTTAAACCCTAACTTCTTAATTTATTATTATTATATTAGTATTCATTTTTTTAAAAAATGAAATTGTCTCTATGTATTTAACTCATCCAGAAAATATTGCAAACACACAAAAGATCCATAGTGTTATAACAGTATTATATAAATTATATTATTTTTTGCAGCAGCTTCCTCCACCGTACTGCATGTGTCGTACTCCTCTCCATTCCTGCCATGTTTAACCATTTGCCTTAAATGTTCAGTTTATTGACGCAGATGTCTCTGACTGAACCTCATGTTTTGGAGGACTCCATAACAGAGTGGCTCTCCACTGTTAGAAAACTTAGTTGTTTTCAGAATAAACGAAGCAGACCATGTTCATTATCATGTGACAGTGGAGGTCGAACACATAGAGACAGAAGATAACTTTTAATATAAGATAATGCCAGCATTATCATTTAAGACGAATGTTAAGTTTTAATACTGATCTAGATGTGATCCCAGCACTTTTCCAAATCCTCAAATGCAGTATCCACTTAGTGAAGTTGAGCGCTGAATTTTCTTCCTGTTGACAGGAAAATTTGGTCCTTGTAAGTATAGAAATAGACACATGCCTGTGCATACATACATACTAACAAATTACTATTTGACAGGTGTGTGTGTGTGTGTGCGTGAGCGTGTGTGTCCTCTGCTTCCTTCACTTATATCACACCAGTTGTCCCAGCAGGGCAGGATCCAGCTCACACTAAATGCTCCCTTTTATTAAGTTCATAGGCCTGGCTCAAACACTGCACAGGGGGAGTGTGTGAGTGTGTGTGTGAGCTGAAGAGCAGTTGTCGATGACAGCTGCAGGGGAGCAGGCGAGAAAGAGTCAAGTGGCTTCAAATAGCCGTCGTTCTCCTCATTCATCAGAGGGACACCCCCCCCCCCCTTCTCTTTTTCTCTGCAGCCATTGGCAGAGTCATGGAGTCTTTTTTTTTTTCTTTTTGCTGCTTTCACCATAAAATGTTTCATAAATGTCCAGAACAAAGAGGATTAGCACAGTCCGGTTCACTCTGCAGGTTAAATATAGTGATGGTTGATCCAGTTAGCATCATGGTGCTGAGGAGGTGGGTGAAGCGTCCTCGTATCAGCGGCAGGTTTAAGGCTCCGCTCACCCAGTTTGGCTCACTGAGCAGTTTTACACTGACTGACACTGACGCTTACGTCTGTCCTCATCTCTCCACCACCTGTGACACCAGTTATCTTTGTGTAATATGACTGAGGAGTGCGACAAAAACAGGTGTCAGTGTTTCGCAGTAAACTTTTTTGGTTTGTTTGTTTGTTTGTTTTTTGTAACTCTGCCCAGAGCTGCTTGCTAACCAGTGTTTTCCAGGAGCTAATGCGATGTTGAAGCCTCAGTGTGAGAGGATTAGTAAACCAGAGGTGTGTTTGCTTATTGATTGACAGCAGTGAGTTCCCGCCCCTGCCTTTGGCTTTCTCTGATTGGTTAGGAGGGCGAGGCTTGCTCAGAAACCGTAGAAGGGAATCTCTCTGCACTGCTGCCAGGCTGCTCAGGAAGTCTGAGTCACAGAAGCCTCCACATTAATTAATTTGTTTTGGAGCTAACTAAACAAATTAGCTAACTAAAAAAATATTAGAAACTAGATTATCAGAATCGTCTGTTCATTTTCTGCCCAGCACTCACAGCTCACAGCTAAGATCTCCAACACAGTGGATTAATCCTTTAATCGAAACACCAGTTATATTGTATGTGTGTTGTATGTTCAGTGTAGCAACTTACTGAGGCAACAACTGTGTCCCAGTACATATTAATAGTACAGGGTATGGTAGTGCACTGTGAATTTACCTGAACAGGAACTGAAGCAGTGTGTGCTTCGGTGGACGTTGGTCAAGCTGTGGCTTGGTCGTGGTGCAGCGCAGTGAAGCAAAGACTGAACAGTATTTTGTGTTTTCTAACATCTTCCTGGAGCTGTCTCATCAGTGTATTTTCATTTTTTAAATTTATTTTTTTTGCAGCTGTCAGCAACTCCTCTGCTTCATTTGTGCGTTGCATTGTGGGGCAACTGCACAGTCATGAATCAGTTGGATTTAGTATGCATGTGGACTTTTCTGAGTCAGATTTTTTTTTTATTTTAAAATGCTGAAAACTTAGAGTTTGTATCATATAGAGTTGGGACACAGCCAGATTTGTTTGTAGCTGCTGTTTGAAACACTTTGTGAAACTGTGACGTGAATATCTTTTGACGTCATTTGATAACCACGCACATCTGTTTAATTTTCACTGTGCCATAACATAATGACAAATCTGGGATGACACTGAACCAATGCTCCATGTAAACCAAAGTGTTTGGGCGACTCCTGCCTTCGCCGTCTGCCAAATTTTTGCTCTGTGGCCTCCTCAACACCAACATGGCCTTTCCTCCAGCCATAACACACTCCCAGTGTCTGCAGCCCAGTTGTCCCAGCGAGGCAAGTCCTGCCAAGTCCTTCAAGCGCTTGTCTTTGGAGTTTGACAACACATGTGTCTCTGTCCGTCTGTCCCCAGACTTTTTCCAGTTTAGGAATGTTGTCCCTGCCTGTTACAGTAGCACAAAGAGTCTCGTCTTTGTCCACATCCGTCAAGATCAAATTCTCTCGCTCCTCTCTGCGAGTCCACTTTTGTTTCCGCGCTCGCTTTGTATCCACACTGTCGGCGTTCAGCTCAGCAGGGCTGCGCTGCTGCTGCTGCACAGTCCACCATAACACAGAGCTGCAAGTAGACCAGAAGCCGTTACAGCACAAAACTGCCGTCAGTGTCTCTGTCAGTCATCCCACAACAGCAGCAGAGCAACATAGCAGAGCAGGACCGGAGGAAAAGAGGCTACAGCTGAAGTAGGAGAGAAGTGGGGGAGAGTTTCAGGAGTCTCTAAAACCAATACAAATCCTTGCTCTTATCCTGTGCCTGTAGACCTGAGAGAGGAGGACAGATAGGAGGAAAAGAAAAGAAAAGAAAAGGCAGTGGAGGAAGAGGCAAGAATAGAAAGATTAGAAAAAAAAGCACAAATGTCTTGTTGATAAAAGCAGAAGAATCGCCCGAGGCAGAGAGGGGATGAAAGCAAGACTGCAAGAGAAAAGGAAGTTGACAGCTGGTGTTAAGGTGCTGATTGACAGTCAGTTTGTTGGTTCAAACCACTTGTGGTAAGCTGATCTGAGGCAGGGAAATAGATCCATTATTCAGTTCTGCTTCTCAGACTGAAGCTGTTGCTTTGTCACGCGGCCATGCTGAATGAATAATGGTGATTTTCATTTAAATTAGACGCTCTGAGTTACAGAGAAAGAACTTTTTCATTCCAGCCAAATACAGCAACAGCTCATTTATCTATTCGCTCTTTGAATGACTGAGCGTTTTGACAGGTGGTGCCTGCGTTCAACGTCAGGCCAAACAAGCAGGAAAGTCTCAGGTGTTTTGCAAAGTTACTATCAAACGGGGCATACGAGGAGTGATTGATAAATTCGTAGTCTAAGGTAGAGGGAGCCACATTTATTTTCCAACACAGTCCCCTCCCACATTTATACACTTTGTGATTTTAGGCTTTAGAAATAAAATCTACTCCACCTGTGTCCATGTTGAGTCCAATTTCTGCTCCAGCTCCAGTGAAGGCGCCGCTCCAGGTCGACCCCGTCCCCGACTCCCCCTTCCCCCTGAGGTCACAGGGTGAGGCGCTGGGTCCCGGTACCGAGCTGCTGGACGTCAGCCGATGGTGAGGCCTCACTGACGGCACCAACAATGAGCCGTAGCGCGGGTCAAAAGCTGTGCCGTACATCTCGTGAACCCCCGGACGCGGGTATGCTGAGCCCTGGGTGCTTATGGCGCCCCCTAGTGAGTAAGGGTGGTGGTGATGGTGGTGGTGGTGGGATGGGTGCCAGGCCTCAGGGCTGGGCTGGTGGAGGTGACTGTGCAGGGAGGCGGAGGAGTATGGGTCCCCAGGGAAGGAGAGCTCTGTGTGGGGAGCTGACAGAGCGCTGCCCAGGGTGGAGGAGACCGACGGCTGGTAGGAGCTGTTCCAGAAAGAAGGAGGGAAACTTCGCTGGCTCATGGGGAATGATCCATCTGAGAAGAGAGACATCCACAGGTTTGTTTCATGAAAGAAGTTTGTTTATTTTCCCTATATACTAACTAGTTATTAAAATAATCTTAAGTAACTGATCATTGCACGTTCGAGTTTAAAACTTGAGTTGAAGTTTCATTCTTGACTTTAAAAAGAAATTCTCGTCAAGGTCAACCTAGGCTTTCAAGCTTTTTTTTTTAACTGTTTAAAGACCATTGTGTGGGATTTAAGGCAGATATTGAATTTAATGTTCATAATTATGTTTTCATCAGTGTATAATCACCTGAAACTAAGAATCGTTGCGTTTTCTTTGGCTTGGAATGAGCCTGTCACATCTACACCGCGGGCTTTTTGCCTTTTTTATGTTAGCTGAAGGCCACCGTAGGTTCTCCTACAAGCTTGGAAAGGGAGGGGTGAGGGGAGGGGTGTTCAGTTGGTTGCATTCTCCAGCCTCACCACTAGATGTCACTGAATCCTACACACGGGTCCTTTAAATGTGTCTTATTTATGTGTAATTTTACAGAACTAATTAGAACGAATATGCAATTATTATGTAATTACGTAATCCCTTTACAAAGCAAATATTTGCAGTTTTGACTTGAAATGAAAAAAAAACAAACAATTTGAAGACATCACCTTGATGATCTGGAAAACCGAGACGAGCGTTTCATACAATTTTCTGACAAAACAAGTACTTGACTAACTGAATAAATAATCAGCAGATTAATAGCTAGTAAAATCATTTTCATATATATAAAGTCATGTTTTAGACGCATCTAGGCTGCATGCTGTACATGCTGTGCCGAGTAATGCTTGATTGGCTTAAGGAAAGAGCTTTTTATTCCAAAATTTGGTTTTTAAACTCCACTTTAAATCCTAATAAAGCAGTTATTGACCTATAGTTCTGTAAAGCACTGCAAAAAATGTGTGGTCATTTTTAATGAAGCAGTAAAAAAAAAAATGATTTTTTTTTTTTTAATTCTGGCTGGATTCAACAGTTGTCAGATTACTCAAAGGTGGTGGAGTTTAGAAATGACCATGAAAGGAGATAAAATAAAAAGCAGACCCGACTGTTAACTAATGATTAGTGATTAACATTTAATTTACTGAAAGACTGGAGAAAAAAAAAGGACATTACAAAAATCCTCCAATGATTTTTTTTTTTTAACTAAGTTTGAACATCGATGGGGATACAGCTTAATGTCAGCATTGTTTTGATCAGTGTTATTTCTACAGCTCACAGATCAATAATAAAGATTAACCAGTTAATGTGACTCTAAACCGAAATCCACATGAACCGCGTGAGATGTTTGTGAGAGATGCAGTCACTAAAAGAAATAAGAAAAAAAAAATCCTGGGAAATACTGTTAACTGTGCTTTGAATTTCAATTTTTCACCCGCGCTGCTAAAAATATGCGGGACACTAAACGATGGCTGCATAAAATTAACCCAAAAATTATGTATGAAAAAATAGTTAACACCTCTTTAATCTTTAATTGTGTGAAATATCTTTATCCTACTGTACTTTCAAACGTCCTCACAGCGACATGTTGCTTTCTGAGCGCCGTCACATTTTTGATGTGATTTATTTGAACCAACTCACGATTTAGTTTTTGATTTTATATTTCCATCAAAAAAACAAAACAAAACACAAGGTCAGCAGGGAAGCTGCCAGCTGAGAGTGAAACAAAACACACGTCCACTCTTTTTTCTGTTGACGTGGCTGCTAAAAAATAAAGCACAAAAATAAAGAAGAGCTAAAAGTCATAAAACACTATTCTCCAGCCGTGACAGAGGAACAGAGACCAGAAATGTTTCAGCTGACATACAAGCATTAACAGACAGTTATGCTTCTGCCAATATAGTCGACGTATTAAGAAAACAAGTTTATCGTTCACCTATTTGCAGAGTTGTTCTCTATGGGAAACACTTGACGCTATATTCTGATAAATTTTTGTTAAATTTCCACATTTTTTTTTTACCAGTATTCCAAGGTTAATTTTCAGGTTCCTCCTTTTGACTTAAGTTAGAAAACACAACCGTCGCCAGTTGTTGAAACTAACAAACTTCTCCTTTTTCCATGAAAATATTTGTCACCGGGCATAAATCTTTTGAGAGACCGAGACAAAGTCGCTGAATCCTGGGCAGTGATGGTGGCCACGGACAGCCTCAGTCCACCAACATCAAAAACCGGAAAAAGACACAAAACACACAACGACAGGAACCAAATTTAAGGTACGTTTCACACATTCCCTGGGTTTCACTGGAGAAATGAAGCATCTTATGATGCCTGTCAGTGAGGCATTACCACACTGACAGACACACACACATAAAGACACACACACCTCTTACGGCCTTGTGGCTGCTCGAGGCAGGGTATGCAGTCGTCTGGCTGAGCGCTCGGCTGAAGTGTTCGTCCACCACGGCGCTGATGTCGCCCTGGAAGTAAGTGAAGAGGACGCAGCGGGAGCTCAGGTACTCGGCGCCCGGCGGCAGCTCCTTGTCCTCTTCTTTTATCGCCGGGGGCCCCGGGGGGCCAAGCCGGCTGCCGCTGTCCTGGGGATCTTGCATTTTGGAATACAAGGCCAGTTTCTATAGGGAGGATATACAGATTTACACTGTGCGTGCACAACATAGGAAACTGGAAAAAGGAGGATCTAGTTGGCTGTTGTGAAACAGTTATTTTTCATAGATGCGTTCACTTTAGGCGTTTGCTTGGATTTCTGTGTGTGACCTCTGACCTCTAACGCTGATAAAAATTAGACTGCATTTTTCTTTTCAGGACACAACAGGTGTCTTAACGGGAGACAGACAAATCACACTGCCCATAAAGTTGGAATAAAATATATCTGACCTCTTCTCATGAAATGATTGTGACAATGTGATTTATTCTTGATAAAGTGTATTTCTTCTCAAAACTTTATTGATCAATCTCTTCCAATGTGATTACTGATGTGTAGAAATAGGACTAAAAAGAGGAATGTGTCTGAAAGCAAAATTATTCCAACATTATGGACAACAGTATAATACTAAAAAATAATGCTTTGTTTAATAATAGAATATTAATGATAAACAACTACATGTTATAGTTTATGTTCCTTTTAAATGTCACTACATAAATTGCATTACACAGATACATGTAGAGAACATGTAGAGAACCGTGGTCAATTTTTAACCATAAATATGTAGCAGTCAGTCAAAAGTCCAGAGTGTTATGCTAATACTTTATATATATAAAATGGATTTAAGGCACATTAAGGTGTAGAACTTAAAAAACTTATTATAATATTACAAATGTATTTAATAAGCCATACAAAATAATTAATTTTAAAAAATCTTGCTAGTTAACACTGAAAATACATATTATTATATTATTGTGTATAACATGAGTAGACTCTGGCTGATCCTCAGGCTGTTAAGTGAGTTTTGGCACTATGTGAAATATGCCTGGATGTTGACTGAGAGGTTTTAAGAGAGTGAAAAAAGCCCTTTAACAGGTCTGCAAAGGCCTCACATATACCTGCTGCTCTCCAGCTGCTCACACTCACACGCATGAAATCCGCCAACACGCACACAGAAGTGACATTAAAACGTGAAATTAAAAGGTCTATGACTGTTTAATGTTTGCAATTAATGGGATTATTATACTGGAAAAAATATAACAATATAACAGTATGAGAAACAGTTAAAATGTAAAACTATAATAAAAAGCTATATTCTTAGTTCGACATTGTAAAAAAATAAAGAAGGAAATTAAACTTTAGGTGAATTGATCATTGATTTTGTTCGACTAGTCATAAACATAAACCAGGAGTCTGACTCTAAATATACAGAAAACATAAATCAGCTTCACATTAAGTCTACAAAACAAATTAGGCCAGTTGAACTAGATGATACATGAAATCCATCAGTTTCCACTTGGATAAAACTGAATGCGATATGTTTCCTGAAAGCAATAATAAATATGTCCTTTTCTAAAATTAAACTTAAGGCAGTGGACAAACGATCTGTTTACGACCTTCTAAAGTCGAAGACTCTTATTTAACCTGAAGAAATTAAGTTATATTATCATCGATACAAGTGCAAACAAAGTGAACTGGCGACCAAAAGAAAGTTGGACACTCGCTTTATGTGAAAATCTTTACGCACTGGATCAGCGTAGCGCGCACGCACTGTCCAAGCCGCGCGTTTCTGAGGGCTTCAAGTTGATCAGCTGATTGTTTAACATATTTTTAGGTAATATACCGGATACAAAGTAGTGTTAAGAGCTTTAGTTAAATAATTACATATATTATACATATCTATTAGCTGTATGGACTATAGTAGCTGTTTAATCTCCTGCACTGGAAAGTTTTGTTCGATTCTAAGGACTTTAAAGCCTAAATATTAAAGTTTTTTGTACATTGAAACTGTTTAATATATATATATACTATATAAATATAGTATGTAGTGCAGAGATACGTAATGTGTGGTCTGGTTAAAAACAGCTTATGAAGCACGTATGATCCATACCTGGTGGTGATAGGGGCTGTAGGAGCTGAAATAAGGCTGAGGACCAAACACTTGGTACATCACATCCAAGCAGCTCATGGCGAAGAAATCACGGAGAAGAACCAAGCTTCATTGAGAGAGCAGGTCTGTTCAGACGGAGAGGAAACAGTAATCCCGGCCGCGGAGGACACACTGTTGGAGAGTCCCTCTGCTGCGCTGCTCTGCGCTCTTTACGCACTGGACTGCGTCCGGGCGCAGTGGAGGGAACCCCCTCCAACCTCCTGCCTCCTCCTCCCTTCACCCCCGCCCCCGCCCCCACCGCACACCAGGCCTGACGCCTCCCTCTCACCAATCAAAGTCCGAGCTCCACCTCTGCCTTAATGTACTTATAAATCACTGGAAACATTAAAATGACAGAAGCTCAGAAGCCAGATTCTGGATCAGTGGTAGATTTAGTATCTTCACACACATTTGACTTTTTTTTTTTTTTTTTTAATATTCTGATTAAACAAAAGCTCATATTTTTAATATTTACAGATCAACCCAATACCCACAGATACAAGATCATTAAGAAGAAAATCATAACGTCATCAGTGAGCGTAGCTAACAGTCCTCTGTAAAGAGACACAGAGTTATGCAGAAATTTAACAAGTGATTTGAAATTTAGTACCTTACAGTTAGTGTGTGTGTAGTTCGTGATCATCACTGTATTGTGTATTGTTTACTGTGGCTGTAAATCAGAACGTGCACGGCTGAATTTTCCTCAGTGTTTAAACCCACAGCGCAGAATGTAACTGCTGCCACTTGCTGCTAATTGAACGAGCAAACAAATCAAACCGACCAATGAGTGGAATGTGATGCTATGAATTCTCACAATCCCTCAGTGGCCTCCCAAACTCTGGAGGTCAAAGGTTGAATAGTTTGCTTCCAGTTTGGTGCTGTGGCGAGAGGTCAGGGGTCACCAGCGACTCAACCAACAGTTTGTAAGCTACAGTAGAAGAACGAGTTAAGTAAAGTTTTAAATGCATTTTATTTCTTTTCTTTCACACGTGCGTGTTGTTTCCAAGCTTTATTCTAACCTCAACTAAGATAAGTAATGATCTCAAATACACTAAATTATAACCAGTGACTTTGTCCAAATTATACAATAATGTGCTAAGACTATAAACTGATTTACAGTATATATTAACCCATCTTCCTGGTTTAATTGCATTTTATTTTGCCAGCTCAATTTGTGTTTTCTATCCCGAGGTTTTTAAAGATTAAGGCAACAAATGTGTTTGCCATTCGGCTGCCAAACTTTTTCACCTTGTGATGCACTGGTCCATAGCAGCAGTGCCGCACCTGGGTTTCCCAACTCGAACGGAAAAAAAAAAAACACCACTGGGAAGTTTCTAGTAAGTTGCACCAATTTATTTAGGCTGAGTTGTTTACACGAACCTTTGATCTCTTAAAATGAAGTCCCCAGCTGACAGATCGTTATGAACTCCGACTGCGACTGAGCAAAATTTGCTTATTTCTCATGCAAAATGATCCTTTTAATAATCTGTCACATTTTTAATGGCATCAAAATACCCCCGCGATGTGTTAGTTTGTGAGAAGCAGAAGAGAAAACATTAAAGTTCACGATGCCGCAGTGATCCATTTATTACGGCCGTCTATCATTTCCAGGCTTTTGAGCTCATACATGTTATTTTAATTAACTCAGATATGATGTTTGCCTGCACTGAGCAACATGAGCGACCACGTTAACTTTTAATGAGTAAAATGTTGAGTAACTGCGCGAAACTGCAGTAGGAGAGCAACACATGCTCTGTCAAGTAAAAGGGGTGTTTGCTTATTAATATAACAATTATGTTATCACCATGGATTTTTTTATCCTCATACTAAAAACCTGTTGTACTTATATTTGTAATTCTGGTACTTCTGTGTCCTTCTGGCTGACCCCCACCCGTCCCCTCCAACAAACCAGTACACCTGTTCCCACCACAAGTGGCGCAGAGAAGCTATTAAAACCCCAAAATATCTCCCATTGTAGAGCGGCTCAGATCATCTCTCAGGCAGTTTTCAACCATCAGTCGGGCCCCCCCTAACGTTCAATGAGGAATTTTCACTCAGAAATGTTTGGCATCCTCTCTGCTGTCACTCACGGGTTTGATGGATTTTGAGAGAAGGTTACGGGAAGAATCGCATGTTCGATGCTCTTCATATGAAATTATTTCCCAACAGCACGAAAAAAAAAAAAAACCCTAGAAGAGAAGGTTTCAGAAAGTTTCAATTGAGAGCTGCTTTAGGAGGACAGTCCAAGTCAAGTAACAAGACTTCAAAGCACATTGTAAGTCCTTCAGGTCTGAATGCTGACCAGTACGATTACAAGGAATTGGAACATTTTCTTTCATTTTCCTTTTAAAGCTTTATTTATTTATTTTGTTGTTGTTGTTGTTGCTCTCCATCTCACGAATTTCATATTCTTCCAGGATTTTATCAGGTCAGAGCTTGACACATGACTTTAATTTGAAGCCAAACAAAATACCAAGTGAGGCGAAAAATTTAAGCACAGTTTCAGATATGAATTGTGGCTGAGTTTTTAGTTTCTGGTGCAGTGGTAGATACAGATTTACAGTTCAGTTTGGACAGAAACCCCCAGCAACATGTTTCTGCTTTCCAGAAAGACTGATGAAAGAAAAAAAAAACACTCTTGCAGGTGGTAGTGGAACAGATGTAAGCTGCGAGTGAGGCCACGACAGAACAAACCAAAATCATTTAACTCCTAAGTATAGTGTTTTTATGGTTCAAATTAGAAACACTTCTTACACTCAAATTAACCTCAGTGGCTGTGGACATACCATACATGATTGCAAGCATGCCCTGCCTGCCATGGACAAGTTTAAGCTTTGAAAGACACACACACACACGCTCACACACTCAAACATTAATGCTCTTTAGCGCACAATTAGCAGCTCAAGTTTGAGTTGAAAACTGACTCTGCTGTGCCTGGGATTGGAAGCTATAACAAATGTGCAAACACACACACGCATGCACACATACACACATACATGTCTGTCTTTGTGAGGACTCTCCTTGACATAATGCATCCCCTAGCCCCTCACCCTAAACTCAACCACCACAACCAAATGCCTAACCCTAACCCTAACCCAAACCTGATTCCAACCTGGACCCTAAAACCAAGTCTTAACCCTCAAACAGTCCTTTGAAGGTGAGAAAGTGAGGACCGGCCGCAATGTCCTCACTCCATTAGGTCTATAACTCAAACTGGTCCTCACAAAGATGGATGTTCACGCACACACACACACCCAGAGCCACATGCTTGTGGCTGATCCTCGTGTTGTGTCTACCCAAAGGAAGACTGTTTCATTTCCCTCAACACTAGAAAGGAAGAGCTTCTGTGAATTTGACTTTTGTTTTGAATTTTATCATTAAAATTTCTCATCGCTCCCCAACTCCCCGAACCCCACCCCACCCCCCATGGGTTTGACCTGGACCCCTCTCTCTGTATTAGATGGAGAAAATACAAAGATAAAACTTAGGAGGGGCCCCCACCCCTAGTTTGGGAACCACTGCGCTACACTACAGAAACATATATAGTGTATAAGTAATTAAAACTAGTTCCACCTTAAGAAACTACACCAGTAACAGCCTTCATGGTGTATTTTATTATTTCACAAAGAGAAAAGCAGCAGCTGTTTATTTTGGAGAATCTTGAATGAAAGAACTTTTATTTATTTATTATATATTTTTTACTATTATTTTTTAGCTTAATAATTTACTTTGTTGAAGTCGTTTCCAGTTAATTTTCTCAGCTGACTGTTTCAGCTCTTATACTCTCTTATACTATATTCAGCTCTTTACAGTATAATATCTAATATCTAAAAATGCTCATATCAGTGTTGAGGATAAACTTAAATTGGTTCATTGAGCTTGAATTGTTTGTACATAAATCCACCGTGGATACTGTAGGTACACATGTCGCAGAGGCTGAGCAGGTGTGTGCGGTTGTTACAAGTGTGTCGCGGCTCAACCTCATTCATCCTTCCACGCTTGCGTTTCCTTAATGGTGGAGGAGTGTGCTGGTTTTGTTCGGCCGCATGATGAGGAAGACCCGACCATGACCCTCCATTTACCACTAGTCTGCCAGTGTCTCACCAAGGACAGCACTCGCGTGTGTGTCGTACCTGTTGTCATGTGTTTGTATGCACTCACAATATGTATTATTTGTATATATGTGTGAGTGCATGATGCTCTGTGTTGGTGTTACAGTATGTAGTTTTTTAAATGTTAATTATTAATTATTAGTCACACACATGCACACTCTAAAATACACACATATTTTCAGTCAGTGGGAAAATGCTAACGTAGTAACACAGACATTCATTTTTAAATTCTGAAAGCAAAAACCCATGAGTAGCAATCATTCAAGTCAGAATTCAACTTTTAAGTTAAGTTAAAAAAGCAGCACACGTCAATGTTTTATTGTTCTATCAACTACAAAGAGTGAGCAGAGAAACCTGTGTGCGATACCACAAGCCAACAAAAAACATTCTGTTAGTCAAAATGTTTTTATTAGGGCAACTTAGGGCAAGAAAAAAAGTCTTAATATGAGCATAAAGTTTAGGTTCAAAGGAGATTCTGTCAACCTACCGCAGCTCACAGAATAACTCCCAGGGTTAGAAGCCTACTCATTGTGAGGACAAGTTTACAGAATATGTGAGATATATAAAAAAATAAAAAATACTAATTCAATATCCTGTTTATCTGTTCATCTTATCTTTGCAGTTTTTGAAGGCCAACATCTTTTTAAAACCCAGTAACTCATTTTTTTTTCCTTTAAGGCTTCAGACAACCAATATTTTGAGGACAATATACTCTATTTTTATTTTTTATCCTAATATTACTATATTCAGACCTCTTTTTGAATCCGATTGTAATTTCTCCATAAAGGATTTCCTAAATGGTCTGTATTGATCAAACAATTAAATTAACTGTCACAGTGAGGCTGTGCTCATTATATGACATGATTATCTTTATCTTTTTAATGTAAATGTGCCACAATTTTCATCCGTCTGCCATAATTTAACATCTGAGTCTGAACCGTCCAGCACTCGCACAATTAACACCTGTCACTTACATCACCAAACAATGAAGGTGTGTGTGTATGCACCCCTAGTTCCTCTAGTTACACCACTCCATTCATCCAACCTGTCAGCTCTTTGGACACGCCTGACATCCAGAGCACAGGATTTATTGGAAAATAACAACCAACATGAGTTTACAGTTTGTACTGGCTGTGTCTCCGGTGCAACTCTGTTTCAATACTTCTCCTATAACGCAGCAATCCTAAGACACCAAATCGCTTTTTTTCCACTTCAAAATGGCATAAAACTGCTTTTAAACGTCTCCCTCTCTGCATATCTTTACATTATAAGTAGAAATCATTCTAATTCAGTCAGTGAGTTAGGCTGAAAGAAGACAATACAGCAGTTGACCCTGAATTGGCAGAGGTTATCGCCATGATGATAAATGAAAGAAAAGCACACGAAACAGACTTATTGATGTCCTTCACTAATTCCGTCTCAGTGGAACCCTCCATCTTAAAGTGTTCACTGTACAACATTTTGATCGCATTTTGAAGGGAGGAATATAAGAATGAAAAAGCGAATGTATGGATAAATCAAGAGGAGAGGAGGAGGAAGAGAAAGAGCAGAACATGAGCTTGAGTAAAAATGTTCTCCTCTCCTCCTCTCCCCTTTCTCTTTTTCCTTTTTCACATTTGGCATTTCATGTCAGAAAATGTCATTTCACTTCATATCAAAGAAAGACACAAACATCCAAAAAACCTTTTAATCAGCTCCCCAGATGTGCATATTTAGTTTAAATCCATTTAGTCAAAATGGATTTAAATTTTACGTTGATTAAAATTAAACAAAATAAAACACTGACAAAAATCTTACAAAGAGTCTATTTTTCATTTCGGGAACACACAAAAGGCTGGACAGAATCAATGGGTAACATCTTTTTTCACCTTTTCACAATTTATAAGCATTTAATTTTGAATTCATTAAAATTTATTATTACACCAGGTATAGCAAGGGCAATGTTTTGAAAGAGTGTCTGAATATCCATTTATTTTATTTTTTCTTTATTCATTATATGGTGGTTTTGAAAGAATAACTTATACAATGACCTTCTAACAGGAAACCTTGAAGGTTCAGGGACTGCTTGTTGACGGGATCAGACTTTTTGTGAGAGTTTGTCAGGGGGATAGAAATCCACTGGGTGAATATATATTTAAGGCAAGTTCAGTGAATGGTATTTTAGCATCCCAGGGACCTGGAACATAGAGATCCCCCTTCTACGTAAAACTTCAAACACATCAGGCTTTTGCTTTTACTGATCAAGTTAATAAAATATGATTAGTTAATTTTTTTAAAAATCACTCGCTATCTGCAAATTTTGGGGAGCAATCAGTGTTTTAGTGTCAGTGTTTTGGTTCCAAATGCACAAAATATTAGTTTAAAGTATTCTTAATGGGAGCTCCACCAGTTTTACACATCAAAGTCTGTTTACATGTCTTTTTGGAGTAAAGTTCTTTCTTTAGAATCGCTTACTCTTCTTTTAAAAGCACCAGAGCCCACCACCCCAAAATATGAAAATATGAATAATAATACGCTGGAGCAAATAAGTGAAAAAGTTTCCATCAATCTTGAGACTAAATTCTTGAAAATTCTTTTAAAACTTGTGACCCAGGTAGACCATGGATGTCCTTGCTCTCACAACCACTCTCGTCACTTGCTGCTTATTTCAACGCCCTCTCTGTGCAAAGCCATTAGCGGTAACACAGAACCAGATAGACATGACTAAATGGATCATAACTGAAGAGTGTCTTTCTTTCTCTGCCTGATTCTTCCCTTCCTTTCTTTTCTTTGTTTCTCCTTGTCCTTTTAGCATTAACATTCGTGCCTTGCTCTCCTCTTTATGTCTTTAAAACTCAGTGCAGTTAACGTTAAACAAAACTTTAAAAACACTTACTGTGTCATAAAGAGGAAAACAGCTTTTCATTGTGAATGCCTTCATAGAAACCATTACCAGCCCATGAAAAAGGACTCTCTGACACAAGGCTATGATGACATTCACATGAAAAGACAGGAGTTTTAGATGATTGCACACGCATTGCATAAAAGGCCAATCCAGGTATAGGATGCATTATGGCTTTAACTACCAACTACTAATGGAGAAAATTATGTATTCACTAATGAGTACATCAATGTCAGTGTAAAAAAAAAAAAAAAAAACTGTAAAGAGTTATGAAGTTATTCTGCTTGGACTTGGTCTGTTGTCATAACCTCAATATGAAACGTACAATACCAGTTCAACAAAATGCTTGGTGATGATTATATCATGTACATTGTGCCATACCAAGAGAAAATAGACTGAAAGCAGCTAAAAACAGCAGCCCATATCATCTGGAGAACACAAACAACGCTCAGTGTGTTTACAGTGCTGAGATAATCACAGATCTGCTATGTAGCTGCAAAGGTTTGGCTCATTTGGCTTAGGCGGTGAAAGGGGCAATAATTAAGTATTTTAGTTTCATTGATTAACTGTAATTACTCAACGGTATATGAAGAAAGAACAGTTCTGACGTTGTGTAAAAGATGTTCATGTTTTGTGTTGCAGATATCGTGTTGCAGTTAGCACGCTAACCAGTTAGCCCCATCCCGTTCCGTCTTGTAATACCACTTCGTACCTCTAGAGGCGATAGTGAGTTGCTGCAGTGGACCAAAGAGCACCTTTCCTTTCTGCTGACGACAGGGGTGGACGCCCCAACTTTGAGGTAAGATGCTGCCCCCGATTTCTTTGGAATATGAATTCAACAGCTGGCCAGTTTTTACACACTGCCCCTTTAAGGGTTGATCCCCGGCCTCATGATTACAAATCACTGAGCTGAGTCCAATTGTTTTGTTCAATTCAGTTCAAAGACTCATTGTCACAGACTGATTGGTTTGTTCAATATTTTCCCTTTAATTTTGTTCCATCATGTTGAATTAATGTTTTTGTTTTTAAAGTGTTTACATTAATACCCTAAACTTGAATTTTTCTGTCTTCATGGTGTATTTTCTGGTGTACTCTACGATTTAAAATTAGTACATTTTTTTATTCCACGCATCAGCACAGCTCACTTCATGTTAAAATGACCTTTCGCCCATGTACCTCATCAGTACAACTCCCCACCCATTATCTCCTCATGCTGAGGGTCCTCTCTCCTCACACTCTGCTCCCTTGCCTCCTTGGCGGGGCCCTGGGTGCTGCTGCTCCTGTTCTGGGTGCTGACAGGCCCAGCTGTCTCCTCTTTTTTGCCCTTGGCTGTCGCTCATTAATTTCCTCCAAAGGCCCCTAAGCGACAGCTCTGCTTCATAGTGACCATACTTGGAAAAGAGGTGCTCAGTGAACAAACGCACACACAAGTGTACAAACACATGGAATGGGGGGGGGGGGGGGGGGGGGTACACAACGTGCGCATGGCAAAGCTGATCTTTGTAGTTCACACAGATTAAATATTAAATAAAATTCTGTATTTTTTGTGTTTGTACATGTTTCTTGCAATAGTTAGCAGCAGTCGACAAGTTGAACGATACATTTTCTGTCGCTGTAATAAACATAAAAGCAGAGATATGGCACTAACCATTTTTCAGACTTATACAGACATAAACAATAACTGAAGCTACTATTTACCAACTGTACAGTTTAAACTGCAGTACAAGAAAGGCTGTGGTACCTGCTTGTGTGATTGTGTGTGTGTGTGTGTTGGTGTTAATCACAGATCCTTGGCCCCAGCCACGCTCTCCCCTCGCTGCCTCTTTGAGCAATGTAAATTAGATCTGTTAATGAATGTTTTCTTTCATCACATACAAGTGCAAAGTAACTATGCCATCTATGCCCACCTTGCCTCTCCGTTTACCACCCCAGTGTGCCAAGCATTCAGACTAAATGAAAATATACACGGGCTGATGCCTGGCATCCCCTCTTAACAAGCTGCAGAAGCACCTCGAAGCATGGCTGCTATGCTGCAGGGAATCTCGAGAATCTTCGTGCTTACGCCGGCGAGCTCTCGCAGCTTTCACTGTTATCAGACTGATCACAGGGTTAGAGAGCTGTGTTTCTATCCGACAGCAATTTAAGTAAAATGTTAAAAAAAAAATCAGAAAAATATGAGCTGCATTTCTCTTTCCATCAGCTTCAGAAACATCAAAACACGCTGGTAAGCTAGAAAATTGGAAAGAATGTTTCCGTGACAAATTCATATAAGGTGAATTATCAGCTAATGTTGGCTGCAACAGAAACATTTCTGGCTTTGTCAGACAACTCGAGACAATATTTCAAACTGACCCAAAATATGTACGAGTTGTTTTGCATGTTGTTGTTGTTGTTTGCATTTTAATTTTAAAAATAAAATAAATAAAATACACAGATCAAGCAGTAGGCGAGATGAGACTGGAGCAGATTCAGGAAGGTTTACAGTAAGTGAGAGGCAGAACTCTTTGATTAAGAAGCAGTGACACGATTGATTGTTGCAGCAGTAACTTGAAATAAATAAATAAAATTATTTCCTTTCATTTGTGTTAATTGAAAACATTGTTTTGTGATAATTGTTGAAGTGCCATGCATCCAAGTAACTAACAAAGCTGAGGACTGTACTTGTTCATGTTTGCTGCTTCTCCCTCAGACCTCTCACAGTTACATTTATCATGTTCATATAACATGATAACAGCTTAACATTGACTTAACAGCAGTTGGTGTAAACTGTGTGTAACAGAATGTAGACGAGCGTGGAGACGGCTGGACGTTCAGCCCAGAAACCTTAGCAGCAGCTCCTGTATGAGGTTACCGGTGTTAAAATTGTGCCACATTCGTCGGATTGTGTCCCGCATGACACGGATTCCTGACACAAATCCTCCGTTGGTGTCTCAATAAAAAGTGAACAGCGCTGTCTGTAAACGAGGAATCCTGGTCTCGTAGCTCGGGGAGGAATTCACGGCTTGTCAAAGTTCATTTGTGCATGAGAATATGAGACGCTGAATCCTCTGTGCTTACTTGTTCCAGATCAGTTCGACTGTGGAAATATCCCCCCTCATTCATCCATCCATGTCCAAAAGTTCCCACACATACCGACATATAACATGCATGAAATCTAACTGCTGAAAAGATTTCTAAAACCTCACAGTTACATCTTATTTTATTTGATCGTGATATTTCATTTTCTCTTTTATGCTTATTTGTTTTTGCTCTATCCTTTTTTCTTTCTTTTTCTTTTGCTGCCCTGTCACATTCACTGACTCTAGTTGTGAAGTTTCAGCCTCTTTAACAAATGAAATCATTCTTATATTAAACCGATTTTTTTAAATGTGTAAGATTAACTGTTAAATTCTCGTGCCAACACATTAACATGCTCACAATAAGAAACCTAATATGCTGGTGTCTCTGATCTTTACTATGCCCACCCATAGACCAAGTGTACAAATGACCAAAAACATAATGAAGAACCAATCAAAATCTATGAAAGTAGAATGAAATAAACTACAAACATGAAATGTCTTTCAGGGACTTTCTTTTTGCTGGGGGGACTCAGGGCTACAGGATCTCCACCGCTCCTTCTATTATTACCAACAGCCTCGTTCGTTTATGTAACCCCACCTCCAGCTCATCAAGACCAACAGTTTATAAATAATCTCCTCAACCACATAATCCCTTTAACTAAACACAGAGACATGATCCCTCTGAAGCTCTGGCTGCAAACTACTTGCAAAATTAGAGCACAACATTTACAGTGAACGTTTTTTAATCTTTTGTTTGTTCATTTCTCTTTATTATTTTGTTTTATTTGTTTTGCCTGGTGCACTTTCACTTTTCCATAAATTTTGTCTACAAGCTACAACATTGCTTGTTAAGTTTTGCAAACAGTTGCTGCTCGAGTTCTTTTTCCAGGTGTCAAGAACAGCAAATGTACAGGTTTTCATGTGTGTAATGGAGGTCACATCGCTTCTGTTTCATCAATTAGCTGACTGTCAAAGAGAGTCTTCCTGGACCACAGTGTTTCTGTGGCAGTGAAAGGTGTGATGATAAGATGCAGCACTGTGTGTGTGTGTGTGTGTGTGTGTGTGTGTGTGTGTGTGTGTGTGTGTGTGTGTGTGTCAGCTCAGGTCCTGTGACTGGCAACAAGACTCTTCTGCCTGCCATCCAGCCACCATCTTGCAATGTTTAGGGATGAGGTCAGACCCCCGTTTTCTCTATTTGTACGTGTGTGTGTGTGTGTGTGTGTGTGTGTGTGTGTGTGTGTGTGTGTGTGTGTGTGTGTGTGTGTGTGTGTGTGTGACAGAGAGAGAGAGACACCTGCCTCCAGTGTGACAGCTCTATGAGCGTCCTCATGAATCACGAGTCATGTGGTTCCCCTCATCTCATGTAAGAGTTAAAGTTAGAAATGGCCCTGAAACCTGGCAGTGTGCATGTGTGTGTGTGTGTGTGTGTGTGTGTGTGTGTGTGTGTGTGTGACAGAGAGAGAGAGAGAGAGAGAGTGACCTAAGTTAGATGCAGGACTGAAACCTTAGTAGGGCAGCAGAGGAACATGGGAGAACCAAGGAAGTGGAAGATGGAGGAGACTTGTTTTGTGTATTCGTGTGTGTTTGTGTGTGTTGTGTGTGTTGTGTGTGAGAGAGGCCCGAGGTCATGTGAGGGTTCACGGGGAAACAGAGAGGAGCTCAACGGCCGACTCAGTCAGCTGTTCTCATTCACTAAGAAGTCAAATTTAATGTTTGAAAACTAACTTGCTGGCAGTGATCTAAAGCTTAGCACTTCACTTTACCTGAGTGAGTTTTTATGTTTTGTTTCCATGTCTTTGTGTTAGGATCCTTGTATCTGACTTTGTTGATATCGTGTGAAACACTTGATAACTTTGTTAAAATTGCTGTGTAAACTGTAACGAGGGAAAACGAGATAAGTCCATTGTGAATACCGGAACCAAACAGGCTAATTAGGATGCTCGTTTTGTGGATGTCTGATTACAGCACATTTAATTTTAATTATCCGTCCTGCTCTACATCCCCTCAGCCCGCCCCTGTCTTTTCTGGCTTTCATACCGCTCCATGTAACCTGCCGTTGATTAGCCGAATGGGTCTCGAGCATAAAGGCGGAAGGAGCGGCAGCCACATTCTTGTTACCAGGTGTCAGGCTCTGGGGCTCGGCGGGAGAAGAAACGGGCTCAACACTTGGTGGGGAAATATATTCCATCACCCCGGAGTCCAGCTTTGGAAGCTGTCGCTAAGAAGTCATCCAGACCATTCAAACAGCATAAAACCGGTAATTATGCAAACCAAAAGCAAAGCATTTGATGGACATTTCTCACATTTCAGTTTTGCTCCTTTCTGCGGTGTTGGATGCGAAACTGAAAGCGTTTTTGTTTTGTGTAACTCCCGTGTCTCGCCTCTCAGCATCACCTCCTCACCTTGCAGGATGCTCTTAATTAGAACCGTCTTGTTAGCTATATCTCCCCCGCTCCTTAATTAAGAAGAATCATCTTCACCCTCTTTTCATTGTCCAGCTGCGAAGAAAAGGAGCGTTGCCTTTCTTGTCATTTACTCCGTTTTTCTTTATGATAAGGGAGTTTTTTTTTTTTCCCCCCTGTTGAATGTTTTCTTTGAATTGGCAGATAAAGAGGGAGAGGAAAAGAGGGTGAGGCTGGGTAATGAAAAGACCCACGTTCACCCAGAACCTAGGAGCCACCTGATAAATTGGCTTGTTAAGAGGAGAAAGATCACTCTGTGACATATTCCTCCCATTCATTCCCAGCAACACAGGTGCAAAACACACAACAGACAAATGGGAATCAATCAAATTGCGCTATAGCTGGTGCTCGTATTGGTATACAAATAGTGACGGCCACTCAGCTCGGGGGTTGATCAATTCAATTTTTAGTTGTATAGACTCAATTTGAGCGATTGTTGCATGTTCATAAACACATGTGGACACTCGCACACACACACACACACACACAGACACACACACACACACACACACACACACACACACACACAGAGGCAGGCCGATAGAAATCAAATGTTTTACAGGGCAAGGAGGGTATAACACACATCCATCCCAAGGCCAATGTCTCGCACTGTGTGAATTGGAGAGTGGGGGCAATGAAAAGCTGTGAATAAAGGGTGTGTGTGTGTCTGTGAGTGTGTTTGTGTGCACACCCTATTACTCAGACACATCCAGCATTGTATGGGAGGATCACTCAGTGCTGTGAATACTAGAGGACAGTGAGAGCATGTTTGATATCTGAAGGGAAAGACAGAAACAAAGACAAACAGACATGAGGGGGTAAAGGGGCTGAGAAACGGAGGAAAACATGGGGACGGATGGACGGAGGGGAGAGAGGGAAACACATAAAGGGTTGGACAGCGCTTCTTTTCTGTCAGTCTCCAAGCAACTCACAATAGAAGGTCAGGGAAGAAGGAGAGGAGGGAGACGACAATACGGAAATACAGAATACTCCTTTATTCAACCTCAGACAGACAGGTAGGCAGGCAGACTCACAGGCATGCATAACAAACACAAACACACACACACCAAGTGGACTTTTAGACCTGGCCTGGCATTAAACCAAGCATCTCAGAGTAGAGCTGAGTTTTTCCTGTCCTGAAACAATCATCTTACCGGACTGAAACTGACAGTGATGATCTGAGGATGGTGTTAGATTCAAAACATAAAACACAACTTTCAGTGATGCAAGAAAAACATAAGCAATTAACAATATACAACACGATTCTGTCACGTCGTAATTACAAGTACCAAAAACATGGTCATGGTTCGGGCAGGTCTGCAACATAAATAAGACTCTTCATTCTGCGTGAGTTAAGTTCACAGTATCTGTTATAATAGTAAAATATCCAACCTGGAATTTATTAATTTGCTTTACAGGTTTTGTACTTAAAATAACGTCAGCCATCATTTATCTTTTTATTTTTAATCAACAAATCCCCTGTAGGTATCGAACATTGAATTTATCCTCCAGGAAGGAGCAACATCAGTGCCATCCGTTCTCTAAACTTTTATCACCCGAAGTTTTCAAAGTGCCTAAAGTTAGATGAAAACATTCCCCACAGTAGTACAGCAGATGTGCCACCGAGTTCCTCATGGACCTCAGTGGCACATCTGCTGCAGTAGTACAGCAGATGTGCCACTGAGGTCCATGAGGAACCCGACATGGTCTTCTGCTGGTTAGTTTGGTTACCGTGGCCCTTCTGTCAGCTCCAACCTGTCTGACCATTCTCCTCTAACGATGTGGTTCGTGCTGCCAAAGATCGTGAGGGTTTCATCAAAATTAAGATCAAGCTGTCCCTTCTGTTCACAGCAATCAGGAGGGTCATTAGTCACCTTGAGTGAAGCAGTCCCACAGCTGTGGTGATCCTTGAATTTTTCCAAAAGAAGGTGAAATTCATAAATGAAATAAACTTCTCAAGGACGTCAGACAAGAGGGACAATTTGGAAGAAGGGATGCAATTATGGAGGTCAAAGAAATTTGAGCTTTTTTGGAAGAAAACTTTAGAATACTTATGGAATTAGGATGTTGTTATGTGTTAAAATATATAATATATATGTAAATATAATGTCTTTTTTCTACAAAAAGGTATGAAATAGTGACTAAAATCAGCAGAATGAATTTCTAATATTATTTTTTCTCTCCTCAGCTGTAGTTGGTGGTTTTCAGATATTTATTGAGTGCAACTCAAAGACGAGGCTTCTTCCTCTTAAGTGGCTGGCAACAAGTGTCCTCTCCTCAGAGACTGGAGGAAAACATGGCTGATGCTTACTCAAGGACAAATAACAGGAATTATACATCACTATTCCCCCTTGGTGAGTATGTGTGTACATTTTTATAATTTTCCCATCACCAGTCTCCCAGTTCAATGTCCATGAGAAGGGCAGGCTGAAATGTATTTCCGATGCATTAAGACATGGAAACAATTTGCTCAAGGTTCAAGAGAGAAGGTTTCACCAAAAGGATTGTCTGCCATCCGTGTGAAAGTCCAGCCAACAGCAGGACTCTCTGTGCCCTTGGACTGAATATTCATGTAAGTGAATTCTCTTTCATTTTTCATTCTTGCAGTCATATGATCATAGCACTTTATAGGGGAAGTGTCACATCAGTCCTTCAGTTACTTGCGGCTTGATGGATTGTGTTTAAAGGAGAATTTTCAGACCTTGGCCTTGTCAACATGCCTGTTGCCTCCACAGCATCATGCTTCTATATTTTTTGCGAAGCACGGTTTCTCTTCATTTTCTGCCCTTGTGCTCTTGTGCCCCAGCAATCAGAGGCTTAGGAAGTAGTCATGTGAAAAAAAAATGGGCAGGGATAAAAATGTAAGTGAAGTTAGAAGCTGCCGTTTCCTTTTGCTAATGTTGACATGTTTCACTAATCAAAACAAATGGAATTATTTTGACCTGTGAATTATTCGTGATTGATAACACACGACTAATACAGAGTGAATGAGTGTGTGTATGTTTGTGCTGAATTCAAGTTTCTGTCACGTTCTCCTTTTTGCTGCTCATTACCAAAAACTTTAGAAACACCATCACACATTCAGGTGTTGATTTCAAAAGTATGAAAGCAGCGGTGATGTGCGTGCGTGTGTGTGCGTGTGTGTGTGTGTGTAAAGTGTAATCCATCGCTCATCCCATTTAAGGAAAGACCAAAGCACTCTGACTCCAGCTGCATGAATGGCATCAGCGTATAAAAGCTCATGAAAAGGACAGACATCTTCTCGAGCAGAGAAGAGACTTTAGAAGAGGCAGAATTCAGAGAGAAAAATGAATGTGTGAACTTGAAAGTTTCTGTGATAAGTATGAACGGTGTAAAAAAAACGGCTGTTAAAAGGTTAGTGAGTGCTTATGCCTCATGTACACATCAAGGTTGAGATGTACAGAACATGAATGGTTTTTCTTTTGATTTGACGGATTTAAAATTCCACTCATTTGATTCGTTAGAGGAAGCATTATTGCAGGTAAATGGGGAGGACAAACTGTACAGCACTGTATGTTTTTCAGAACAAGATGAAGAAACAAAAACAGCATCCGTGTCGCGGCAGATCGTCGTGTGAGGTGTAACAGTTTGGGGCCAATTTTTACTACAAAATCCGCTGTGAGGTTAAACTGTCAACATGAATTCTGCCTTAAAAAAAGCTGCGTTTGAGGCTAAAACAATGCTGATCTCACCACACATACCAAACAGTATGTTGCGATTTATTGCATTGAAATAATGACGTGAAGGTGATAGACTGTTCGCTTCTAAATGGTTTAAGTTTTCAACTACGTCCTCAGTTTCACACACTGAGCACAGGTTTGACCTAAAGCTGTGGACGGTCAGTTGTAATCCACAGTCATTGCCATAAAGCGACTGTGCTGTAGTTTGCACCGAAGCAGAAAGATGCGACTACGCATCGAGGACCAGAGTAACATGGAGAATGCAAGAGCAGCGTTTGTGCAGCTTGTGCTTCCTCCTATATGTTTCTAACGGCAGTGGAGCTTGTTAAGGGTGAAGACTCTTCTCCTTTTCAGTACCACACCTTAAGCAAGGTCATCTCCACGGCAGACCTCATGCTCGCTGCGATTGCTGCTGGCGATGCACAGCAGTGGTTTCCTATTCATTAATGAAACAAGGCGGACTTTCCCATCGCTTTTATGATGAAGTGAAGGACAAGCTGTACTTACTCAGGAGAATATGATTTAAGCACAGTACGGCCTGATTGTGTACTATACCTCCATCTCGTGCTGTGGTGGTGCCGATGAACTCTGCTAACCATAGCTCCCAGTATCTACTGCAGGATTGTCATTTACCCCTAAGTAACGCCAGAGTCACAGTGCATAATTGGCCTGAATTATGAAGTATATATGGTACAGTTGATAGTGAGTCTGTTACATATCACATTTTATAGAAGTCAGAGACACCAAGACACTTTCTGACCAACAACTATACTGAAAGAGCAAAATTATGGCACATATACAGTAGCGAAGACTTCCCGGTTTCATTCAGACCACTGAATAAAAGACGCAATTAAGTCCACAAAGAATAGCCAGGGCTTTTACCTTGGATGTTTTTTAAGGGCTGAATACACGGGGTGTTGATGGCATATTGTGATTAAAGAATAGTTTCTTTTCTCTCTTTCTGTAACTTTTATTTCTTACTGTCACAGACAGGCTTGTTTACCTCGAGGTGGCATTCATGTGCTTTCTGTGCCATGTGAGAGAATGAAGCAATAAGCCATCTATTCATGTTAGAAATGGCATTAAGTGAGGGTCAGACCGATGCATTATTATATTGCTTCTCCTTTTCTGAGCTGTGTGTCTGCATGACATGATGTTTAACCTGTTTTAAGTTAAAAGACCACTTCTAAATGCAAAGGAAAACACTTCTATTCAATTCAGTATTGTATGTGGAGCGTTTTATCAATAGCAGCTTTGCTTTATGCCGTAACCCTCATGTTGTGTTCATTTCTTGTTAAACAATTTTGTGTTCCCGGTCAAAAATGACCGTTCCATTAAGATTCATCATAAACTGTAAGAATACACAAATTATCACTTCTTGTTATGTTAGATTTTTTATCAACTTAAGTTCATGTGAACATTACAAGTTTTGAACTTGTATTTCTTATTTATGGCCTGTAAGGCTCACTGATCTGAGCTTATACATTTTGAATTCCAGCTCTTAAAAACATAATTTCCAGATTATTTTGAATGTTGTTTCAGCTGTTCCCCGTCAGTGGGTCGCCACAGAGAATCATTCGAAACTGACGATTCACAATTTTCAAATTTGGCACGTTGTTTTGCCGGGAGAGAAGGAGCCTCTCTCCCATAGGAGGGAGACTCTATTGGCCAAAGGTTCCTGTAGTGGTTACCAGGGAGACCAAGGGGTGTTGTGTGTGTGTGTGTGTGTGTGTGTGTGTGTGTGTGTGTGTGTGTGTGTGTGTGCGCGTGCGTGCATGCGTGCGTGCATGCGTGTCCATCTGACAAAAGAAGATGTACCTGAGCTCAGTTTTTTACACTAATTGTCTCCCCCATTCATTTCTAAACACCAAGAGTGAACAAAAGTTGAATAAAACACACAAAACTGCATGCAAATAAATACAATTTATTCTGTGTGTTGAAATCCTCTTTGTGGACAAAGTCAAGGAGTCTTAAGTCAGTCTGATCAAATGAACTACACTTTTCAGAGATAAAACTCTTAAATCGCTAAAATGTGACCGGAACACAACATAAAGGTTAAAGAAAACATTCATACACTAAATAGACACTTTAGAATGAATGGGAAAGACGCTTGTAAAAAGTTAAAAAAAAAAAAAAAAAAAAAAAGAAAGAAAGAAAGAAAGAAAAAGAAATTAATTACAAGGCTGCAAAACAACCGAGAAATCAGAGACGGCCGCTGAAAAGCAGAGCGCTCCCACAATTTAAACTCGGAAATTAAATTCAACTTTGATGTGATGAAGCAGCTATTGAAGTGAAGCTAAGGACGTAATTAGAAGTCTTATTAATGTCTCTTGGTCTTGCCAAGGTGAGCCAAGTCAGGGAAGAGTCTTATAAGAGCAGAAGTCTTTTATTAAGGCTTGACTGTGGTGAATAGTTTGCTGCTTTTATACCGTAAGAATGTATTTCTGTGTGTGTGTGTGTGTGTGTGTGTGTGTGTGTGTGCGTGCGTGCGTGCGTGCGTGTGTGTGTGTGTGTGTGTGTACCTGAGCTCACACTCAAGTATACCTTCTCTTTCACAAACAGACACAAGTGTTTGCTGTTTCAAAAATAAACAGTTGATTCGCTTCTTTAAACTGAGCACTGGAGAAAAATCTTTTGTTGTATATAAATTAAAATCTAGACAATACAAAAGCACAGGTCTGTGGAGTCATCAACCCGAAGGTTCAGTTATTCAGTTTATTTTCATTTTAAAGTGCGAGCCTAGCAATGTTTTGTATTTTGCTTATTGTGAACATCCTCGTTGTTGGTTTTGGTTTTAAAGAATAAAAACACTGGTTTTATCTTTTTTAATTTTATGTTAAATGTAGCGGCACATACTGTTTAATACGCATTGCTGTGAGGCTGTTTTCTGAAACACTTTGTTTTATTATTGTATTTTATAGTTTATTTCCTTGTTGGATCACAAATCACAAACCTGTGATATCTCCTTACACATGAGATATCTGCCTGTCGCTCAGAGTTTCTGACTCTTCCAGTTAAATTCTTCATTGTTTGATATCAAACAAGTATTTAAGCAGAGATTCGCCCGGGTCATGTTTTAATAATTGAGTTCTTTATGAAGTAGAATGGCTAATGTAAGTCTCATCTTCTGAGTGCTACTCAATCACCATTCATTCATGCTTCACAGAACTGACCTATTATAAAACAATTACAAGAACAAGTGCTGCACTTCACGATCCAAATATGAGCTGCAGTTTGTCAAGCAATCCTCAATCAGTGCTCAGTTCTGGGAGATTATTATTATTATGAACCCAAACAGCTGCAGACTGTATTTCAACAGGACAACACTTGCTTTAGGAGTTCAAAAAGTTTTATTCAATGAAACACCGATCTTTTGGATTAAAATTCCGTTGCCTGATTGTGGAGTGAAAGCAGCCTAATGAATCGGTCAAAGATAACGGAGACTCCGGTGAAAACTGAAAGATGTGGAGGATGTGGTGAGGATGTGGTAACCCTAACCCTGCTCCTACTTTCTGTGAAGCTCCCTACAGTTTTACTGTAAAATACTGTGTTCATTTTTAATAGATTGTACAACAATATTAACCAAGCACCACGTTTTTAGGCAGAATGGTGGACACTCACAGTGATCTACACACTTTATGTTCCCCTTTGAAAAAAATAATGTCTTAATGGACTTTTCAATCTGACTAATCTGATCACATATATCAAGAGATACGAATATGTAAAATGGTAGATAAGAATAGAAATCTAAATAAATTAACCCCAGTTTCTTCTTTAAAAACATCCCGTGGTTTGGTTTTTCACAGCCTTAGATTTCATGTTTAAGTGACTGAGCCTAAGATTTTAAGACTTTTCTTGAAGCCAAACCAATCAACATTTGTTTGAATCTGGCCTCTCTCCTCAAAACCCACAGGGTTTAATGTCAAACAGACTCCTGCAGCAGTGATGGAGGTTTAATGTGAGACTTTGCTGCCCCCTGATGGACTTCTGGAGAAGTACAACTTCTCCCCAAAGCCCCTTCTCCACGCAAGACTCTAAACCCAGAGGTGTCCAAACTGTCCCACAGAGGGCCGTGTGGCTGCAGGTTTTTGTTCCAACCAAGTAGCAGCACACCAGACTTGACTCATTTCATCAGCTGATCTCAGTCTTCAGACAGCTGATTGGTCAAACTGTGTGCTCTTCATTGGTTGGAACAAAAACCTGCAGCCACACGGCCCTTTGTGGAACAGTCCGGACACCTCTGCTCCAAACCAGTAGGAGGTCTGAATGAGTAGCTGGGATTATTTCACTTCGTCTGTTATAATCTGTGATATTTATTAGTTATGAGGTTGTTGTAAATTCTTATAGTTTCATCAAAAACTTAAAACAAATAAAATTAAAACAAAAAAATATTGCATGTCTTAAAAGGCAGAATTAAACCTGTTAACTTCCTTTAAGACCAGATACTTTACTGAAGTAAAATTGAGTTTTGTCCATAGCTGAAGGTCATACCTCCCTTATAAGCTCTTTTTTTTAATTTTTTTTTTTTATAATTTTAGTCACACTGGTTGTTTCTGCCATAAAAAAAACAAAGTTATTTCTCACAGCGGATACAACAGGCATTTTGTATATGAGGACAAACCTACCTGCAGCACAGCCTGCATTAAACATTAAAACACACACACACACACACACACACATAAACACGCTGAGGCTGCCTCAGTCAGCTCTAATGCAAAGTTCTGGTTAAACATTGGCCCAAAGTTTGCCTTCTGCCTTCTGTTGTTTTTACACTAAAGGTCCAGCAATTGTTGCAGACATTATTGACTTAGTAATTAAAGTATTTTAACGTGGGGATTCTGTAATCATTACATATGCCACCATCTGTCCCTGTGCCGCTGCATGAGAACCTGAAATGGATTTTTCCTCCTGAGTAGATAACGTATAAAAACCAATCAAGAGGGGAGGAGGGAGAACGGCCACGTCACCACCATTCATCTAAAACAGTCCGACTCATGCCAGTATGGATTCCTATTTATCAGGGTTTTTATTTAATATCCAACAGTCGTCTGCAGTTTTAACTGTCTGATATGACGGCTTTACCTCCCTAAATACAAAGACGCTTAGAGCAAAAAAACCCTGCTTTACTGTAGTTTTTGTTTAAGTTATCTGTTCTTGACTATTTGCTGCTGTGACCACAAGATGAATTTTCAGCTGCATCTTTTGAAATGTTGGTCTTTTGAGTTTGTGTGCATCGTGATCTGTTGTTGATTGTCTTTTAGCCCTTAAACAAATCAACTGATCAATAAAAAAAACCCATAAATCTTAAATTACTGCTACTAAACATCACACATATAATTTAAGTGTCACCTAAAATCTTAAAATTGAAAAAGAATTCAGTCCCTGGCAGATAAAAGCTTTGAGTTTTTCTGTCAGAGGAAGCTGACCAAACAAACCTTCCTGTCTGAGTCTCCTTTGATCTTGTGGTTTTACGACGTCCCATCTGGTCCAGAACCGACAAACTCGAGAGGAGACATGTTTCCGTGTTTTACTGAGGTCACCATGGTGTGATAATAAAAGCTTATGTACAGACATCATCCACCACCCCTCCCACCCTCCCTCTCCATCTATCTTTGTTGGTTCTCGTAACATTTTGGTAAACACTATTATCTCAGTCATATCTCGCTCCATTGTGTCGCAGAGAAACCAAATAATCACAAATAAAAACCTCCCAACTTTGATCCCAGGTCTTCAATTGTGCTTCCGTCCTGTAATCTGCGAGTTCAGCCATTAAAGTGTCATGTGTTTAGTGGTTTGACATGAGCTCTTTGAATCAGAGGAGATAAGGATTCTATTGGGTTCTATTATTGACTGAAAGTCAATCTGCTGCAGAGTCGGACAAAAGCGAGAACTGTTCCCTCTTCTGTTCTCTCCAGTATCTCCATTGTTAGTATGAGAAAAATAGAGTCCAAACAGGCAACCGGCAGTGGCATGGTAATAATCCACACAGTCAAATCCACTACTGTACATGTATCTTACATCAACCATTATTAAATGGACTGACCACTGACTGATTCCAACTCTTCATCTGTCACCATGAGGTTAACATTTGTGGTTCTGAGACACTTTTCATCTAGAAAATGTGTGTTTGTCAGTTACTTTGGTTTATGACCAAATCTCTGCAGAACTGATGTTCCCCTCAGCCTTGGCTGTACTTTGTGTACATGTTAACACACCAAATACTGTGTAAGATGGTGAACATGGTGAACTTTATGCCTGTTTAACAGCAGCATGTTGGTATTGTTGCTGTGAGTATGTCAGTGTGATGAATTTGGCTCAAACAGGGCTACCATTAATGATTATTATGATTATCAATTCATATGTTAACTGTTTAGATCATAAAAAAGGTCAGACAATTGTTAGTAAGTCTTTAAATCACTTGTTTTGTCCAACCAGCAGTCCAAAACTCAAAGACATTCCAGCAAACGCTGGGCATGAACAAAAAAAAAAGAGTTCATAAACAAGGAAACAGCATCTGTGATTTCATTTTAAAAGATTCTGTATTTTTGTCTAACAATACCTGCATGTTTCAGGTATTCGGAATTAACAAACTCGAGCGTGGTCTCTATACAAGCTGGCCAGTGAATATATGTCTGAGAGCGGGTGTGGATAGCAGTGCTGTTGGGTTGTTTTCCCACTTGTCTTGCAGTCAGTGAAAAGCATGCCATTCTCACTTGCAGGGCTTTATTTACAAGAATTTGTGCAGAGAAGAGATGGAAGCCCTCAGGCATCATGTAAGAACAAAAGCACTTTTTGTTATTATCACAAAACTGGAAAAATTACTCTTTGAAATATACAGTAGTGGATAGAATAAATATCTGTGTCAGAGTGACTGTGATTTTTAAGTAATAATCCACATTTTCATACAAATGAACATCTTTCCTTTGCTCTTCTGTTGACAGCTTCCTCAGCTATGGTTCATACTGCACCTCACAGCTCGGATGTCCTGGGTTTGCATTTGGCTGAGTGTCTTTGTCGCATCATTCCCCTCATTTACTCCACCGTGCTTGTTTTTAAACATCCAGCAGTGTTGGTGCATACATACATTCAGAATCTGGGCTGCTCAGCTGGAAACTGGACTCCAGACTTCACTCGAGCGGAAGTGGGTGTTCTCGGCGTCACTGTACTCCTCCTGAGCCCATGAAGACAGTATTGATGGGAGGCAGCGAGGACACCAGGTCCTGCACGTCTGAAGATGACGTCACACGCTGCTGAGACAACAGTGTTTCCTGCGAGGGGAACGGAGAGGGAACGCCAAACATGCAGGGAGCAGATCCTGACGAGGGGAGGGAATGATCTGAGGAGGAAACAACAGAAATGTAAAACCAAAACATTTCAGCGTTTAGTTCTGAGCTATACACATTTTAAAAGAGCTTTTCTGTAGAGAGTCTACAAATCTACAGATAGATAAGGGTCGTTTTTCATGCTTAAACTGTAAACTTATCAAAGGCTGCTGTTCTGAACTGTAGTACAAACCTTCTACCTTCTCCCACAACGGCTGACCTGCTCCACTTTCTGCCTCCGTGAAATAGGCTCCCGTTGTTTTCCTTCCCGGTTCGTCCAGGATGTTGAGCGGATCGTGGACTTCAGAGTACGTCGAAGGGAAGGGACGCAGACTGCTGACGCTGCTGATGACGGACACGTGCTGGTCAACAAGTGATGTCATCCTCTGGCTGTCCAGGTAACTGCTGTTGCCATAGTAGCCTGCCACAGGAGGAAAGTTTGGAAATGAGCTCCTGTTTTCTGAGAACTGTGTTAATAATCTGGTGCCATTTGCTGCTGCTTCGTTTGAGAAGATGTGAAGCAATCACAGGAAGTGATGTGTTCAGTTTACAGTGGATATAATTTCATTTACAGCTGAAAACTTTTACTCCTAATATGCAAAAAGTGATTTTGCATTCTAATTAAAAATTACAGGCCTCTTTGTGTAAATGACATGAGTAATTCATGATGAACAAGCTCATACGTGCATATTATAAAGCTGAATATTTTATTTAAAAACACTGAAATCTGTATAGAACAACATAACAAGCTGTCTTGTGCATAATTTTATATTTATTTCCCTGTAATGAAAATATGGGCATATATGGAATCTTTGCTAAATTTAAGATCCTGACCAGAATTTAAAATAAATTCAGGAAAGTTGAAGAGACTAATTTCTACATTAATCCCACAAGCCGAGCCGTCCTTACCACTGTGTCCCGGGGCAGAGTACGTCTGTCCCTGACACCCACCACTCGAGGGGTTCAGTCCAGCCCCCACAAAGCCGAACCCCTCAGCGGAGTCCAGAATCTGGGCTGCGCTCTGAGCATCCAGCCCCTGTTCGGTCTGAACTGGATCTGAACCTGAACTATAGCTGGATGTGGGTCGGGCCGCAGAACCATAAGGAGTCAGGGAGCAGTTTGTGCTGCTGGATGAGTGATGGGCTGATGGAGGAGGATGATTGTAGAACAAGTCTTTACTCAGCTGCTGGTCATTAAAGGAGGGGTATCGAGACAGGTGGTAGGCCAGGGACAAAGTCTGAGACTGAACTGAAGCCAGGCACTGATTCTGGGTCTGAGGTCTGAACCAAAAAAAAAAAAAAAAAAAAACAGAAAAAAGGTTATATTATAGTTGTATCAGAGATATCCATTATCCATATTGTTCATTATATCAGAGAAAGATGACACTCATTTGGTATTGTTGATGTTCAATGCCCCTTCAGTGTCAGTATAAATGAAGCTGACCTGAGTGCAGGCTGGTAGTTGGAGGTTGAGGAGCTGCTGGTTGGAGGGAAGTAACCAGGGCTGGTCTGAGGTAAGCAGTGGTACAGGGTCTCTGGGTAGGAAGAGCAGGGGCTGGGCTGGGTCATTGAACTCAGAGAGGAGAGGCACGAGGAAGAGGAGGAGGAGCAGGTGGAGGAGGAAGAGGAAGACGTCAGAGGCCTCCCCGCCATGGGCCCCTGGTTGATGACGGAGCCTCTGTGCACCAATGTCGCTGGAGAGATGGGGGGCGTCATGAGGGGCCCGCTGACCTGGGAGAGGTCCATCTGACCACCTGTGTGTGAAGGGACAAAGTAAAAATGTTCATGTAACAGGCACTGATGAACCCACCATACACGACCTGACCAGCACCAAACTGCAGTCTGACAGTCGATGACCAGCTGGTGAACGTACAGAGACTGTGATACTAACAACAGTGAAAGGCTTTAAAAACTTCAAAGACCAAAGGAAACAGGTATTAGTGGAGAATACAGTTTAAATTAATTATAATTTGTGCTATTTCTTCTTCTTGATTTACCTGAAACTGTGAAACCTGGAGCATCCGTCACCTGGTAGACGACCGCGCTTGTCTCCAGACTTTGCTGCTGATTGGCGGACAGAGACATATAGGTGTGCTCTCCCAGAGACTCATTCTTCACCGACTGGTCAACAGCAGCATTGGCCTTGTTGCGATTAGCAAGAAAGCAGGAACTAGGTGAAGCCATGAACGCTGCTTTACTGGCACCTGAAAGCAGAACGAGCATCACAGTTAAACCTGGATGAACAGTCCCAACATGAGCCATTTTTAAATTAGACTTAAAAAGATGCTGATTGATTAACTTTCACTTTTTCACGTTTTCTTCTCTGTTCTTTGTCAGTGATGTGTCTCTGATTATCATATGAGTTAAGTGTTATGTGCCTTAGCTTGATATCATATTTAACATCCAGGATATAAGTGAGCAGCTGGATATTTTCATGTATTTAGTGTCTGTTTTGATGATACCTGCATTTTTCATGTATTTGTCCAGCAGGTTCCGCAGGTCCTGCTCCTTGTCATTGTTAAACTGAGTCTCCAGAGCCAGCAGGATGTACTCGTCCAACAGCATCCTGATCAGATGGAAGGAACCTGCCAGAGCCAAAACACAAAAAAAAAGAGGTAATCAAGAAAGATTCGAAGATTTCAAACGATATCACACTGTGCAAATCTGGACTCCCTGACTCCAGCTGAGCACTCACTTCAGGATTCCTCTGTTTGACCTTTAGGATCAAGCTGCTCTTTGTTTGACCTGCAGGGTCACAGGTTGAAAACCCGCTGTGTTTGAGCTTTACTGTGACTTCAGGGAGCGACCCACCAAATGGCCAGTGTTTATTCACATACACGCAGTCTGTGTGCGTGTGTTTGAACAGAGAGCACGCGACCCTCAGATAAGACTCTGTTTAATCAAGGTGAGTCTGGCCATTACAATTTATGGCGCTATTGTAGCAATCTGCTCCAAGCTGTCTTGTATTAGCCCTGTGTGTGTGAGAGTGTGTGTGTGTGGTCAACACATCCTGTGGACTGAATGATGTAGAAGAAAGGAGCGCAAAATTAATTAGCTAAGTGACACAGTTATCGCAAACAATAATCACCATGATGCCTTCATGTTCAGTATGGAGCTTAAATACGTTTTTCTGATAGTGTTGGATTAACTGTGATACCTCTTGTCGCTTCTTGTCCCCTCTGTGTGAAGATTTTCTTACCAAAGCTGGAGGCGTTGTTGAGTGTGAGGTTGTGCATCACTCTGGCACCAAAGAAACTCCACCTGAGCAGGAAATCCTGAGCTCGCTTCTTCACTGATCGACCGCTCTGCTTCCCGGGCTGAGCAGAGAGAAAGACCAAAAAAAAACTAAACTGCCTGGTTGCACAACAGGACATTTGCAAGACCACGTAGTGTGTCCACACAAATATGAGTACACACAGTGGCAGGTGAACAGCTGTTACCTTGATGACTTTATGCTCCACGACAGAGTCCAGCCACTCGATGAAGGACTCCACTGTGGCGTTCTTCCTCAGCAGCTCCTTCAGCTCCTGAAAGACGGTGATGGAGTCATCTGGAGAAAAGAAAATTAAAAAAAAAAAAACACAGGAGACGACAAGTAGCTTCATTATTACTACGAGAGATTGTCATTAGTATTAGAGCAACAGAAACAGATGATGGTTGTTTCTTTAATGCTGTGGAAAAAAACATGGTTTGCTTCTTTTTGTCCTCAGATCAGTGTACGGATTTGTTGACGTGAATCATCTACGACTGACGTCTTAATAAAAATGTTGTCTTACACTCAGAGTAGATGTCTGGGTCCTGGTCTCCAGCGTTTATGCTGAGCAGAGGCTGCGAGCTGATGCTGCTGAGATCCACGTTATCGATATCAAGCACCATGCTGGTCACCACAGCCTGGTCAAACAGCGCCGGACGGGCTATCTGGAATAACAGGGACATGAAAACAGACCTCAAAAATCCAAATTTAGTTTATTTTGAGATATCAGAGTATGCTATGATCTATATAATCTATTCTTCATAAATGTACCTGTGCCAGGTGTAAGAAAGACGTCTGTCTCTTCAGGGAGGAGACAAAGCGGCGTGCAATGGGGAGTTTCTTTGCTGCAAGACATTCTGGAAGGTTTTCCAGGGAGGAGGCCAGCCAGTGCTCCCAGTGCTTGGCAAAATTTCTGATATCGGCCAAAAGACTGATGGAATAGCATCCACACAGATTAGACGTCTTCTCAAATCATATCATTGTAGTTACAAATAACTATTTTCAGTTGAAACTGAACTTGCCAGCTGAATGCTTGTGTTTCTTGGGTAAAAAATGTCAGTAAAATTTGATGGATACTAATGTGAATTATGGCTAAAACTACAACCTTTCAGCTACAAACCTTTCAGGCATCTCCTGCATTGTAGCAGGAATCAGAACATCTGTTAAAACCTGAGAAAAGAAAGGATTCATTAGTAAACCAGAGCAATGCACTGCCAATCCACACTGCTATCAGAGAGCCAGAGAGGACAACAGGATCTGCCCTCATTCATTTCACTCATAAAGTTGAGTTGTAGCAGTGTAAAATAAAACATAGGCTCAAGGCACCAGTACATTTAAATGAATATAATGTGAATTCGGTGGGTGCAATGCCTTCTTTAGCCTACTGAGTTATGTTTATCTTTCCTTCTTGTCCTTCTTTGTCATAGAAATTGCTACTCCTGGAGAATGAAAGACTCTCCGTGATGAATCAAATCTATTTTGGTGAGAAGGACGCCACAGTAGTCTTTGGTTGTTCTTTGGAAAGGACCTTCAAAATGCTTGCTTTCATACCGGCACGTAAGCAGGATGGAAAGAACACGTCATACTGAAGTACAGAAGGTACCCCAGAGATTTTTTCTTGTTGATTTTTTTTTGTTCAAGAACATTTCATTAGGACAGATACTTTGGGCTCATGGAGATTGGGATTTCATTTATACGAAAACGCACACAGAAACAGAAACAGTATTTAAGAACAACCTTATAGAGAATGGAGTCGCAGAC
Organism: Toxotes jaculatrix; assembly: GCF_017976425.1. Taxonomy (NCBI): domain Eukaryota; kingdom Metazoa; phylum Chordata; class Actinopteri; family Toxotidae; genus Toxotes; species Toxotes jaculatrix. The sequence continues at coordinate 2,834,880 of NC_054412.1, forward strand.
ACAGAAGATGTCGACTATAACAGGGTTTTCCAGCAGCGGCAGCAGGTGGTCGGGCATTCCCTGCCAGAAGTGGAGCAGAAAATTCTGGATCTGAAACAAAATATTTGTAGAGTTGTATCAGTCTGAGTGGACGGAAGATTGATCTCTTCACTACAATTTAATACTCTGAGGTAACAACAATAAAATGCTCTCATGTGACACAAATGATCACCTCCTCAAAGTTGACATTAATGGCGTTGTCCAGGATGCACTGGCAGTGTGTTTTATACATCATGATCAGAGTGTCCACCTGCAAACGGACAATGAAGCTCTGACATTAAATTAGTCTGAAAACAGTTGATAGTTAAAAATAATTATTTTTCCACTGGAAATGCAGAAGACTTCTTGTTGTTTGTTTCTAGTAAATATTCAATGTATTCTGTGAGTGTTAAAATTAATGTGACACTGGTTTATCACCAACCTTTTCTCTGGAGATGTTTCCCTGCAGCAGAAGATGCTGAGCGTTGGGGAAATCTGGCAGCAAAGTTCCAGTTTTAGAGCTCAGAGAGTATTTCCTGGTGAAACCTCCCTGGAACATGAAATCTGTGTTAGTTAGACACTTGATGTTTTGTTTATCCTGATAATGTTATTTTTATTTGAGTAAAGATAATCAGTTTTTTTTTTTACCTCATTCTTGAGCTTGCTCCCTGAAAACCTGCAATGAAAGAGAAACAGATTCAATTTTGATCAAATGTTAAATCATCAGGGACTTTACAGTATAAATATATAATGTTTGGGCACTGAGGTCTAAAAAAACCCACACACATACTACTGTTCATTCCTTTTAGAGTATTTACAGATTTGTTCCAAATGGACTAAACAGAAGAAATCAGCATGTGTCATTAGCACGCATACTCAAACTGCAGCAGAAAATTTACGGAACAAAACATCAAAGGAGAAGAAGAAAAAGAAGAGGAGAAGGAGGAAACTGGACTAAATCCTGTTAAATGTTACCTGGTCAAACCTTTTCCAGAATACACAGAGTGATAGTAAGCACTGCTCTCTTTGATGCCGATTCCATAGTAATGATATCTGTTAAATGTTGAGATAATAATATCAAAGTGTGATCATGAAGTGCAATGATGAAAAAGAAAATAATATTGCACTGTGCTACAACATCTTGGAGCTCTTGTCTTACAGGACAGTTTTTTGGAAAAATTTTAAATATGAACATAAAAGGCTGAAAGTTAAATTTTGCATTTACTTGGAGTGTCCTCTGGTGCCCAGTCTTCTTGTTGTTAGAAGAGGAAACTTCTGTCGGATCGTCTGAGGAGAACAGGGGGCATAAAGTTCTGGTTAATTCAGCTCTGTCCCACAATTTCAAGGAGGAAAAGGAAAGATTATTGTATCAGATATAAATGTTGTGAGTCAGTCGTCAGATCATTGTCACTGAATCAGTGTCAGGATTCTACAGTGTCCTTATAATGTGGTGTTTGTAGCTTCTACGGTGAATAACAAAAAAAGTCTGAGGAAAAACAAGTTAAGAGGTTAAATGTTTAGGGTCTTAACTTCTGCAGTTTGATATTTACGCTTTATTAATCTATGACTTTTCATTTGGATCGTCCAAACGCCAGTGCAATAGAACATAAGAACTCTGCAGACACAAGTTTAATTCATAAAGAAACACACACACCTTTCCAAATGTTGCAGCACAGGCCGGCTCCAGTTTCTCTTTCCTGCAGAAGTCCAGATAATGGGCATAGAGGATACATCGAGGCAAACACACTCCCTCACACACGATGTAATTCTCCTCCAGCCTGTTGACACATCATTGAGAAAAATCAAATTAGAGCAAAGCAGACTCAGATGTGCTGAACAGAAAAAATATGTGCTATAACATCTGGTTATCAACAACTGTAAGAAGTCACTCCAGGTTCTCATTCTTGTTTGTTCTTTATGATGGAGGACACAAGGTTCCTGTGATTCAAACAGGATAGTATGTGACTCCAGACACCTTTGCGAATGATTCCTTTACTGGTGTAGTATGTAGACTTCTTACCACTGCAGAGTGAGCTGTGTCTGTTTCTTCTTGTCTTTGATGATCTGACTGATGGTCTTCCTGGAGGAGGAGATGCTCTGTTTGATGGTCAGGTCTGGGTTGAAGTCCACCAGGTCCTGGTCTTCTTCAGAGGACGGCGTCTCATTACTGTCCTCAGCTTCTGAGAAAACATGCAGACAAACACAGCACGTGGTTCACAGGAGGAGACAGGTGCACTTTTCAAGTTCAGCTGTGCAAAAATGACAGCTACACATAAATAATAATAATAATATTTGTCTTAAACATGTGCTGTAAATATTTCTTGCTATTTTTCTTGGTAATTAATTATGATTATGTGATTAAATAGAGTAGCTGAGCGATCTTTTGCTTATTCTCATGCTGCATTTAGACTTGTTTTAAACTAGTTTAATTTGCTCCTTCTTCTAAAACCTCCTTCCTCTCTCATCATCATTACAGATTATGCCATTTACAATTATACCTGTCTAAACCTTGTAGTAGTTCAGTATCCATCAGATGTTACAATGATTTTTCCTTACTAATGGAACATTTTACATTTCTTTACCAGATTAATTTGTTTCAGTAATTCCTCTGTGCCTTCTGTGTCTCCAGCAACTTCACATGCCTCAAGGATTTAATTTGTTAATTCAAACATTTGTTCTGATGAAAGAAATTAGTTTGAAGTCTTGTTCTCTCCACTCAAGGATCGTGACCAAAACAGATTTTTCTGTCCTTTTCTGACCTTGAGAAAGTGATTTGTACTTTCACATATCCCTTCACCGAGATTGCTGCTGGTGCGCCTGTGCGGTAAACAATGAAGTGTGCGAGCAGTGTTAAAGGACTCAAATAATGGTCCATCATTGTCTGAAGTGTGCCAGAACACCTATTCAAAGACGTGTACTGTAACTGTAACCGTGTTTCGACTTCTCATTGTGCTCACTGAGAATGTCTTAATTGCTTTTTGGTCTCAAACAGTTTGCATTTTTCTGGAGAATGTCTCTCCCTGCAAAACTGGAGTAAAGGACACCCTACAGTGAGAAAAGAGACAAATCTGAACATTACTACAGTCATGTCACGACGATAAAAACTAGGAAAATAATACTACAATAATACTACACTAATACTACTACAATAACTAAGCATCAAACAGGCCAAATTCATTAGAATAAATGTTCTAATACTCATTTAAAAACAGCACAGAAATAAATAGGTTATAGGTTCTCTAAACTGAGTTTAGAAATGCAATAAGATGCTTCAAGTAACCTCAGTGTATCCATAAGATAGTGTAATATCCAGTGTTGGGACTAACACGTTACAAAAGTAATTAATTACTGTAACGCGTTACTTTTTGCTGTAACGCGGTAATGTAAGGCATTTCAAAAAAAAGTTGGTAATATTTTACTCGGTACAAATGTCAGTAACGCGCGGTGTTTTTGTTTTGTTTGTTTTTTTTAATACAAATTCGCCAAAATCACCGCGAGATCAGCAGAGGAACGTCCGTGCAAAGTGTTTCATTTCCTGTTGTTAGCTTAGCTAGCTTCTGGTTTACTACAGAAGAAGAGAAGGGACGAGTGCAGCAGCAGATCCAGCGTTGGACAGTACGTTCGCCTGTTACTTTCAGTTCGTCAGAAATAAGGACATGAAGAATATCATAGTTAAATGCGCTTTGTGTGCGAAACCTAAAGATCTCTCCACTTCCCGAAATAGCACCAGTAAGTTAAGTAAACGCTTAGAGCGGTGCCATGGTAACGCGAAGTTAGCGAAAAGGAAGCAAGCGGATGACGAGTGGGAATAAAAACAAATCAAAAAAATGCATTGTATGATGCTGCATTGTATAACACCACTATCAGACCGAATTTGTTTTTACTTCATTTGAGCCTTCTCTCTTTACTGATTTCTTTGATTTTGGTCATTTATAAATTGCACCTTCATCCCTTTTCATGTGTTTTCATCATCATCCTATTAACATTTGTGGGCAAAAAAGTTTGAGGAAAAAAATAAGTGTAACCTTGTTGTTAATGCAGTCTGTAGCTGTAGCACCACCATGTGGTTGATTGGTGCCACTCTTTTACCTGAGCAAAGCTAGAACTTACCCATAAAAAAAATCAGATTTAAAGACTTTGAGTGGAAATTATATAAGGGAAAAGATAAAACTGTAAAAATACAAGAGGAATCTTAACCATGTAAAACAAAGTCTGAGTCCTCTTTTTCTGAACTCCCAACATTAATAATACCACATTAACACAGTTACCTGATTTAATCCCAGAATCATCTTCCTGAGGAAAATGTGTCTGTCCATTAAAATCTGTGAGTGTTTCCTCTGGTGAGCTGCACAAATTCTTGGTTAAAGAGTGAATCAGAAACACTCCATCTCTGCCTGAACTCTCGTTGCTGCGCTTCATCGGCATAGTGAATGTCAAATTTTAAAAATCCACCAAAGACAGAGAAGAAAAAGAAGAAAACTGAGGTCAGTCTGCTGTGAAAAAAAAGCAGTCCACTGCAGTTCATTTGTCCTCAAAGACTGTGAACCCGCTCTGCACACAAATGAATCCTTAAACACTGTTTGCCAATCCCTCCTTCACACAAGTCCAGGAAAAGCTCACCAACACCATCTCCAGCATTTTGGTGAGTTTTTACCAGCTGCAAACAGAAATGGAAGAACTCCCTGTGCTGCTGATAAACCTGACAGAGCCACCTCAGACTAATAAAGCTGTGCTCTGGGGAGGCAGAGCTAATGAAGCCGTGGATGCATTCATCATATTTACAGAAGACTGGGGCTAATCCAAGTTATTAATGATTAACAGAAAAACCCTCATCCATCTGTCCATCCATCCATCCTGCCTCCCACAGTCAGCTGGTCCTTTATATGAACTTATATACCTGTAAAAACCTAAAGGTAGTAATAGTAATAGTTTTGAAAACTTTAGTACCTGTGTATGCATCTTGATTAGATAGTAGTTTGTGACACTTGTGTTAACCTGCTTTGGGATTAATTTTAAGCTCAATGAGACTTTTACCTGTTTAAATAATGGAAAGCAGAGAAAGAATGTTTTATTTCAGCTGAATCCACGGGTCTAAAACAAAACTTTAAACAACTAATTTTGGTGGATTTAACATTTAAATACATTGCATTTATGCTCTATGTCAGTATGACATCTCGTGTGTAGGTATCATCTCAAAATTTAAGATTTATTATCATAAATGAGACTTTTTAAGACATTTTAATTATCAGATTTAAGACATAAGTCATTTTAAGGATCCGTGAATTTCCATGACCGTATTGTTTTAATAAAAATAAATAAATAAATTAGACTTATCATATTTGCACTGTAATATTTGCTTCGTATTTTAAGATCTGACCTGGAGGCCATAACGAGCTGACCTCTGACCTGGACTGCAGGAGGAGACAGGTGTCACAGGGCAGTAGCATCTTCAGCTACCGGCTGGATCACAGACATGAGGCGGGACGACAGGTAAGAAAACAGGCACGAAAGTGTGTCACGTAGCTGTGGACAGAGAGCTGCCCGGTGCTGCCGGTTACCGGGGGTTAATATGAACTGAAAACCGACCGTGATGGAGGCTAACCGCCACACCGAGGTTAGCTCCGTTAGCAGAGTTAAATGTCAGCTCACACCGCCATGAAAAAGCCTGCTGAGTCACTTTTAGTTAGTCCGAACATCCTGTCGTCCACTGTGGGTTTAGGGAAACGACCATTTGCCAGAGTTTTACATGATTCTTTTTTATTTTTTATCTCAGTAAAATGGAATAATCTCTTAACAAATTTATGCTAACATTAGCGAACGTTGAGTTCTTTAACGCTGAGTTCGCTAACTTTGGTTAACGTTGTCCGATCATGCCTATAACGCCTTTTACTCTTGGTGTTTCTTGTAGTGGGTTGACAATTAAATTTAAATAACAAACTGTAGGTGGTGCAAAATGAAATTATTCGGGATTTATTAAATGCATCCCCTCAAACTGAAGGGGATGGGAATGAATGTCAGGGTGGAACAATAGAAGCTGCATCACGTGTAAACTAATGGCTGTGGTCCACAAACAAATCAAGTCGGTTTTAATTATGTAGCTCAAAACACAATCCAACCCAGACTCCCCAAAACTTGCTTAGTTTAAGTTATATACGTTTAGTATTTTCCGTAAAGGTTAACACCAGTGCTGGTTTAGTGGCTGTGTTTACTTATCACACATATTTATCTGCATCCATTTTTTCCCCCAGGTTCTGTTTGGGTTATGACGGTTACTGATGCTGCTGCCATGCAGTCAGTGCTGGGCTCCAAACGTCAAAGGTAAGTAAAACAATGTGGAAAAGCTGTAAATCGTCATATTTGATAAGCTGGAACTAGCAAATATGATTCATTTAAATTAATGTATTAACAACGTAGTTGCTGATTAATTTTCTGTCAATTGACTAATTCAGAAATTGATAATTTAGGTCATTTATCAAGTATAGTAGTCAAACATTTATTGGTTTTAGCTTTGCAAATGTAAGCTTTGGTTGTACAGTCTTGTTAAATCTTTCGCTTTTGGACTTTTTGGTGGACAAGAGAAAGCATGTGATGACAAGATCTTGGGCTCTAGAAATGTGCGCTGGGTATTCTTCACTCTAATCTGATGTTTTATGTTCCAAACGATTAATCCAGAAAATAAATAATATGAAATAAATAAAATGAAAATAAGTGTTAGTTGCAGCCCTAGACTGAGTAACTAATTGTTGCAGCTCAACTACGTAGTGTCAGTTATATTTTGAGTGAATGAAGGAGTCTTTTTAGACACAGCTTCATTTTTCTTAACATAAACATGTGAAATGATTCACACGTTTTGAAGGACGATAACATGAGCCTCTTTAATTTGCAGGTCTCAGAATTCTGGTCCGTCAGCACCATGTGCCCTTTGGCCAGTGGACCTCAAGCTAACACACTTGGACTGGAACCCTGAAGCCACCCTGATTCACTTCCAGGGACAGTACCTTACCATATGTGAACTGGACTATAACATCTTGCAGGGAGAAATACAGAATGTGCCAAAGACAAAAGCTGAAGTGGATATTGGAGAGTTTTGCCTTGTAGAGGATTTGGCTTCAGCCCGCTGGTACAGAGGAAGAGTTCAGAACCGAAAAGAAGGCTTGTTTGATGTATTCCTCATAGATCACGGTAATGTCTTGAGTGTCGACGTCAACCACATATCTTCCTGTTCAAATGACCTCTTCATCCTACCTTCAAAAATAGTTTGCGGCTTTCTTGCAAATGTGTTACTGCTTCAAAGTTGTCATTCTGTGGTGGAAGAATACTTGTCAAATCTGATTGGAAGAAATGTCACAGGTTACATTCAAGCCCTCCTTCCCCACAAAGTCCTTTTATTGGAAGCCCCTGACATCAACAGTGACCTTGTTAGACATGGGTTTGGAAGGCATGTGGACACAGATACTTTCCTCCTGTTGGTTGAGATGCTCACAGAGGTGCCGCTCAAACCAAACATAGAGCCAGTTCCTGACTTACTCATTGAAAAGCCAAGGGGACAAGAGTTTTGCTTCAGACCATCCAGTTTGCAGGCATATGAAGAGATTCTGTCATTCTGTCAGCCTAGATTGAGTTGTGGGACACATGCTAAAGTGCGAGTAACTGCTGCTGTCAACCCTGGGCTGTTTTTCTGCCAGATGGTCAGTATGGAAACAGATCTTTGGGAAATGTCAACGAAGCTGGCTAAAGCTAGTGAGCACAAAACTGAGGAATTTAAACAGACGACTCCAGAAAACCTGGGTTTACTCTGCTCAGTTAAAGGCAAAGATGGTAAATGGTACAGAGGCTTTGTGCAGTTTCTTCCCATCAACTCTCGTGTTAGAGTTTTGTTCATTGACTATGGATTCTTTGAATCTGTCAACGTTGAGAACATCCACAGGCTTCCACCTGATCTCTCTTCGGCACCCATCATGGCATTACCATGCTCACTCTCCTCCCTGAGTCATCAGGATGAGGCTGTCAAAACTCAGCAGATGAGTTTGCTCAAGGCAGGCTTGCTTGGAGGACTGTTGGATATGGAGATCAGTAGTTTTGATGAAGAACAGCATCTCTATTCCATCACATTGATTGGTGCTGAAGATAATGACGTGAAGGAACCTGAGCCTATTTCAGAGCTTCCCAGAAGGGAAGCTGAGTCTGTTTTTCAGACTGAAGAATTGTCACCTCAGGGTGGCTATTCGTACTGTGAGACTGTCATGGGCAAAGCACTGGAAGCAGAAGAGGCGCAAGTGGACTCTGTCTTTGTGGGGTATGTCGAGTATGTCCAGAATCCAAGCCACTTCTGGATCAGGACACAAAAACGCAAAGATGAGTTTGAAGAAATGATGACAAAAATGGCAGACCACTTCAGTCAAGTGAAGCTGGATGAAGATGTACTGGTGAATCCCAAGCTTGGGACAATGTGTTGTGCAGTTTATGAGGAAGACATGAATTTCTACAGGGGTGTAGTGACAGACACTCTTGAACATGGAGCTGAAGTTCTCTTTATTGATTTTGGGAACACTGGGAAAGTGCCACACATGTTGATCAAGAACATACCAGAGGCATTTGCCAGTAAATCAGCGTTTGCCTTTTGTTGTGCTCTTGCTAATGTTTTCCCTTTGGATGAAGTCTGGACCAGTGCTACCTGTGACTTTTTCAGAAAAATTGTTTCAAACAAAGTCCTGCTAGTCCGTGTTGTCCACAGGAGAAAAAACAAATTTGTTGTCGACCTCTATGAGATGGGAAGTGACAGCAATCAGAGTATCACCGATCTCCTGATCTCTTCAAAACAAGTTGGATATTGGAACAACATTTCCTCAGAGCCTGTGGTGAAAGACAACACAGGTGTGACAGAAGAAACAAGGTGCCCAAGATCTAGTGTGACGCCCGACATCAGTGGGGATGCAGAGCAACTGGAGTGTGAGGAGGAAGATAACACATGCAAAAATGAAATCAAGGAGGCTCAAGCCCCTGCCAGCTTCAGAGCTTTACGAATCAAGCCAGGGTATGAGTTTGCAGTGCACTGCTCTTACATCAGTTCTCCATCAGATTTCTGGTGCCAGCCTCAAGATAAGGTTCCAGCTTTGGAGGAGCTGATGGATAAAATTCAGCAGTATTACTCAGCTAACACAGTTCCCCTCCAATCAGGGGTTTCCTGTTGTGTCGCCAAGTCACCGGTAGATGGAAAATGGCACAGGGCCATCATAACAGAAAAACAGAATGGTCATGCCAGAGTGATGTTGGTTGACTGTGGCTTTACCATCAAAATCAAAGAGCATAATCTTCAGGCAATATTACCTGAATATGTCTATTTGGAAGGACAGGCTTTCAGGTGCAGCTTTTCCAACCTGATTGAACCTACTGACTCCAAGAACTGTGGGGACTGGAGTCCAGAGGTGTGCAACTTGATGAAAGATTTTGTCTTCAACAGCTCAAGAGGCCTAAGATGTAAAGTTGTCTCACAGCTGAATGTGCAAAATAAAGGACTGTGCAATGTCGTGGACCTCTACAACACCCAGACCCAACAGACCATAACAGGTTGGCTTGTGGAACAAGGCCTAGCAAGAGAAGCAACAGTCTTAACAAAGCAACTGTCGGCAGCATTACCTGAGTCTTTTGTCTACTCTTCATATGATCTAAGCCCAGGAAATGAAGAACAAGTCTATGTGACTCATGTTAGCAGTCAGTGGGAGGTCTATTGCCACCTTGCGAGAAACACTGAAATCATCGAAGAGCTTGAAGAGAAAATCTTGGAGGAGAGTGAGAAAATGATGAAAGCCAGTGCGAGAACTGTTGTGAGGAAGCTGTGCCTGGCAAAATACTTGGATGGCAAATGGTACAGAGGCTTGGCGCATCCAGTTCAGTCGCCTCTCCATCTCAGTGTGTTTTTTGTGGATTATGGAAACACAAACATATCTGAGAAAACCCATGTCATGTTCCTTCCCAGGGACTCTGCTGATTTGTTGTACACACCCATGCAGGCTGTGAGATGTTGTCTTGCTTCAGTGTCCAAGAAAGAGCTCTATGCAGATGTGAAGGAATGGCTTGATAGAGCAGTCCTCAACAAGCAAGTGAAAGCTGTCATACTTCAAAAGAGCGAAGATGGTTCATTTATTGTTGAGCTGTTTGACGGAGATGTTAACATCAATGAGAAGGTGAAGGATCTCATTTTTAGTCTTTCACCTAAACCAAAGATCATTGTCAGTTTTGACACAAGCAGCAGAAAGACCGAACATAGAACTCACCACACGGGAAACACAAACACCTCATTCAAGTGCAGGAGTCAACCTGAATGGGAGGCTTCAAATTCTCCGTCATTGAACTGCTGGAGAAGTACTCGAGTTGGGAATGCACCCCAAAAAAAGAAAAACAAAAAAGAATATGTTGATGGGGAAGCTCAGGACAAGAACACAAAACTCAAACAGCAAAATGAGGACAAGACAAAGAGCTGTGTCCTGATAAAACCCTGGAAAAACTCTCAAGTAAAACAGCAAAGAGAGTACTTGGATAAAAAAACAAAGTCAGAACAACCACAAAAAACAAATGGAACAGAGATCCCTCTCCTCTCATGTTTGCCTGCAAAGAAAATCAGCGCAGGCCTCAGGGCGAATTGTTTCGTCTCCCACATCAACTCAGTCAACAGCTTTTACCTTCAGCTGTCAGAAGATGAACCTGCTATCTTGAAAATGTGTGAAGATCTCAACTCAGGTATCTTCAGAAATTCCTTAAAGGCAACCACATCTTTGAGAACCAATGACCTTGTCTTGGCTGAATATGAGGAGGATGGTGCTCTGTATCGTTCTGTTGTGAAGGACTATGAAGGCAGTTCTCGCTTCAGAGTTGAGTTTGTTGACTATGGGAACTCAGCGGTTGTGGGGAGGGAGAATATCTGCTTGATTCCAAAGGAGTATCTCACTCAGCCAAGATTCAGCATATCATGCTCTTTGTTGGACACAGGGGCTTGTGAAAATGATGCTTCTTTCACTGACGCTGTAATGGAGAAGCCTCTTATGGTTGACTTTGTTCGTCAATATGGAACTCACTGGGAAGTCAAAGTTGAGATTCTTGATGAAGCAGTTGATCCTCCAGCAGCACTTCAAGCAGCTGTTGAAAACAGTCCTGTAAACCAAAAAGAAAAGGAGGTTCCTGCGAGCTCAGCTGAAATAGAGGAGAAAGTGAGATCCTGTGAACAGACCTACCTCAGACCAGAAATGAGCGAGAGTGAAATCACTGAATCCGAACAAACGGTGCCACCTGTTAAAGGTGAAAATGTCATGCTCAAAACACCATGTGTCACGCTGTCAACCAAACTGAAGGTAAAAACCTGCAGGAGCCGTAGAAGAAGACTCACCGCAAACAAGAGTGATTCAAAGAGGAGTCAGAGAACATCCACATTCTCAGTCTGCATTTTGGCTGAAACCCAAAATGCAGCAGCAGACGTAAAACCCAGTTTGTACTCGAGCCCTTCTCAGAAACTTGCTTTTGCTCCTGTTGATATAGACAAAGTTTACTTTGGCTTGGCTGCTGCAGTGACGACTCCCTTTGAGTTCTGTGTTGTTCTTGAAGACTTGCTTCTAATCATGAACAAAGTGTCCATCATATTGGATGACCTCCCTGGTCAGATGTCTCCTCTCCCTGAAGCCCACCTCATCCATGGCACCTGCTGCCTGGTAAAATCAGACTCCAAGAACAAGTGGTGCAGGTCTGAAATAGTGCATGCTGACACCACTGTGGTCCTAAACCTGGTGGATTATGGCCATTATGAATGCATACCATACAAAGACTGCTCAAAACTGAAAAGGCTTCCAGAGGAGCTAGTGAAACTCCCAAAAGTGACGTACCCATGCATTTTGCGAGGGGTGAAGCCAGTTGGAGTGGACGAACAGTGGACAGATGAGGCGGCAGTCTTCTTCCAGCAGTGTTTGTACCAGAAGAACCTCCAGATCTTCTTCAGAGAGTTTGTGGCAAACACACACTGGAAGGTGGATATTTTGACAGATGGCCTCCATGTTGCCAAGGAGCTGGTGGATGCTGGACTTGCCAATTATATCGACGTCACGTTGGGACTCAGGTATGCTTGTGTCAGTCTCTATACTCTATACATTCTTTTGGAAGTAGCTTTCAGCCAGCCCTTTATTTAGATTACTTTGAATTTTTATTCTATATATTTTAAAATGGACTCATTTAAAAAAATCTTACATATTACAATTAATAACGTTGAAATTCTTAAAACGTGACAATTTTGTTTTTAGTAATGCTATATTTTATATATGCTGATACACAGCATAATCAGTAGTTCTTTTTCATTTGTCCCTTCAGTAATTTCTTCCATAGTCTGTCCTCCCTGCCATAGGACACTGGAACTCCAATCATCACTTCATGCAGCAGGAAAAATGTTTTAATGCTTTAGAAATCAATTTAATCCTGTCAGTTCTAAAATCAGAGCATATTGTAGCAAAAATCAATCAAATCACCAGAAGAAAAATGTGTGCACATTTTCAAGCTGAATACATAAAACTTCACCTTAACTCTCATATATTCAGATTTCAGGAGCAGATTCCCTGTGAAGCCCCTCCTGAAGGCCCCGACACTGAGGAAGAGTGTGGCCAGGAAGATGAAGAAGTCTCTGATGGGAAGTCACATCTTTCAAATGGGGCCACTGATGAAGCTGAGGAGAAGATGCCACTCAGCTCTTCCTCTATGTGTAGTCATTGTAAGAACCGTACTTTATTTTACTTAATGGCACCTCTCACTTGGTGAGAGAGAAACAGCATTTAGATTTTGCTGTGTATCCTGCACATATAGTGAATTGACCATAAAAATCTTTTTGATCTTTGATCTTTAGTGTAGCATAACATTGTACTGTACAGTCCTCTCACTCTGTGTTTGTCTTCGTCTGTTTCAGGTTTCCTGATTTGAATCTCTGTGGTTCAGTCATCTGGCTAAAATGAGCAGCGAGGCCTTGCACCAGTTTCCTGGGTGTCCAGCTTCACATTATTACAAGTGAGATACTTCTTGTTTGGTGTTTTTGTTAAATGTTAAGCCTTAGAATTTTGAATGCGAGTGGTGGTCCAGAACCATATTAACGTAACTTCAGTTTACCAATACTACTGCTACCTTTAATTCACCTTAAAAGACTTTGTAGACGTTGTATTTATTTTTGGAGAAATGTATTTTTTGTTTTATTGACTTAGCCTGAATACTTTTTGAAGATTTAAGTCAGCAGAAGCTATGTTGTTTTCCATAAATGCACAAGAATTCTGAGTTAATGAACAGTTCAAGATTAAGTAGTTTTCCTCATACAGGGTCTTTGCATTAATAAGGTACATGTTACATGTTTACATGTTACTCATGTTATATATCCATTTAAACTGTTCCAACAGTGCTTTATGTAAAAAAAAAAACATGTTGATGAGAACTAATTATAAAGTAGCCAAGGGGTCTTTTAAGTTTAAATTTCACATTTGTAAATAGATCTCATTTGACAGGAAATCTTTTTTTTTCCAGATGAACCAAAAAAATGTACCCAGTTACTAACTCATAAGTGAAAGCACAAGAAATCGTTTGTGAGCAGTTGGAATATTTCGACAGTTTGGTTTGACTGTTTTACAGTTAGTGCCTTATGTTGAATAAATATTTGAGTTGAATGTAGTGAAGACTTTTCAGGTGCAAAATTAAATCTTTATGGCTTGTTACTTTTATGTCACATATTTTTTCCTCTGAGCTAGTAGTGGCTCAGAGGTACATTAGTGGTGTTGTAAAACTGAATACAGAAAACTCAATAACGCCACCACTGGATGGCGTTATTGAGCCGTGATTGATTGGTTTTGGTTGCAGTGTAGTTGGACATTGTATCATTCGTCCCTGACTGTTTAAACATTTAATGTGATGTAAGAGTCAGACCGGATTCTCGCTACGTTTCAGAAAATCTTCCAGGATTAAAAGTGTTACTTAGTTTGTGTGTGGAAGTAAAATGTCGTTGTCAGAAGTGGGATTCAAACCCAGGCCTCCAGGCCTCCAGGGGAGACTGCTCAGCCATCCTGACGGCTGAAAGATGTAGACACATAATTCCGCTTATAAAGGTACCATTGACTGTACAGTATTGCTGTCGTGTGTCTGTTGTGTATAAACGGTCGTTTGATTTCGTAACGCTGTGTGTGTCACATTCTAAATCTCGTGTTAGACTTCGAACCGTGTTAACTGAACACTAGTGATGGTCCTCTGACACGCGAGACACCGCGACATGCGCAGATAAAGCAGTTGTATATTTTTAGTAAGACCTCAAAATGTCATAAAAAACGTCATAGGATAGTAAGGCGTCAAAATCGACCAAAAAAAGTCATATTTTGTTTTTGCCTCAAAATGTCATAAAAATGGTCATAGTATAGTAAGGCGTCAAAATCGGCCAAAAAATGTCATTTTTTTGACTGACATCAAAATGTCATAAAAATGGTCATAGTATAGTAAGGCGTCAAAATCGGACAAAAAAAGTCAACATTTTTTTCGACCTCCAAAAGTCATAAAAAACGTCATAGTATAGTATGGCGTCAAAATCGGACAAAAAAAGTAAAAAAAATTTTTGACCTCCAAAAGTCATAAAAAACGTCATAGTATAGTAAGGCGTCAAAATTGGGCAAAAAAAGTCAAAAAAAATTTTGACCTCCAAAAGTCATAAAAAACGTCATAGTATAGTATGGCGTTTTTTTCGGCCAAAAAAAGTCAAAAAAATTTTCGGGCTCAAAAAGTCATAAAAAACGTCATGGTATAGTATGGCGTCAAAATCGGGCAAAAAAAGTCAAAATTTTTTTTGACCTCCAAAAGTCATAAAAAACGTCATAGTATAGTATGGCGTTTTTTTCGGGCAAAAAAAGTCAAAAAAATTTTTCACTTCAAAATGTCATAAAAAACGTCATAGTATAGTATGGCGTTTTTTTCGGGCAAAAAAAGTCAAAAATTTTTTCGGGCTCAAAATGTCATAAAAAACGTCATAGTATAGTATGGCGTTTTTTTCGGGCAAAAAAAGTCAAAATTTTTTTTGATCTCCAAAAGTCATAAAAAACGTCATAGTATAGTATGGCGTTTTTTCGGGCAAAAAAAGTCAAAATTTTTTTCGACCTCAAAATGTCATAAAAAACGTCATAGTATAGTATGGCGTTTTTTTCGGGCAAAAAAAAGTCAAAAAATTTTTTGACCTCAAAATGTCATAAAAAACGTCCTAGTATAGTAAGGCGTCAAAATCGGACAAAAAAAGTAATTTTTTTGACTGGCCTCAAAATACCATAAAAATGGTCATAGTATAGTAAGGCGTCAAAATCGGACAAAAAAAGTCAACATTTTTTTCGACCTCCAAAAGTCATAAAAAACGTCATAGTATAGTATGGCGTTTTTTTCGGCCAAAAAAAGTCAAAATTTTTTTTGACCTCCAAAAGTCATAAAAAACGTCATAGTATATTATGGCGTTTTTTTCGGACAAAAAAAGTCAAAAATTTTTTCGGGCTCAAAATGTCATAAAAAACGTCATAGTTTCGTAAGGCGTCAAAATCGGACAAAAAAAGTCAAAAATTTTTTTTGACCTCAAAATGTCATAAAAAAACGTCATAGTATAGTATGGCGTTTTTTTCGGCCAAAAAAAGTCAAAAATTTTTTCGACCTCCAAAAGTCATAAAAAACGTCATAGTATAGTATGGCGGTTTTTTTCGGCCAAAAAAAGTCAAAAATTTTTTTGACCTCCAAAAGTCATAAAAAACGTCATAGTATAGTATGGCGTTTTTTTCGGCCAAAAAAAGTCAAAATTTTTTTCGGGCTCAAAATGTCATAAAAAAACGTCATAGTATAGTATGGCGTTTTTTTCGGGCAAAAAAAGTCAAAAAATTTTTTGACCTCAAAATGTCATAAAAAATGTCATAGTATAGTATGGCGTTTTTTTCGGGCAACAAAAGTCAAAAATTTTTTCGACCTCCAAAAGTCATAAAAAACGTCATAGTATAGTATGGCTTTTTTTTCGGGCAAAAAAAGTCACAATTTTTTTTGACCTCCAAAAGTCATAAAAAACGTCATAGTATAGTATGGCGTTTTTTTTCGGCCAAAAAAAGTCTAAATTTTTTTCGACCTCCAAAAGTCATAAAAAATGTCATAGTATAGTATGGCGTTTTTTCGGGCAAAAAAAGTCTAAATTTTTTTCGACCTCCAAAAGTCATAAAAAACGTCATAGTATAGTATGGCGTTTTTTCGGACAAAAAAAGTCAAAATTTTTTTTGACCTCCAAAAGTCATAAAAAACGTCATAGTATAGTATGGCGTTTTTTTCGGCCAAAAAAAGTCAAAATTTTTTTCGGGCTCCAAATGTCATAAAAAACGTCATAGTATAGTAAGCCGTCAAAATCGGGCAAAAAAAGTAAAAATTTTTTTCGACCTCCAAAAGTCATAAAAAACGTCCTAGTATAGTATGGCGTTTTTTTCGGGCAAAAAAAGTCAAAAATTTTTTCGACCTCCAAAAGTCATAAAAAACGTCATAGTATAGTATGGCGTTTTTTTCGGCCAAAAAAAGTCAAAATTTTTTTCGACCTCCAAAAGTCATAAAAAACGTCATAGTATAGTATGGCCTTTTTTTCAGACAAAAAAAGTCGAAAAATTTTTTGACCTCCAAAAGTCATAAAAAACGTCATAGTATAGTAAGGCGTCAAAATCGGACAAAAAAAGTCAAAATTTTTTTTGACCTCCAAAAGTCATAAAAAAGGTCATAGTATAGTATGGCGTCAAAATCGGACAAAAAAAGTCAAAAAATTTTTTGACCTCCAAAAGTCATAAAAATGGTCATATTATAGTAAGGCGTCAAAATCGGCCAACAAAAGTAATTTTTTTGACTGGCCTCAAAATATCATAAAAATGGTCATAGTATAGTAAGGCGTCAAAATCGGACAAAAAAAGTCAACATTTTTTTCGACCTCCAAAAGTCATAAAAAACGTCATAGTATAGTATGGCGTCAAAATCGGACAAAAAAAGTAAAAAAAATTTTTGACCTCCAAAAGTCATAAAAAACGTCATAGTATAGTAAGGCGTCAAAATTGGGCAAAAAAAGTCAAAATTTTTTTTGACCTCCAAAAGTCATAAAAAACGTCATAGTATAGTATGGCGTTTTTTTCGGCCAAAAAAAGTCAAAATTTTTTTCGGGCTCCAAATGTCATAAAAAACGTCATAGTATAGTAAGCCGTCAAAATCGGGCAAAAAAAGTAAAAATTTTTTTCGACCTCCAAAAGTCATAAAAAACGTCCTAGTATAGTATGGCGTTTTTTTCGGGCAAAAAAAGTCAAAAATTTTTTCGACCTCAAAATGTCATAAAAAACGTCCTAGTATAGTAAGGCGTCAAAATCGGACAAAAAAAGTAATTTTTTTGACTGGCCTCAAAATACCATAAAAATGGTCATAGTATAGTAAGGCGTCAAAATCGGACAAAAAAAGTCAACATTTTTTTCGACCTCCAAAAGTCATAAAAAACGTCATAGTATATTATGGCGTTTTTTTCGGACAAAAAAAGTCAAAATTTTTTTTGACCTCCAAAAGTCATAAAAAACGTCATAGTATATTATGGCGTTTTTTTTCGGACAAAAAAAGTCAAAATTTTTTTCGGGCTCAAAATGTCATAAAAAACGTCATAGTTTCGTAAGGCGTCAAAATCGGACAAAAAAAGTCAAAAATTTTTTTTGACCTCAAAATGTCATAAAAAACGTCATAGTATAGTATGGCCTTTTTTTCAGACAAAAAAAGTCGAAAAATTTTTTGACCTCCAAAAGTCATAAAAAACGTCATAGTATAGTAAGGCGTCAAAATCGGACAAAAAAAGTCAAAATTTTTTTTGACCTCCAAAAGTCATAAAAAAGGTCATAGTATAGTATGGCGTCAAAATCGGACAAAAAAAGTCAAAAAATTTTTTGACCTCCAAAAGTCATAAAAAACGTCATAGTATAGTAAGGCGTCAAAATCGGACAAAAAAAGTCAACATTTTTTTTGACCTCCAAAAGTTAAAAAAAAAACGTCATAGTATAGTATGGCGTTTTTTTCGGGCAAAAAAAGTCAAAAATTTTTTTTGACCTCCAAAAGTCATAAAAAACGTCATAGTATAGTATGGCGTTTTTTTCGGACAAAAAAAGTCGAAAAATTTTTTGACCTCCAAAAGTCATAAAAAACGTCATAGTATAGTAAGGCGTCAAAATCGGACAAAAAAAGTCAAAATTTTTTTTGACCTCCAAAAGTCATAAAAAAGGTCATAGTATAGTATGGCGTCAAAATCGGACAAAAAAAGTCAAAAAATTTTTTGACCTCCAAAAGTCATAAAAAACGTCATAGTATAGTATGGCGTCAAAATCGGACAAAAAAAGTCGAAAAATTTTTTGACCTCCAAAAGTCATAAAAAACGTCATAGTATAGTAAGGCGTCAAAATCGGACAAAAAAAGTCAAAAAATTTTTTGACCTCCAAAAGTCATAAAAAAGGTCATAGTATAGTATGGCGTCAAAATCGGACAAAAAAAGTCAAAAATTTTTTTGACCTCCAAAAGTCATAAAAAACGTCATAGTATAGTAAGGCGTCAAAATCGGACAAAAAAAGTCAAAATTTTTTTCGACCTCCAAAAGTCATAAAAAACGTCATAGTATAGTATGGCGTTTTTTTCGGGCAAAAAAAGTCAAAAATTTTTTCGACCTCCAAAAGTCATAAAAAAGGTCATAGTATAGTATGGCGTTTTTTTCGGCCAAAAAAAGTCAAAATTTTTTTCGACCTCCAAAAGTCATAAAAAACGTCATAGTATAGTATGGCCTTTTTTTCGGACAAAAAAAGTCGAAAAATTTTTTGACCTCCAAAAGTCATAAAAAACGTCATAGTATAGTAAGGCGTCAAAATCGGACAAAAAAAGTCAAAATTTTTTTTGACCTCCAAAAGTCATAAAAAAACGTCATAGTATAGTATGGCGTCAAAATCGGACAAAAAAAGTCAAAAAATTTTTTGACCTCCAAAAGTCATAAAAAACGTCATAGTATAGTAAGGCGTCAAAATCGGACAAAAAAAGTCAACATTTTTTTTGACCTCCAAAAGTAAAAAAAAAAAACGTCATAGTATAGTATGGCGTTTTTTTCGGGCAAAAAAAGTCAAAAATTTTTTTTGACCTCCAAAAGTCATAAAAAAACGTCATAGTATAGTATGGCGTTTTTTTCGGACAAAAAAAGTCAAAATTTTTTTTGACCTCCAAAAGTCATAAAAAAGGTCATAGTATAGTATGGCGTCAAAATCGGACAAAAAAAGTCAAAAAATTTTTTGACCTCCAAAAGTCATAAAAAACGTCATAGTATAGTATGGCGTCAAAATCGGACAAAAAAAGTCAAAAAATTTTTTGACCTCCAAAAGTCATAAAAAACGTCATAGTATAGTAAGGCGTCAAAATCGGACAAAAAAAGTCCAAATTTTTTTTGACCTCCAAAAGTCATAAAAAAGGTCATAGTATAGTATGGCGTCAAAATCGGACAAAAAAAGTCAAAAATTTTTTTGACCTCCAAAAGTCATAAAAAACGTCATAGTATGGTAAGGCGTCAAAATCGGACAAAAAAAGTCAAAATTTTTTTTGACCTCCAAAAGTCATAAAAAACATCATAGTATAGTATGGCGTTTTTTCCGGGCAAAAAAAGTCGAAAAATTTTTTGACCTCCAAAAGTCATAAAAAACGTCATAGTATAGTATGGCGTTTTTTTCGGACAAAAAAAGTCAAAGATTTTTTTGACCTCCAAAAGTCATAAAAAACGTCATAGTATAGTATGGCCTTTTTTTCGGACAAAAAAAGTCGAAAAATTTTTTTGACCTCCAAAAGTCATAAAAAACGTCATAGTATAAGGCGTCAAAATCGGACAAAAAAAGTCAACATTTTTTTTGACCTCCAAAAGTCATAAAAAACGTCATAGTATAGTATGGCGTTTTTTTCGGCCAAAAAAAGTCAAAATTTTTTTCGACCTCCAAAAGTCATAAAAAACGTTATAGTATAGTATGGCGTTTTTTTCGGCCAAAAAAAGTCAAAAATTTTTTCGACCTCCAAAAGTCATAAAAAACGTTATAGTATAGTATGGCGTTTTTTTCGGCCAAAAAAAGTCAAAAATTTTTTTGACCTCCAAAAGTCATAAAAAACGTCATAGTATAGTATGGCGTCAAAATCGGGCAAAAAAAGTCAACATTTTTTTTGACCTCCAAAAGTCATAAAAAACGTCATAGTATAGTATGGCGTTTTTTTCGGCCAAAAAAAGTCAAAAATTTTTTCGGGCTCAAAATGTCATAAAAAACGTCATAGTATAGTAAGCCGTCAAAATCGGGCAAAAAAAGTCAAAATTTTTTTCGACCTCCAAAAGTCATAAAAAACGTCATAGTATAGTATGGCGTTTTTTTCGGCCAAAAAAAGTCAAAATTTTTTTTGACCTCCAAAAGTCATAAAAAATGTCATAGTATAGTATGGCGTTTTTTTCGGCCAAAAAAAGTCAAAATTTTTTTCGGGCTCAAAATGTCATAAAAAACATCATAGTATAGTAAGCCGTCAAAATCGGACAAAAAAAGTCAAATTTTTTTTCGACCTCCAAAAGTCATAAAAAACGTCATAGTATAGTATGGCGTTTTTTTCGGGCAAAAAAAGTCAACATTTTTTTTGACCTCCAAAAGTCATAAAAAACGTCATAGTATAGTATGGCGTTTTTTTCGGCCAAAAAAAGTCAAAAATTTTTTCGAGCTCAAAATGTCATAAAAAACGTCATAGTATAGTAAGCAGTCAAAATCGGGCAAAAAAAGTCAAAATTTTTTTCGACCTCCAAAAGTCATAAAAAACGTCATAGTATAGTATGGCGTTTTTTTCAGCCAAAAAAAGTCAAAAATTTTTTCGACCTCCAAAAGTCATAAAAAATGTCATAGTATAGTATGGCGTTTTTTTCGGCCAAAAAAAGTCAAAAATTTTTTCGACCTCCAAAAGTCATAAAAAACTTCATAGTATAGTATGGCGTTTT
This sequence comes from Toxotes jaculatrix, assembly GCF_017976425.1. Classification (NCBI taxonomy): domain Eukaryota; kingdom Metazoa; phylum Chordata; class Actinopteri; family Toxotidae; genus Toxotes; species Toxotes jaculatrix. The sequence continues at coordinate 2,855,950 of NC_054412.1, forward strand.
TTTCGGACAAAAAAAGTCAAATTTTTTTTTTACCTCAAAATGTCATAAAAAACGTCATAGTATAGTAAGGCGTCAAAATCGGACAAAAAAAGTCAACATTTTTTTTGACCTCAAAAAGTCATAAAAAACGTCATAGTATAGTATGCCGTTTTTTTCGGACAAAAAAAGTCAAAAATTTTTTTGACCTCAAAAAGTCATAAAAAACGTCATAGTATAGTATGCCGTTTTTTTCGGACAAAAAAAGTCAAAAAAATTTTTTGACCTCAAAAAGTCATAAAAAACGTCATAGTATAGTATGCCGTTTTTTTCGGACAAAAAAAGTCAAATTTTTTTTTTACCTCAAAAAGTCATAAAAAACGTCATAGTATAGTAAGGCGTCAAAATCGGACAAAAAAAGTCAAAATTTTTTTTGACCTCAAAAAGTCATAAAAAACGTCATAGTATAGTATGCCGTTTTTTTCGGACAAAAAAAGTCAAAAAATTTTTTGACCTCAAAAAGTCATAAAAAACGTCATAGTATAGTATGCCGTTTTTTTCGGACAAAAAAAGTCAAAAATTTTTTTGACCTCAAAAAGTCATAAAAAACGTCATAGTATAGTATGCCGTTTTTTTCGGACAAAAAAAGTCAAAAATTTTTTTGACCTCAAAAAGTCATAAAAAATGTCATAGTATAGTATGGCGTTTTTTTCGGCCAAAAAAAGTCAAAAATTTTTTCGACCTCCAAAAGTCATAAAAAACTTCATAGTATAGTATGGCGTTTTTTTCGGACAAAAAAAGTCAAATTTTTTTTTTACCTCAAAATGTCATAAAAAACGTCATAGTATAGTAAGGCGTCAAAATCGGACAAAAAAAGTCAAAATTTTTTTTGACCTCAAAAAGTCATAAAAAACGTCATAGTATAGTATGCCGTTTTTTTCGGACAAAAAAAGTCAAAAATTTTTTTGACCTCAAAAAGTCATAAAAAACGTCATAGTATAGTATGGCGTTTTTTTTGGACAAAAAAAGTCAAAAATTTTTTTGACCTCAAAAAGTCATAAAAAACGTCATAGTATAGTATGCCGTTTTTTTCGGACAAAAAAAGTCAAAAAATTTTTTGACCTCAAAAAGTCATAAAAAACGTCATAGTATAGTATGCCGTTTTTTTCGGACAAAAAAAGTCAAAAAATTTTTTTTTACCTCAAAAAGTCATAAAAAACGTCATAGTATAGTAAGGCGTCAAAATCGGACAAAAAAAGTCAACATTTTTTTTGACCTCAAAAAGTCATAAAAAACGTCATAGTATAGTATGCCGTTTTTTTCGGACAAAAAAAGTCAAAAATTTTTTTGACCTCAAAAAGTCATAAAAAACGTCATAGTATAGTATGCCGTTTTTTTCGGACAAAAAAAGTCAAAAAAATTTTTTGACCTCAAAAAGTCATAAAAAACGTCATAGTATAGTATGCCGTTTTTTTCGGACAAAAAAAGTCAAATTTTTTTTTTACCTCAAAAAGTCATAAAAAACGTCATAGTATAGTAAGGCGTCAAAATCGGACAAAAAAAGTCAAAATTTTTTTTGACCTCAAAAAGTCATAAAAAACGTCATAGTATAGTATGCCGTTTTTTTCGGACAAAAAAAGTCAAAAAATTTTTTGACCTCAAAAAGTCATAAAAAACGTCATAGTATAGTATGCCGTTTTTTTCGGACAAAAAAAGTCAAATTTTTTTTTTACCTCAAAATGTCATAAAAAACGTCATAGTATAGTAAGGCGTCAAAATCGGACAAAAAAAGTCAAAATTTTTTTTGACCTCAAAAAGTCATAAAAACGTCATAGTATAGTATGCCGTTTTTTTCGGACAAAAAAAGTCAAAAATTTTTTTGACCTCAAAAAGTCATAAAAAACGTCATAGTATAGTATGCCGTTTTTTTCGGACAAAAAAAGTCAAATTTTTTTTTTACCTCAAAATGTCATAAAAAACGTCATAGTATAGTAAGGCGTCAAAATCGGACAAAAAAAGTCAAAAATTTTTTTTGACCTCAAAAAGTCATAAAAAACGTCATAGTATAGTATGCCGTTTTTTTCGGACAAAAAAAGTCAAAAATTTTTTTGACCTCAAAAAGTCATAAAAAACGTCATAGTATAGTATGCCGTTTTTTTCGGACAAAAATAGTCAAAACATTTTTTGACCTCAAAAAGTCATAAAAAACGTCATAGTATAGTATGCCGTTTTTTTCGGACAAAAAAAGTCAAAAATTTTTTTGACCTCAAAAAGTCATAAAAAACGTCATAGTATAGTATGCCGTTTTTTTCGGACAAAAAAAGTCAAAAAATTTTTTGACCTCAAAAAGTCATAAAAAACGTCATAGTATAGTATGCCGTTTTTTTCGGACAAAAAAAGTCAAATTTTTTTTTGACCTCAAAATGTCATAAAAAACGTCATAGTATAGTAAGGCGTCAAAATCGGACAAAAAAAGTCAAAATTTTTTTTGACCTCAAAAAGTCATAAAAAACGTCATAGTATAGTATGCCGTTTTTTTCGGACAAAAAAAGTCAAATTTTTTTTTTACCTCAAAATGTCATAAAAAACGTCATAGTATAGTAAGGCGTCAAAATCGGACAAAAAAAGTCAAAATTTTTTTTGACCTCAAAAAGTCATAAAAACGTCATAGTATAGTATGCCGTTTTTTTCGGACAAAAAAAGTCAAAAATTTTTTTGACCTCAAAAAGTCATAAAAAACGTCATAGTATAGTATGCCGTTTTTTTCGGACAAAAAAAGTCAAATTTTTTTTTTACCTCAAAATGTCATAAAAAACGTCATAGTATAGTAAGGCGTCAAAATCGGACAAAAAAAGTCAAAAATTTTTTTTGACCTCAAAAAGTCATAAAAAACGTCATAGTATAGTATGCCGTTTTTTTCGGACAAAAAAAGTCAAAAATTTTTTTGACCTCAAAAAGTCATAAAAAACGTCATAGTATAGTATGCCGTTTTTTTCGGACAAAAAAAGTCAAAACATTTTTTGACCTCAAAAAGTCATAAAAAACGTCATAGTATAGTATGCCGTTTTTTTCGGACAAAAAAAGTCAAAAATTTTTTTGACCTCAAAAAGTCATAAAAAACGTCATAGTATAGTATGCCGTTTTTTTTGGACAAAAAAAGTCAAAAATTTTTTTGACCTCAAAAAGTCATAAAAAACGTCATAGTATAGTATGCCGTTTTTTTCGGACAAAAAAAGTCAAAAAATTTTTTGACCTCAAAAAGTCATAAAAAACGTCATAGTATAGTATGCCGTTTTTTTCGGACAAAAAAAGTCAAATTTTTTTTTGACCTCAAAATGTCATAAAAAACGTCATAGTATAGTAAGGCGTCAAAATCGGACAAAAAAAGTCAAAATTTTTTTTGACCTCAAAAAGTCATAAAAACGTCATAGTATAGTATGCCGTTTTTTTCGGACAAAAAAAGTCAAAAAATTTTTTGACCTCAAAAAGTCATAAAAAACGTCATAGTATAGTATGCCGTTTTTTTCGGACAAAAAAAGTCAAATTTTTTTTTGACCTCAAAATGTCATAAAAAACGTCATAGTATAGTAAGGCGTCAAAATCGGACAAAAAAAGTCAAAAAATTTTTTGACCTCAAAAAGTCATAAAAAACGTCATAGTATAGTATGCCGTTTTTTTCGGACAAAAAAAGTCAAAAAATTTTTTGACCTCAAAAAGTCATAAAAAACGTCATAGTATAGTATGCCGTTTTTTTCGGACAAAAAAAGTCAAAAATTTTTTTGACCTCAAAAAGTCATAAAAAACGTCATAGTATAGTATGCCGTTTTTTTCGGACAAAAAAAGTCAAAAATTTTTTTGACCTCAAAAAGTCATAAAAAACGTCATAGTATAGTATGCCGTTTTTTTCGGACAAAAAAAGTCAAATTTTTTTTTTACCTCAAAATGTCATAAAAAACGTCATAGTATAGTAAGGCGTCAAAATCGGACAAAAAAAGTCAAAAAATTTTTTGACCTCAAAAAGTCATAAAAAACGTCATAGTATAGTATGCCGTTTTTTTCGGACAAAAAAAGTCAAAAATTTTTTTTTTACCTCAAAAAGTCATAAAAAACGTCATAGTATAGTAAGGCGTCAAAATCGGACAAAAAAAGTCAAAAATTTTTTTGACCTCAAAAAGTCATAAAAAACGTCATAGTATAGTATGCCGTTTTTTTCGGACAAAAAAAGTCAAATTTTTTTTTTACCTCAAAATGTCATAAAAAACGTCATAGTATAGTAAGGCATCAAAATCGGACAAAAAAAGTCAATTTTTTTTGACCTCAAAAAGTCATAAAAAACGTCATAGTATAGTATGCCATTATTTTCGGACAAAAAAAGTCAAAAATTTTTTTGACCTCAAAAAGTCATAAAAAACGTCATAGTATAGTATGCCGTTTTTTTCGGACAAAAAAAGTCAAAAATTTTTTTGACCTCAAAAAGTCATAAAAAACGTCATAGTATAGTAAGGCGTCAAAATCGGACAAAAAAAGTCAAAATTTTTTTTGACCTCAAAATGTCATAAAAAACGTCATAGTATAGTATGGCGTTTTTTTCGGACAAAAAAAGTCAAAAATTTTTTTGACCTCAAAAAGTCATAAAAAACGTCATAGTATAGTATGCCGTTTTTTTCGGACAAAAAAAGTCAAATTTTTTTTTTACCTCAAAAAGTCATAAAAAACGTCATAGTATAGTAAGGCGTCAAAATCGGACAAAAAAAGTCAAAATTTTTTTTGACCTCAAAAAGTCATAAAAAACGTCATAGTATAGTATGCCGTTTTTTTCGGACAAAAAAAGTCAAAAAATTTTTTGACCTCAAAAAGTCATAAAAAACGTCATAGTATAGTATGCCGTTTTTTTCGGACAAAAAAAGTCAAAAATTTTTTTGACCTCAAAAAGTCATAAAAAACGTCATAGTATAGTATGCCGTTTTTTTCGGACAAAAAAAGTCAAATTTTTTTTTTACCTCAAAATGTCATAAAAAACGTCATAGTATAGTAAGGCGTCAAAATCGGACAAAAAAAGTCAAAATTTTTTTTGACCTCAAAAAGTCATAAAAAACGTCATAGTATAGTATGCCGTTTTTTTCGGACAAAAAAAGTCAAAAAATTTTTTGACCTCAAAAAGTCAAAAAACGTCATAGTATAGTATGCCGTTTTTTTCGGACAAAAAAAGTCAAAAATTTTTTTGACCTCAAAAAGTCATAAAAAACGTCATAGTATAGTATGCCGTTTTTTTCGGACAAAAAAAGTCAAAAATTTTTTTGACCTCAAAAAGTCATAAAAAACGTCATAGTATAGTATGCCGTTTTTTTCGGACAAAAAAAGTCAAAAAATGTTTTGACCTCAAAAAGTCATAAAAAACGTCATAGTATAGTATGCCGTTTTTTTCGGACAAAAAAAGTCAAAATAATTTTTGACCTCAAAATGTCATAAAAAACGTCATAGTATAGTAAGGCGTCAAAATCGGACAAAAAAAGTCAAAAAATTTTTTGACCTCAAAAAGTCATAAAAAACGTCTTAGTATAGTATGCCGTTTTTTTCGGACAAAAAAAGTCAAATTTTTTTTTTACCTCAAAATGTCATAAAAAACGTCATAGTATAGTAAGGCGTCAAAATCGGACAAAAAAAGTCAAAATTTTTTTTGACCTCAAAAAGTCATAAAAAACGTCATAGTATAGTATGCCGTTTTTTTCGGACAAAAAAAGTCAAAAATTTTTTTGACCTCAAAAAGTCATAAAAAACGTCATAGTATAGTATGCCGTTTTTTTCGGACAAAAAAAGTCAAAACATTTTTTGACCTCAAAAAGTCATAAAAAACGTCATAGTATAGTATGCCGTTTTTTTCGGACAAAAAAAGTCAAAAATTTTTTTGACCTCAAAAAGTCATAAAAAACGTCATAGTATAGTATGCCGTTTTTTTCGGACAAAAAAAGTCAAATTTTTTTTTGACCTCAAAATGTCATAAAAAACGTCATAGTATAGTAAGGCGTCAAAATCGGACAAAAAAAGTCAAAAATTTTTTTGACCTCAAAAAGTCATAAAAAACGTCATAGTATAGTATGCCGTTTTTTTCGGACAAAAAAAGTCAAAAATTTTTTTGACCTCAAAAAGTCATAAAAAACGTCATAGTATAGTATGCCGTTTTTTTCGGACAAAAAAAGTCAAAAATTTTTTTGACCTCAAAAAGTCATAAAAAACGTCATAGTATAGTATGCCGTTTTTTTCGGACAAAAAAAGTCAAAAATTTTTTTGACCTCAAAAAGTCATAAAAAACGTCATAGTATAGTATGCCGTTTTTTTCGGACAAAAAAAGTCAAATTTTTTTTTTACCTCAAAATGTCATAAAAAACGTCATAGTATAGTAAGGCGTCAAAATCGGACAAAAAAAGTCAAAAAATTTTTTGACCTCAAAAAGTCATAAAAAACGTCATAGTATAGTATGCCGTTTTTTTCGGACAAAAAAAGTCAAAAATTTTTTTTTTACCTCAAAAAGTCATAAAAAACGTCATAGTATAGTAAGGCGTCAAAATCGGACAAAAAAAGTCAAAAATTTTTTTGACCTCAAAAAGTCATAAAAAACGTCATAGTATAGTATGCCGTTTTTTTCGGACAAAAAAAGTCAAATTTTTTTTTTACCTCAAAATGTCATAAAAAACGTCATAGTATAGTAAGGCATCAAAATCGGACAAAAAAAGTCAAAAATTTTTTTGACCTCAAAAAGTCATAAAAAACGTCATAGTATAGTATGCCGTTTTTTTCGGACAAAAAAAGTCAAAAAATTTTTTGACCTCAAAAAGTCATAAAAAACGTCATAGTATAGTAAGGCGTCAAAATCGGACAAAAAAAGTCAACATTTTTTTTGACCTCAAAAAGTCATAAAAAACGTCATAGTATAGTATGCCGTTTTTTTCGGACAAAAAAAGTCAAAAATTTTTTTGACCTCAAAAAGTCATAAAAAACGTCATAGTATAGTATGCCGTTTTTTTCGGACAAAAAAAGTCAAAAAAATTTTTTGACCTCAAAAAGTCATAAAAAACGTCATAGTATAGTATGCCGTTTTTTTCGGACAAAAAAAGTCAAATTTTTTTTTTACCTCAAAAAGTCATAAAAAACGTCATAGTATAGTAAGGCGTCAAAATCGGACAAAAAAAGTCAAAATTTTTTTTGACCTCAAAAAGTCATAAAAAACGTCATAGTATAGTATGCCGTTTTTTTCGGACAAAAAAAGTCAAAAAATTTTTTGACCTCAAAAAGTCATAAAAAACGTCATAGTATAGTATGCCGTTTTTTTCGGACAAAAAAAGTCAAATTTTTTTTTTACCTCAAAATGTCATAAAAAACGTCATAGTATAGTAAGGCGTCAAAATCGGACAAAAAAAGTCAAAATTTTTTTTGACCTCAAAAAGTCATAAAAAACGTCATAGTATAGTATGCCGTTTTTTTCGGACAAAAAAAGTCAAATTTTTTTTTTACCTCAAAATGTCATAAAAAACGTCATAGTATAGTAAGGCGTCAAAATCGGACAAAAAAAGTCAAAATTTTTTTTGACCTCAAAAAGTCATAAAAACGTCATAGTATAGTATGCCGTTTTTTTCGGACAAAAAAAGTCAAAAATTTTTTTGACCTCAAAAAGTCATAAAAAACGTCATAGTATAGTATGCCGTTTTTTTCGGACAAAAAAAGTCAAATTTTTTTTTTACCTCAAAATGTCATAAAAAACGTCATAGTATAGTAAGGCGTCAAAATCGGACAAAAAAAGTCAAAAATTTTTTTTGACCTCAAAAAGTCATAAAAAACGTCATAGTATAGTATGCCGTTTTTTTCGGACAAAAAAAGTCAAAAATTTTTTTGACCTCAAAAAGTCATAAAAAACGTCATAGTATAGTATGCCGTTTTTTTCGGACAAAAAAAGTCAAAACATTTTTTGACCTCAAAAAGTCATAAAAAACGTCATAGTATAGTATGCCGTTTTTTTCGGACAAAAAAAGTCAAAAATTTTTTTGACCTCAAAAAGTCATAAAAAACGTCATAGTATAGTATGCCGTTTTTTTCGGACAAAAAAAGTCAAAAATTTTTTTGACCTCAAAAAGTCATAAAAAACGTCATAGTATAGTATGCCGTTTTTTTCGGACAAAAAAAGTCAAAAAATTTTTTGACCTCAAAAAGTCATAAAAAACGTCATAGTATAGTATGCCGTTTTTTTCGGACAAAAAAAGTCAAATTTTTTTTTGACCTCAAAATGTCATAAAAAACGTCATAGTATAGTAAGGCGTCAAAATCGGACAAAAAAAGTCAAAAATTTTTTTGACCTCAAAAAGTCATAAAAAACATCATAGTATAGTATGCCGTTTTTTTCGGACAAAAAAAGTCAAAAATTTTTTTGACCTCAAAAAGTCATAAAAAACGTCATAGTATAGTATGCCGTTTTTTTCGGACAAAAAAAGTCAAAAATTTTTTTGACCTCAAAAAGTCATAAAAAACGTCATAGTATAGTATGCCGTTTTTTTCGGACAAAAAAAGTCAAAAAAATTTTTTGACCTCAAAAAGTCATAAAAAACGTCATAGTATAGTATGCCGTTTTTTTCGGACAAAAAAAGTCAAATTTTTTTTTTACCTCAAAAAGTCATAAAAAACGTCATAGTATAGTAAGGCGTCAAAATCGGACAAAAAAAGTCAAAATTTTTTTTGACCTCAAAAAGTCATAAAAAACGTCATAGTATAGTATGCCGTTTTTTTCGGACAAAAAAAGTCAAAAAATTTTTTGACCTCAAAAAGTCATAAAAAACGTCATAGTATAGTATGCCGTTTTTTTCGGACAAAAAAAGTCAAATTTTTTTTTTACCTCAAAATGTCATAAAAAACGTCATAGTATAGTAAGGCGTCAAAATCGGACAAAAAAAGTCAAAATTTTTTTTGACCTCAAAAAGTCATAAAAAACGTCATAGTATAGTATGCCGTTTTTTTCGGACAAAAAAAGTCAAATTTTTTTTTTACCTCAAAATGTCATAAAAAACGTCATAGTATAGTAAGGCGTCAAAATCGGACAAAAAAAGTCAAAATTTTTTTTGACCTCAAAAAGTCATAAAAACGTCATAGTATAGTATGCCGTTTTTTTCGGACAAAAAAAGTCAAAAATTTTTTTGACCTCAAAAAGTCATAAAAAACGTCATAGTATAGTATGCCGTTTTTTTCGGACAAAAAAAGTCAAATTTTTTTTTTACCTCAAAATGTCATAAAAAACGTCATAGTATAGTAAGGCGTCAAAATCGGACAAAAAAAGTCAAAAATTTTTTTTGACCTCAAAAAGTCATAAAAAACGTCATAGTATAGTATGCCGTTTTTTTCGGACAAAAAAAGTCAAAAATTTTTTTGACCTCAAAAAGTCATAAAAAACGTCATAGTATAGTATGCCGTTTTTTTCGGACAAAAAAAGTCAAAACATTTTTTGACCTCAAAAAGTCATAAAAAACGTCATAGTATAGTATGCCGTTTTTTTCGGACAAAAAAAGTCAAAAATTTTTTTGACCTCAAAAAGTCATAAAAAACGTCATAGTATAGTATGCCGTTTTTTTCGGACAAAAAAAGTCAAAAATTTTTTTGACCTCAAAAAGTCATAAAAAACGTCATAGTATAGTATGCCGTTTTTTTCGGACAAAAAAAGTCAAAACATTTTTTGACCTCAAAAAGTCATAAAAAACGTCATAGTATAGTATGCCGTTTTTTTCGGACAAAAAAAGTCAAATTTTTTTTTGACCTCAAAATGTCATAAAAAACGTCATAGTATAGTAAGGCGTCAAAATCGGACAAAAAAAGTCAAAAATTTTTTTGACCTCAAAAAGTCATAAAAAACATCATAGTATAGTATGCCGTTTTTTTCGGACAAAAAAAGTCAAAAATTTTTTTGACCTCAAAAAGTCATAAAAAACGTCATAGTATAGTATGCCGTTTTTTTCGGACAAAAAAAGTCAAAAATTTTTTTGACCTCAAAAAGTCATAAAAAACGTCATAGTATAGTATGCCGTTTTTTTCGGACAAAAAAAGTCAAAAATTTTTTTGACCTCAAAAAGTCATAAAAAACGTCATAGTATAGTATGCCGTTTTTTTCGGACAAAAAAAGTCAAATTTTTTTTTTACCTCAAAATGTCATAAAAAACGTCATAGTATAGTAAGGCGTCAAAATCGGACAAAAAAAGTCAAAAAATTTTTTGACCTCAAAAAGTCATAAAAAACGTCATAGTATAGTATGCCGTTTTTTTCGGACAAAAAAAGTCAAATTTTTTTTTTACCTCAAAAAGTCATAAAAAACGTCATAGTATAGTAAGGCGTCAAAATCGGACAAAAAAAGTCAAAATTTTTTTTGACCTCAAAAAGTCATAAAAAACGTCATAGTATAGTATGCCGTTTTTTTCGGACAAAAAAAGTCAAAAAATTTTTTGACCTCAAAAAGTCATAAAAAACGTCATAGTATAGTATGCCGTTTTTTTCGGACAAAAAAAGTCAAAAATTTTTTTGACCTCAAAAAGTCATAAAAAACGTCATAGTATAGTATGCCGTTTTTTTCGGACAAAAAAAGTCAAATTTTTTTTTGACCTCAAAATGTCATAAAAAACGTCATAGTATAGTAAGGCGTCAAAATCGGACAAAAAAAGTCAAAAATTTTTTTTACCTCAAAATGTCATAAAAAACGTCATAGTATAGTAAGGCATCAAAATCGGACAAAAAAAGTCAAAATTTTTTTTGACCTCAAAAAGTCATAAAAAACGTCATAGTATAGTATGCCGTTATTTTCGGACAAAAAAAGTCAAAAATTTTTTTGACCTCAAAAAGTCATAAAAAACGTCATAGTATAGTATGCCGTTTTTTTCGGACAAAAAAAGTCAAAAATTTTTTTGACCTCAAAAAGTAATAAAAAACGTCATAGTATAGTAAGGCGTCAAAATCGGACAAAAAAAGTCAAAATTTTTTTTGACCTCAAAATGTCATAAAAAACGTCATAGTATAGTATGGCGTTTTTTTCGGACAAAAAAAGTCAAAAATTTTTTTGACCTCAAAAAGTCATAAAAAACGTCATAGTATAGTATGCCGTTTTTTTCGGACAAAAAAAGTCAAATTTTTTTTTTACCTCAAAAAGTCATAAAAAACGTCATAGTATAGTATGCCGTTTTTTTCGGACAAAAAAAGTCAAAAATTTTTTTGACCTCAAAAAGTCATAAAAAACGTCATAGTATAGTATGCCGTTTTTTTCGGACAAAAAAAGTCAAATTTTTTTTTACCTCAAAAAGTCATAAAAAACGTCATAGTATAGTAAGGCGTCAAAATCGGACAAAAAAAGTCAAAATTTTTTTTGACCTCAAAAAGTCATAAAAAACGTCATAGTATAGTATGCCGTTTTTTTCGGACAAAAAAAGTCAAAAAATTTTTTGACCTCAAAAAGTCATAAAAAACGTCATAGTATAGTATGCCGTTTTTTTCGGACAAAAAAAGTCAAAAATTTTTTTTTTACCTCAAAAAGTCATAAAAAACGTCATAGTATAGTAAGGCGTCAAAATCGGACAAAAAAAGTCAAAAATTTTTTTGACCTCAAAAAGTCATAAAAAACGTCATAGTATAGTATGCCGTTTTTTTCGGACAAAAAAAGTCAAATTTTTTTTTTACCTCAAAATGTCATAAAAAACGTCATAGTATAGTAAGGCATCAAAATCGGACAAAAAAAGTCAATTTTTTTTGACCTCAAAAAGTCATAAAAAACGTCATAGTATAGTATGCCATTATTTTCGGACAAAAAAAGTCAAAAATTTTTTTGACCTCAAAAAGTCATAAAAAACGTCATAGTATAGTATGCCGTTTTTTTCGGACAAAAAAAGTCAAAAATTTTTTTGACCTCAAAAAGTCATAAAAAACGTCATAGTATAGTAAGGCGTCAAAATCGGACAAAAAAAGTCAAAATTTTTTTTGACCTCAAAATGTCATAAAAAACGTCATAGTATAGTATGGCGTTTTTTTCGGACAAAAAAAGTCAAAAATTTTTTTGACCTCAAAAAGTCATAAAAAACGTCATAGTATAGTATGCCGTTTTTTTCGGACAAAAAAAGTCAAATTTTTTTTTTACCTCAAAATGTCATAAAAAACGTCATAGTATAGTAAGGCGTCAAAATCGGACAAAAAAAGTCAAAATTTTTTTTGACCTCAAAAAGTCATAAAAAACGTCATAGTATAGTATGCCGTTTTTTTCGGACAAAAAAAGTCAAAAAATTTTTTGACCTCAAAAAGTCAAAAAACGTCATAGTATAGTATGCCGTTTTTTTCGGACAAAAAAAGTCAAAAATTTTTTTGACCTCAAAAAGTCATAAAAAACGTCATAGTATAGTATGCCGTTTTTTTCGGACAAAAAAAGTCAAAAATTTTTTTGACCTCAAAAAGTCATAAAAAACGTCATAGTATAGTATGCCGTTTTTTTCGGACAAAAAAAGTCAAAAAATGTTTTGACCTCAAAAAGTCATAAAAAACGTCATAGTATAGTATGCCGTTTTTTTCGGACAAAAAAAGTCAAAATAATTTTTGACCTCAAAATGTCATAAAAAACGTCATAGTATAGTAAGGCGTCAAAATCGGACAAAAAAAGTCAAAAAATTTTTTGACCTCAAAAAGTCATAAAAAACGTCATAGTATAGTATGCCGTTTTTTTCGGACAAAAAAAGTCAAATTTTTTTTTTACCTCAAAATGTCATAAAAAACGTCATAGTATAGTAAGGCGTCAAAATCGGACAAAAAAAGTCAAAATTTTTTTTGACCTCAAAAAGTCATAAAAAACGTCATAGTATAGTATGCCGTTTTTTTCGGACAAAAAAAGTCAAAAATTTTTTTGACCTCAAAAAGTCATAAAAAACGTCATAGTATAGTATGCCGTTTTTTTCGGACAAAAAAAGTCAAAACATTTTTTGACCTCAAAAAGTCATAAAAAACGTCATAGTATAGTATGCCGTTTTTTTCGGACAAAAAAAGTCAAAATTTTTTTTGACCTCAAAAAGTCATAAAAAACGTCATAGTATAGTATGCCGTTTTTTTCGGACAAAAAAAGTCAAAAAATTTTTTGACCTCAAAAAGTCAAAAAACGTCATAGTATAGTATGCCGTTTTTTTCGGACAAAAAAAGTCAAAAATTTTTTTGACCTCAAAAAGTCATAAAAAACGTCATAGTATAGTATGCCGTTTTTTTCGGACAAAAAAAGTCAAAAATTTTTTTGACCTCAAAAAGTCATAAAAAACGTCATAGTATAGTATGCCGTTTTTTTCGGACAAAAAAAGTCAAAAAATGTTTTGACCTCAAAAAGTCATAAAAAACGTCATAGTATAGTATGCCGTTTTTTTCGGACAAAAAAAGTCAAAATAATTTTTGACCTCAAAATGTCATAAAAAACGTCATAGTATAGTAAGGCGTCAAAATCGGACAAAAAAAGTCAAAAAATTTTTTGACCTCAAAAAGTCATAAAAAACGTCATAGTATAGTATGCCGTTTTTTTCGGACAAAAAAAGTCAAATTTTTTTTTTACCTCAAAATGTCATAAAAAACGTCATAGTATAGTAAGGCGTCAAAATCGGACAAAAAAAGTCAAAATTTTTTTTGACCTCAAAAAGTCATAAAAAACGTCATAGTATAGTATGCCGTTTTTTTCGGACAAAAAAAGTCAAAAATTTTTTTGACCTCAAAAAGTCATAAAAAACGTCATAGTATAGTATGCCGTTTTTTTCGGACAAAAAAAGTCAAAACATTTTTTGACCTCAAAAAGTCATAAAAAACGTCATAGTATAGTATGCCGTTTTTTTCGGACAAAAAAAGTCAAAAATTTTTTTGACCTCAAAAAGTCATAAAAAACGTCATAGTATAGTATGCCGTTTTTTTCGGACAAAAAAAGTCAAAAATTTTTTTGACCTCAAAAAGTCATAAAAAACGTCATAGTATAGTATGCCGTTTTTTTCGGACAAAAAAAGTCAAAAAATTTTTTGACCTCAAAAAGTCATAAAAAACGTCATAGTATAGTATGCCGTTTTTTTCGGACAAAAAAAGTCAAAAATTTTTTTGACCTCAAAAAGTCATAAAAAACGTCATAGTATAGTATGCCGTTTTTTTCGGACAAAAAAAGTCAAATTTTTTTTTTACCTCAAAAAGTCATAAAAAACGTCATAGTATAGTAAGGCGTCAAAATCGGACAAAAAAAGTCAAAATTTTTTTTGACCTCAAAAAGTCATAAAAAACGTCATAGTATAGTATGCCGTTTTTTTCGGACAAAAAAAGTCAAAAAATTTTTTGACCTCAAAAAGTCATAAAAAACGTCATAGTATAGTATGCCGTTTTTTTCGGACAAAAAAAGTCAAAAATTTTTTTGACCTCAAAAAGTCATAAAAAACGTCATAGTATAGTATGCCGTTTTTTTCGGACAAAAAAAGTCAAATTTTTTTTTTACCTCAAAATGTCATAAAAAACGTCATAGTATAGTAAGGCGTCAAAATCGGACAAAAAAAGTCAAAAATTTTTTTGACCTCAAAAAGTCATAAAAAACGTCATAGTATAGTATGCCGTTTTTTTCGGACAAAAAAAGTCAAAAATTTTTTTGACCTCAAAAAGTCATAAAAAACGTCATAGTATAGTATGCCGTTTTTTTCGGACAAAAAAAGTCAAAAAATTTTTTGACCTCAAAAAGTCATAAAAAACGTCATAGTATAGTATGCCGTTTTTTTCGGACAAAAAAAGTCAAATTTTTTTTTGACCTCAAAATGTCATAAAAAACGTCATAGTATAGTAAGGCGTCAAAATCGGACAAAAAAAGTCAAAAATTTTTTTGACCTCAAAAAGTCATAAAAAACATCATAGTATAGTATGCCGTTTTTTTCGGACAAAAAAAGTCAAAAATTTTTTTGACCTCAAAAAGTCATAAAAAACGTCATAGTATAGTATGCCGTTTTTTTCGGACAAAAAAAGTCAAAAATTTTTTTGACCTCAAAAAGTCATAAAAAACGTCATAGTATAGTATGCCGTTTTTTTCGGACAAAAAAAGTCAAAAATTTTTTTGACCTCAAAAAGTCATAAAAAACGTCATAGTATAGTATGCCGTTTTTTTCGGACAAAAAAAGTCAAATTTTTTTTTTACCTCAAAATGTCATAAAAAACGTCATAGTATAGTAAGGCGTCAAAATCGGACAAAAAAAGTCAAAAAATTTTTTGACCTCAAAAAGTCATAAAAAACGTCATAGTATAGTATGCCGTTTTTTTCGGACAAAAAAAGTCAAAAAATTTTTTGACCTCAAAAAGTCATAAAAAACGTCATAGTATAGTATGCCGTTTTTTTCGGACAAAAAAAGTCAAATTTTTTTTTGACCTCAAAATGTCATAAAAAACGTCATAGTATAGTAAGGCGTCAAAATCGGACAAAAAAAGTCAAAAATTTTTTTGACCTCAAAAAGTCATAAAAAACATCATAGTATAGTATGCCGTTTTTTTCGGACAAAAAAAGTCAAAAATTTTTTTGACCTCAAAAAGTCATAAAAAACGTCATAGTATAGTATGCCGTTTTTTTCGGACAAAAAAAGTCAAAAATTTTTTTGACCTCAAAAAGTCATAAAAAACGTCATAGTATAGTATGCCGTTTTTTTCGGACAAAAAAAGTCAAAAATTTTTTTGACCTCAAAAAGTCATAAAAAACGTCATAGTATAGTATGCCGTTTTTTTCGGACAAAAAAAGTCAAATTTTTTTTTTACCTCAAAATGTCATAAAAAACGTCATAGTATAGTAAGGCGTCAAAATCGGACAAAAAAAGTCAAAAATTTTTTTGACCTCAAAAAGTCATAAAAAACGTCATAGTATAGTATGCCGTTTTTTTCGGACAAAAAAAGTCAAAAAATTTTTTGACCTCAAAAAGTCATAAAAAACGTCATAGTATAGTATGCCGTTTTTTTCGGACAAAAAAAGTCAAATTTTTTTTTGACCTCAAAATGTCATAAAAAACGTCATAGTATAGTAAGGCGTCAAAATCGGACAAAAAAAGTCAAAAATTTTTTTGACCTCAAAAAGTCATAAAAAACGTCATAGTATAGTATGCCGTTTTTTTCGGACAAAACAAGTCAAAAAATTTTTTGACCTCAAAAAGTCATAAAAAACGTCATAGTATAGTATGCCGTTTTTTTCGGACAAAAAAAGTCAAAAATTTTTTTGACCTCAAAAAGTCATAAAAAACGTCATAGTATAGTATGCCGTTTTTTTCGGACAAAAAAAGTCAAATTTTTTTTTTACCTCAAAATGTCATAAAAAACGTCATAGTATAGTAAGGCGTCAAAATCGGACAAAAAAAGTCAAAATTTTTTTTGACCTCAAAAAGTCATAAAAAACGTCATAGTATAGTATGCCGTTTTTTTCGGACAAAAAAAGTCAAAAATTTTTTTGACCTCAAAAAGTCAAAAAACGTCATAGTATAGTATGCCGTTTTTTTCGGACAAAAAAAGTCAAAAATTTTTTTGACCTCAAAAAGTCATAAAAAACGTCATAGTATAGTATGCCGTTTTTTTCGGACAAAAAAAGTCAAAAATTTTTTTGACCTCAAAAAGTCATAAAAAACGTCATAGTATAGTATGCCGTTTTTTTCGGACAAAAAAAGTCAAAAAATGTTTTGACCTCAAAAAGTCATAAAAAACGTCATAGTATAGTATGCCGTTTTTTTCGGACAAAAAAAGTCAAAAAAATTTTTGACCTCAAAATGTCATAAAAAACGTCATAGTATAGTAAGGCGTCAAAATCGGACAAAAAAAGTCAAAAAATTTTTTGACCTCAAAAAGTCATAAAAAACGTCTTAGTATAGTATGCCGTTTTTTTCGGACAAAAAAAGTCAAATTTTTTTTTTACCTCAAAATGTCATAAAAAACGTCATAGTATAGTAAGGCGTCAAAATCGGACAAAAAAAGTCAAAATTTTTTTTGACCTCAAAAAGTCATAAAAAACGTCATAGTATAGTATGCCGTTTTTTTCGGACAAAAAAAGTCAAAAATTTTTTTGACCTCAAAAAGTCATAAAAAACGTCATAGTATAGTATGCCGTTTTTTTCGGACAAAAAAAGTCAAAACATTTTTTGACCTCAAAAAGTCATAAAAAACGTCATAGTATAGTATGCCGTTTTTTTCGGACAAAAAAAGTCAAAAATTTTTTTGACCTCAAAAAGTCATAAAAAACGTCATAGTATAGTATGCCGTTTTTTTCGGACAAAAAAAGTCAAATTTTTTTTTGACCTCAAAATGTCATAAAAAACGTCATAGTATAGTAAGGCGTCAAAATCGGACAAAAAAAGTCAAAAATTTTTTTGACCTCAAAAAGTCATAAAAAACGTCATAGTATAGTATGCCGTTTTTTTCGGACAAAAAAAGTCAAAAATTTTTTTGACCTCAAAAAGTCATAAAAAACGTCATAGTATAGTATGCCGTTTTTTTCGGACAAAAAAAGTCAAAAATTTTTTTGACCTCAAAAAGTCATAAAAAACGTCATAGTATAGTATGCCGTTTTTTTCGGACAAAAAAAGTCAAATTTTTTTTTTACCTCAAAATGTCATAAAAAACGTCATAGTATAGTAAGGCGTCAAAATCGGACAAAAAAAGTCAAAAAATTTTTTGACCTCAAAAAGTCATAAAAAACGTCATAGTATAGTATGCCGTTTTTTTCGGACAAAAAAAGTCAAAAATTTTTTTTTTACCTCAAAAAGTCATAAAAAACGTCATAGTATAGTAAGGCGTCAAAATCGGACAAAAAAAGTCAAAAATTTTTTTGACCTCAAAAAGTCATAAAAAACGTCATAGTATAGTATGCCGTTTTTTTCGGACAAAAAAAGTCAAATTTTTTTTTTACCTCAAAATGTCATAAAAAACGTCATAGTATAGTAAGGCATCAAAATCGGACAAAAAAAGTCAAAATTTTTTTTGACCTCAAAAAGTCATAAAAAACGTCATAGTATAGTATGCCGTTATTTTCGGACAAAAAAAGTCAAAAATTTTTTTGACCTCAAAAAGTCATAAAAAACGTCATAGTATAGTATGCCGTTTTTTTCGGACAAAAAAAGTCAAAAATTTTTTTGACCTCAAAAAGTCATAAAAAACGTCATAGTATAGTAAGGCGTCAAAATCGGACAAAAAAAGTCAACATTTTTTTTGACCTCAAAAAGTCATAAAAAACGTCATAGTATAGTATGCCGTTTTTTTCGGACAAAAAAAGTCAAAAATTTTTTTGACCTCAAAAAGTCATAAAAAACGTCATAGTATAGTATGCCGTTTTTTTCGGACAAAAAAAGTCAAAAAAATTTTTTGACCTCAAAAAGTCATAAAAAACGTCATAGTATAGTATGCCGTTTTTTTCGGACAAAAAAAGTCAAATTTTTTTTTTACCTCAAAAAGTCATAAAAAACGTCATAGTATAGTAAGGCGTCAAAATCGGACAAAAAAAGTCAAAATTTTTTTTGACCTCAAAAAGTCATAAAAAACGTCATAGTATAGTATGCCGTTTTTTTCGGACAAAAAAAGTCAAAAAATTTTTTGACCTCAAAAAGTCATAAAAAACGTCATAGTATAGTATGCCGTTTTTTTCGGACAAAAAAAGTCAAATTTTTTTTTTACCTCAAAATGTCATAAAAAACGTCATAGTATAGTAAGGCGTCAAAATCGGACAAAAAAAGTCAAAATTTTTTTTGACCTCAAAAAGTCATAAAAAACGTCATAGTATAGTATGCCGTTTTTTTCGGACAAAAAAAGTCAAATTTTTTTTTTACCTCAAAATGTCATAAAAAACGTCATAGTATAGTAAGGCGTCAAAATCGGACAAAAAAAGTCAAAATTTTTTTTGACCTCAAAAAGTCATAAAAACGTCATAGTATAGTATGCCGTTTTTTTCGGACAAAAAAAGTCAAAAATTTTTTTGACCTCAAAAAGTCATAAAAAACGTCATAGTATAGTATGCCGTTTTTTTCGGACAAAAAAGTCAAATTTTTTTTTTACCTCAAAATGTCATAAAAAACGTCATAGTATAGTAAGGCGTCAAAATCGGACAAAAAAAGTCAAAAATTTTTTTTGACCTCAAAAAGTCATAAAAAACGTCATAGTATAGTATGCCGTTTTTTTCGGACAAAAAAAGTCAAAAATTTTTTTGACCTCAAAAAGTCATAAAAAACGTCATAGTATAGTATGCCATTTTTTTCGGACAAAAAAAGTCAAAACATTTTTTGACCTCAAAAAGTCATAAAAAACGTCATAGTATAGTATGCCGTTTTTTTCGGACAAAAAAAGTCAAAAATTTTTTTGACCTCAAAAAGTCATAAAAAACGTCATAGTATAGTATGCCGTTTTTTTCGGACAAAAAAAGTCAAAAATTTTTTTGACCTCAAAAAGTCATAAAAAACGTCATAGTATAGTATGCCGTTTTTTTCGGACAAAAAAAGTCAAAAAATTTTTTGACCTCAAAAAGTCATAAAAAACGTCATAGTATAGTATGCCGTTTTTTTCGGACAAAAAAAGTCAAATTTTTTTTTGACCTCAAAATGTCATAAAAAACGTCATAGTATAGTAAGGCGTCAAAATCGGACAAAAAAAGTCAAAAATTTTTTTGACCTCAAAAAGTCATAAAAAACATCATAGTATAGTATGCCGTTTTTTTCGGACAAAAAAAGTCAAAAATTTTTTTGACCTCAAAAAGTCATAAAAAACGTCATAGTATAGTATGCCGTTTTTTTCGGACAAAAAAAGTCAAAAATTTTTTTGACCTCAAAAAGTCATAAAAAACGTCATAGTATAGTATGCCGTTTTTTTCGGACAAAAAAAGTCAAAAATTTTTTTGACCTCAAAAAGTCATAAAAAACGTCATAGTATAGTATGCCGTTTTTTTCGGACAAAAAAAGTCAAATTTTTTTTTTACCTCAAAATGTCATAAAAAACGTCATAGTATAGTAAGGCGTCAAAATCGGACAAAAAAAGTCAAAAATTTTTTTGACCTCAAAAAGTCATAAAAAACGTCATAGTATAGTATGCCGTTTTTTTCGGACAAAAAAAGTCAAAAATTTTTTTGACCTCAAAAAGTCATAAAAAACGTCATAGTATAGTATGCCGTTTTTTTCGGACAAAAAAAGTCAAAAATTTTTTTGACCTCAAAAAGTCATAAAAAACGTCATAGTATAGTATGCCGTTTTTTTCGGACAAAAAAAGTCAAATTTTTTTTTTACCTCAAAAAGTCATAAAAAACGTCATAGTATAGTAAGGCGTCAAAATCGGACAAAAAAAGTCAAAATTTTTTTTGACCTCAAAAAGTCATAAAAAACGTCATAGTATAGTATGCCGTTTTTTTCGGACAAAAAAAGTCAAAAAATTTTTTGACCTCAAAAAGTCATAAAAAACGTCATAGTATAGTATGCCGTTTTTTTCGGACAAAAAAAGTCAAAAATTTTTTTGACCTCAAAAAGTCATAAAAAACGTCATAGTATAGTATGCCGTTTTTTTCGGACAAAAAAAGTCAAATTTTTTTTTTACCTCAAAATGTCATAAAAAACGTCATAGTATAGTAAGGCGTCAAAATCGGACAAAAAAAGTCAAAAATTTTTTTGACCTCAAAAAGTCATAAAAAACGTCATAGTATAGTATGCCGTTTTTTTCGGACAAAAAAAGTCAAAAATTTTTTTGACCTCAAAAAGTCATAAAAAACGTCATAGTATAGTATGCCGTTTTTTTCGGACAAAAAAAGTCAAAAAATTTTTTGACCTCAAAAAGTCATAAAAAACGTCATAGTATAGTATGCCGTTTTTTTCGGACAAAAAAAGTCAAATTTTTTTTTGACCTCAAAATGTCATAAAAAACGTCATAGTATAGTAAGGCGTCAAAATCGGACAAAAAAAGTCAAAAATTTTTTTGACCTCAAAAAGTCATAAAAAACATCATAGTATAGTATGCCGTTTTTTTCGGACAAAAAAAGTCAAAAATTTTTTTGACCTCAAAAAGTCATAAAAAACGTCATAGTATAGTATGCCGTTTTTTTCGGACAAAAAAAGTCAAAAATTTTTTTGACCTCAAAAAGTCATAAAAAACGTCATAGTATAGTATGCCGTTTTTTTCGGACAAAAAAAGTCAAAAATTTTTTTGACCTCAAAAAGTCATAAAAAACGTCATAGTATAGTATGCCGTTTTTTTCGGACAAAAAAAGTCAAATTTTTTTTTTACCTCAAAATGTCATAAAAAACGTCATAGTATAGTAAGGCGTCAAAATCGGACAAAAAAAGTCAAAAAATTTTTTGACCTCAAAAAGTCATAAAAAACGTCATAGTATAGTATGCCGTTTTTTTCGGACAAAAAAAGTCAAAAAATTTTTTGACCTCAAAAAGTCATAAAAAACGTCATAGTATAGTATGCCGTTTTTTTCGGACAAAAAAAGTCAAATTTTTTTTTGACCTCAAAATGTCATAAAAAACGTCATAGTATAGTAAGGCGTCAAAATCGGACAAAAAAAGTCAAAAATTTTTTTGACCTCAAAAAGTCATAAAAAACATCATAGTATAGTATGCCGTTTTTTTCGGACAAAAAAAGTCAAAAATTTTTTTGACCTCAAAAAGTCATAAAAAACGTCATAGTATAGTATGCCGTTTTTTTCGGACAAAAAAAGTCAAAAATTTTTTTGACCTCAAAAAGTCATAAAAAACGTCATAGTATAGTATGCCGTTTTTTTCGGACAAAAAAAGTCAAAAATTTTTTTGACCTCAAAAAGTCATAAAAAACGTCATAGTATAGTATGCCGTTTTTTTCGGACAAAAAAAGTCAAATTTTTTTTTTACCTCAAAAAGTCATAAAAAACGTCATAGTATAGTAAGGCGTCAAAATCGGACAAAAAAAGTCAAAATTTTTTTTGACCTCAAAAAGTCATAAAAAACGTCATAGTATAGTATGCCGTTTTTTTCGGACAAAAAAAGTCAAAAAATTTTTTGACCTCAAAAAGTCATAAAAAACGTCATAGTATAGTATGCCGTTTTTTTCGGACAAAAAAAGTCAAAAATTTTTTTGACCTCAAAAAGTCATAAAAAACGTCATAGTATAGTATGCCGTTTTTTTCGGACAAAAAAAGTCAAATTTTTTTTTTACCTCAAAATGTCATAAAAAACGTCATAGTATAGTAAGGCGTCAAAATCGGACAAAAAAAGTCAAAAATTTTTTTGACCTCAAAAAGTCATAAAAAACGTCATAGTATAGTATGCCGTTTTTTTCGGACAAAAAAAGTCAAAAATTTTTTTGACCTCAAAAAGTCATAAAAAACGTCATAGTATAGTATGCCGTTTTTTTCGGACAAAAAAAGTCAAAAAATTTTTTGACCTCAAAAAGTCATAAAAAACGTCATAGTATAGTATGCCGTTTTTTTCGGACAAAAAAAGTCAAATTTTTTTTTGACCTCAAAATGTCATAAAAAACGTCATAGTATAGTAAGGCGTCAAAATCGGACAAAAAAAGTCAAAAATTTTTTTGACCTCAAAAAGTCATAAAAAACATCATAGTATAGTATGCCGTTTTTTTCGGACAAAAAAAGTCAAAAATTTTTTTGACCTCAAAAAGTCATAAAAAACGTCATAGTATAGTATGCCGTTTTTTTCGGACAAAAAAAGTCAAAAATTTTTTTGACCTCAAAAAGTCATAAAAAACGTCATAGTATAGTATGCCGTTTTTTTCGGACAAAAAAAGTCAAAAATTTTTTTGACCTCAAAAAGTCATAAAAAACGTCATAGTATAGTATGCCGTTTTTTTCGGACAAAAAAAGTCAAATTTTTTTTTTACCTCAAAATGTCATAAAAAACGTCATAGTATAGTAAGGCGTCAAAATCGGACAAAAAAAGTCAAAAAATTTTTTGACCTCAAAAAGTCATAAAAAACGTCATAGTATAGTATGCCGTTTTTTTCGGACAAAAAAAGTCAAAAAATTTTTTGACCTCAAAAAGTCATAAAAAACGTCATAGTATAGTATGCCGTTTTTTTCGGACAAAAAAAGTCAAATTTTTTTTTGACCTCAAAATGTCATAAAAAACGTCATAGTATAGTAAGGCGTCAAAATCGGACAAAAAAAGTCAAAAATTTTTTTGACCTCAAAAAGTCATAAAAAACATCATAGTATAGTATGCCGTTTTTTTCGGACAAAAAAAGTCAAAAATTTTTTTGACCTCAAAAAGTCATAAAAAACGTCATAGTATAGTATGCCGTTTTTTTCGGACAAAAAAAGTCAAAAATTTTTTTGACCTCAAAAAGTCATAAAAAACGTCATAGTATAGTATGCCGTTTTTTTCGGACAAAAAAAGTCAAAAATTTTTTTGACCTCAAAAAGTCATAAAAAACGTCATAGTATAGTATGCCGTTTTTTTCGGACAAAAAAAGTCAAATTTTTTTTTTACCTCAAAATGTCATAAAAAACGTCATAGTATAGTAAGGCGTCAAAATCGGACAAAAAAAGTCAAAAATTTTTTTGACCTCAAAAAGTCATAAAAAACGTCATAGTATAGTATGCCGTTTTTTTCGGACAAAAAAAGTCAAAAAATTTTTTGACCTCAAAAAGTCATAAAAAACGTCATAGTATAGTATGCCGTTTTTTTCGGACAAAAAAAGTCAAATTTTTTTTTGACCTCAAAATGTCATAAAAAACGTCATAGTATAGTAAGGCGTCAAAATCGGACAAAAAAAGTCAAAAATTTTTTTGACCTCAAAAAGTCATAAAAAACGTCATAGTATAGTATGCCGTTTTTTTCGGACAAAAAAAGTCAAAAATTTTTTTGACCTCAAAAAGTCATAAAAAACGTCATAGTATAGTATGCCGTTTTTTTCGGACAAAAAAAGTCAAAAATTTTTTTGACCTCAAAAAGTCATAAAAAACGTCATAGTATAGTATGCCGTTTTTTTCGGACAAAAAAAGTCAAAAATTTTTTTGACCTCAAAAAGTCATAAAAAACGTCATAGTATAGTATGCCGTTTTTTTCGGACAAAAAAAGTCAAATTTTTTTTTTACCTCAAAATGTCATAAAAAACGTCATAGTATAGTAAGGCGTCAAAATCGGACAAAAAAAGTCAAAAAATTTTTTGACCTCAAAAAGTCATAAAAAACGTCATAGTATAGTATGCCGTTTTTTTCGGACAAAAAAAGTCAAAAATTTTTTTTTTACCTCAAAAAGTCATAAAAAACGTCATAGTATAGTAAGGCATCAAAATCGGACAAAAAAAGTCAAAATTTTTTTTGACCTCAAAAAGTCATAAAAAACGTCATAGTATAGTATGCCGTTATTTTCGGACAAAAAAAGTCAAAAATTTTTTTGACCTCAAAAAGTCATAAAAAACGTCATAGTATAGTATGCCGTTTTTTTCGGACAAAAAAAGTCAAAATTTTTTTTGACCTCAAAAAGTCATAAAAACGTCATAGTATAGTATGCCGTTTTTTTCGGACAAAAAAAGTCAAAAATTTTTTTGACCTCAAAAAGTCATAAAAAACGTCATAGTATAGTATGCCGTTTTTTTCGGACAAAAAAAGTCAAAAATTTTTTTGACCTCAAAAAGTCATAAAAAACGTCATAGTATAGTATGCCGTTTTTTTCGGACAAAAAAAGTCAAATTTTTTTTTTACCTCAAAAAGTCATAAAAAACGTCATAGTATAGTAAGGCGTCAAAATCGGACAAAAAAAGTCAAAATTTTTTTTGACCTCAAAAAGTCATAAAAAACGTCATAGTATAGTATGCCGTTTTTTTCGGACAAAAAAAGTCAAAAAATTTTTTGACCTCAAAAAGTCATAAAAAACGTCATAGTATAGTATGCCGTTTTTTTCGGACAAAAAAAGTCAAAAATTTTTTTGACCTCAAAAAGTCATAAAAAACGTCATAGTATAGTATGCCGTTTTTTTCGGACAAAAAAAGTCAAATTTTTTTTTTACCTCAAAATGTCATAAAAAACGTCATAGTATAGTAAGGCGTCAAAATCGGACAAAAAAAGTCAAAATTTTTTTTGACCTCAAAAAGTCATAAAAAACGTCATAGTATAGTATGCCGTTTTTTTCGGACAAAAAAAGTCAAAAAATTTTTTGACCTCAAAAAGTCAAAAAACGTCATAGTATAGTATGCCGTTTTTTTCGGACAAAAAAAGTCAAAAATTTTTTTGACCTCAAAAAGTCATAAAAAACGTCATAGTATAGTATGCCGTTTTTTTCGGACAAAAAAAGTCAAAAATTTTTTTGACCTCAAAAAGTCATAAAAAACGTCATAGTATAGTATGCCGTTTTTTTCGGACAAAAAAAGTCAAAAAATGTTTTGACCTCAAAAAGTCATAAAAAACGTCATAGTATAGTATGCCGTTTTTTTCGGACAAAAAAAGTCAAAATAATTTTTGACCTCAAAATGTCATAAAAAACGTCATAGTATAGTAAGGCGTCAAAATCGGACAAAAAAAGTCAAAAAATTTTTTGACCTCAAAAAGTCATAAAAAACGTCATAGTATAGTATGCCGTTTTTTTCGGACAAAAAAAGTCAAATTTTTTTTTTACCTCAAAATGTCATAAAAAACGTCATAGTATAGTAAGGCGTCAAAATCGGACAAAAAAAGTCAAAATTTTTTTTGACCTCAAAAAGTCATAAAAAACGTCATAGTATAGTATGCCGTTTTTTTCGGACAAAAAAAGTCAAAAATTTTTTTGACCTCAAAAAGTCATAAAAAACGTCATAGTATAGTATGCCGTTTTTTTCGGACAAAAAAAGTCAAAACATTTTTTGACCTCAAAAAGTCATAAAAAACGTCATAGTATAGTATGCCGTTTTTTTCGGACAAAAAAAGTCAAAAATTTTTTTGACCTCAAAAAGTCATAAAAAACGTCATAGTATAGTATGCCGTTTTTTTCGGACAAAAAAAGTCAAAAATTTTTTTGACCTCAAAAAGTCATAAAAAACGTCATAGTATAGTATGCCGTTTTTTTCGGACAAAAAAAGTCAAAAAATTTTTTGACCTCAAAAAGTCATAAAAAACGTCATAGTATAGTATGCCGTTTTTTTCGGACAAAAAAAGTCAAATTTTTTTTTGACCTCAAAATGTCATAAAAAACGTCATAGTATAGTAAGGCGTCAAAATCGGACAAAAAAAGTCAAAATTTTTTTTGACCTCAAAAAGTCATAAAAAACGTCATAGTATAGTATGCCGTTTTTTTTCGGACAAAAAAAGTCAAAAAATTTTTTGACCTCAAAAAGTCATAAAAAACGTCATAGTATAGTATGCCGTTTTTTTCGGACAAAAAAAGTCAAATTTTTTTTTGACCTCAAAATGTCATAAAAAACGTCATAGTATAGTAAGGCGTCAAAATCGGACAAAAAAAGTCAAAATTTTTTTTGACCTCAAAAAGTCATAAAAAACGTCATAGTATAGTATGCCGTTTTTTTCGGACAAAAAAAGTCAAAAAATTTTTTGACCTCAAAAAGTCATAAAAAACGTCATAGTATAGTATGCCGTTTTTTTCGGACAAAAAAAGTCAAAAATTTTTTTGACCTCAAAAAGTCATAAAAAACGTCATAGTATAGTATGCCGTTTTTTTCGGACAAAAAAAGTCAAAAATTTTTTTGACCTCAAAAAGTCATAAAAAACGTCATAGTATAGTATGCCGTTTTTTTCGGACAAAAAAAGTCAAATTTTTTTTTTACCTCAAAATGTCATAAAAAACGTCATAGTATAGTAAGGCGTCAAAATCGGACAAAAAAAGTCAAAAAATTTTTTGACCTCAAAAAGTCATAAAAAACGTCATAGTATAGTATGCCGTTTTTTTCGGACAAAAAAAGTCAAAAATTTTTTTTTTACCTCAAAAAGTCATAAAAAACGTCATAGTATAGTAAGGCGTCAAAATCGGACAAAAAAAGTCAAAATTTTTTTTGACCTCAAAAAGTCATAAAAAACGTCATAGTATAGTATGCCGTTTTTTTCGGACAAAAAAAGTCAAATTTTTTTTTTACCTCAAAATGTCATAAAAAACGTCATAGTATAGTAAGGCATCAAAATCGGACAAAAAAAGTCAAAATTTTTTTTGACCTCAAAAAGTCATAAAAAACGTCATAGTATAGTATGCCGTTATTTTCGGACAAAAAAAGTCAAAAATTTTTTTGACCTCAAAAAGTCATAAAAAACGTCATAGTATAGTATGCCGTTTTTTTCGGACAAAAAAAGTCAAAAATTTTTTTGACCTCAAAAAGTCATAAAAAACGTCATAGTATAGTATGCCGTTTTTTTCGGACAAAAAAAGTCAAATTTTTTTTTTACCTCAAAATGTCATAAAAAACGTCATAGTATAGTAAGGCGTCAAAATCGGACAAAAAAAGTCAAAAAATTTTTTGACCTCAAAAAGTCATAAAAAACGTCATAGTATAGTATGCCGTTTTTTTCGGACAAAAAAAGTCAAATTTTTTTTTTACCTCAAAATGTCATAAAAAACGTCATAGTATAGTAAGGCATCAAAATCGGACAAAAAAAGTCAAAATTTTTTTTGACCTCAAAAAGTCATAAAAAACGTCATAGTATAGTATGCCGTTTTTTTCGGACAAAAAAAGTCAAAAATTTTTTTGACCTCAAAAAGTCATAAAAAACGTCATAGTATAGTATGCCGTTTTTTTCGGACAAAAAAAGTCAAATTTTTTTTTGACCTCAAAATGTCATAAAAAACGTCATAGTATAGTAAGGCGTCAAAATCGGACAAAAAAAGTCAAAAATTTTTTTGACCTCAAAAAGTCATAAAAAACGTCATAGTATAGTATGCCGTTTTTTTCGGACAAAAAAAGTCAAAAATTTTTTTGACCTCAAAAAGTCATAAAAAACGTCATAGTATAGTATGCCGTTTTTTTCGGACAAAAAAAGTCAAAAATTTTTTTGACCTCAAAAAGTCATAAAAAACGTCATAGTATAGTATGCCGTTTTTTTCGGACAAAAAAAGTCAAAAATTTTTTTGACCTCAAAAAGTCATAAAAAACGTCATAGTATAGTATGCCGTTTTTTTCGGACAAAAAAAGTCAAAAATTTTTTTGACCTCAAAAAGTCATAAAAAACGTCATAGTATAGTATGCCGTTTTTTTCGGACAAAAAAAGTCAAAACATTTTTTGACCTCAAAAGTCATAAAAAACGTCATAGTATAGTATGCCGTTTTTTTCGGACAAAAAAAGTCAAAAATTTTTTTGACCTCAAAAAGTCATAAAAAACGTCATAGTATAGTATGCCGTTTTTTTCGGACAAAAAAAGTCAAATTTTTTTTTTACCTCAAAATGTCATAAAAAACGTCATAGTATAGTAAGGCGTCAAAATCGGACAAAAAAAGTCAAAAAATTTTTTGACCTCAAAAAGTCATAAAAAACGTCATAGTATAGTATGCCGTTTTTTTCGGACAAAAAAAGTCAAATTTTTTTTTACCTCAAAATGTCATAAAAAACGTCATAGTATAGTAAGGCGTCAAAATCGGACAAAAAAAGTCAACATTTTTTTTGACCTCAAAAAGTCATAAAAAACGTCATAGTATAGTATGCCGTTTTTTTCGGACAAAAAAAGTCAAAAATTTTTTTGACCTCAAAAAGTCATAAAAAACGTCATAGTATAGTATGCCGTTTTTTTCGGACAAAAAAAGTCAAAAAATTTTTTGACCTCAAAAAGTCATAAAAAACGTCATAGTATAGTATGCCGTTTTTTTCGGACAAAAAAAGTCAAAATTTTTTTTGACCTCAAAAAGTCATAAAAAACGTCATAGTATAGTATGCCGTTTTTTTCGGACAAAAAAAGTCAAAAATTTTTTTGACCTCAAAAAGTCATAAAAAACGTCATAGTATAGTATGCCGTTTTTTTCGGACAAAAAAAGTCAAAAAATTTTTTGACCTCAAAAAGTCATAAAAAACGTCATAGTATAGTATGCCGTTTTTTTCGGACAAAAAAAGTCAAAAATTTTTTTGACCTCAAAAAGTCATAAAAAACGTCATAGTATAGTATGCCGTTTTTTTTCGGACAAAAAAAGTCAAAAATTTTTTTGACCTCAAAAAGTCATAAAAAACGTCATAGTATAGTATGCCGTTTTTTTCGGACAAAAAAAGTCAAAAAATTTTTTGACCTCAAAAAGTCATAAAAAACGTCATAGTATAGTATGCCGTTTTTTTCGGACAAAAAAAGTCAAAAATTTTTTTGACCTCAAAAAGTCATAAAAAACGTCATAGTATAGTATGCCGTTTTTTTCGGACAAAAAAAGTCAAATTTTTTTTTTACCTCAAAATGTCATAAAAAACGTCATAGTATAGTAAGGCGTCAAAAATTTTTTTGACCTCAAAAAGTCATAAAAAACGTCATAGTATAGTATGCCGTTTTTTTCGGACAAAAAAAGTCAAAAAATTTTTTGACCTCAAAAAGTCATAAAAAACGTCATAGTATAGTATGCCGTTTT
Organism: Toxotes jaculatrix; assembly: GCF_017976425.1. Lineage (NCBI taxonomy): Eukaryota > Metazoa > Chordata > Actinopteri > Toxotidae > Toxotes > Toxotes jaculatrix. The sequence continues at coordinate 2,885,419 of NC_054412.1, forward strand.
TTTCGGACAAAAAAAGTCAAAAATTTTTTTGACCTCAAAAAGTCATAAAAAACGTCATAGTATAGTATGCCGTTTTTTTCGGACAAAAAAAGTCAAAAAATTTTTTCGGGCTCAAAATGTCATAAAAAACGTCATAGTATAGTAAGCCGTCAAAATCGGCCAAAAAAAGTCAAAATTTTTTTCGACCTCCAAAAGTCATAAAAAACGTCATAGTATAGTATGGCGTTTTTTTCGGCCAAAAAAAGTCAAAAATTTTTTCGGGCTCAAAATGTCATAAAAAACGTCATAGTATAGTAAGCCGTCAAAATCGGGCAAAAAAAGTCAACATTTTTTTCGACCTCCAAAAGTCATAAAAAACGTCATAGTATAGTATGGCGTTTTTTTCGGGCAAAAAAAGTCAAAAATTTTTTCGACCTCCAAAAGTCATAAAAAACGTCATAGTATAGTATGGCGTCAAAATTGGGCAAAAAAAGTCAACATTTTTTTTGACCTCCAAAAGTCATAAAAAACGTCATAGTATAGTATGGCGTCAAAATCGGGCAAAAAAAGTCAACATTTTTTTTGACCTCCAAAAGTCATAAAAAACGTCATAGTATAGTATGGCGTTTTTTTCGGCCAAAAAAAGTCAAAAATTTTTTCGAGCTCAAAATGTCATAAAAAACGTCATAGTATAGTATGGCGTTTTTTTCGGCCAAAAAAAGTCAAAATTTTTTTCGACCTCCAAAAGTCATAAAAAACGTCATAGTATAGTATGGCGTTTTTTTCGGACAAAAAAAGTCAAAAATTTTTTCGACCTCCAAAAGTCATAAAAAACGTCATAGTATAGTATGGCGTCAAAATTGGGCAAAAAAAGTCAAAATTTTTTTCGACCTCCAAAAGTCATAAAAAACGTTATAGTATAGTATGGCGTTTTTTTCGGCCAAAAAAAGTCAAAAATTTTTTCGACCTCCAAAAGTCATAAAAAACGTTATAGTATAGTATGGCGTTTTTTTCGGCCAAAAAAAGTCAAAAATTTTTTTGACCTCCAAAAGTCATAAAAAACGTTATAGTATAGTATGGCGTTTTTTTCGGCCAAAAAAAGTCAAAAATTTTTTCGACCTCCAAAAGTCATAAAAAACGTTATAGTATAGTATGGCGTTTTTTTCGGCCAAAAAAAGTCAAAAATTTTTTTGACCTCCAAAAGTCATAAAAAACGTCATAGTATAGTATGGCGTCAAAATCGGGCAAAAAAAGTCAACATTTTTTTTGACCTCCAAAAGTCATAAAAAACGTCATAGTATAGTATGGCGTTTTTTTCGGCCAAAAAAAGTCAAAAATTTTTTCGGGCTCAAAATGTCATAAAAAACGTCATAGTATAGTAAGCCGTCAAAATCGGGCAAAAAAAGTCAACATTTTTTTCGACCTCCAAAAGTCATAAAAAACGTCATAGTATAGTATGGCGTTTTTTTCGGGCAAAAAAAGTCAAAAATTTTTTCGACCTCCAAAAGTCATAAAAAACGTCATAGTATAGTATGGCGTCAAAATTGGGCAAAAAAAGTCAACATTTTTTTTGACCTCCAAAAGTCATAAAAAACGTCATAGTATAGTATGGCGTCAAAATCGGGCAAAAAAAGTCAACATTTTTTTTGACCTCCAAAAGTCATAAAAAACGTCATAGTATAGTATGGCGTTTTTTTCGGCCAAAAAAAGTCAAAAATTTTTTCGGGCTCAAAATGTCATAAAAAACGTCATAGTATAGTAAGCCGTCAAAATCGGGCAAAAAAAGTCAACATTTTTTTTGACCTCCAAAAGTCATAAAAAACGTCATAGTATAGTATGGCGTTTTTTTCGGGCAAAAAAAGTCAAAAATTTTTTCGACCTCCAAAAGTCATAAAAAACGTCATAGTATATAGTATGGCGTTTTTTTCGGCCAAAAAAAGTCAAAATTTTTTTCGACCTCCAAAAGTCATAAAAAACGTTATAGTATAGTAAGGCGTCAAAATTTTTTTCCACCTCAAAAAGTCATAAAAACGTAATAGTATAGTAAGGCGTCAAAATTTTTTTCCACCTCCAAAAGTCATAAAAAAACGTCATAGTATAGTATGGCGTCAAAATCGGACAAAAAAAGTCAAAATTTTTTTTGACCTCCAAAAGTCATAAAAAACGTCATAGTATAGTAAGTTGTCAAAATCGGACAAAAAAAGTCAAAAATTTTTTGACCTCCAAAAGTCATAAAAAACGTCATAGTATGGCGTCAAAATCGGACAAAAAAAGTTAAAATTTGTTTGACCTCCAAAAGTCACAAAAAACTTCATAGTATGGCGTCAAAATCGGACAAAAAAAGTCAAAAAAATTTTTTGACCTCCAAAAGTCATAAAAAACGTCATAGTATAGTAAGGCGTCAAAATCGGCCAAAAAAAGTCCAATTTTTTTTTTTCGGCCTCAAAATGTCATAAACATGGTCATAGTATAGTAAGGCTTGAAAATAGGCCAAAACAGTCATATGTTAGTAAGACCTCAAAATGTCATAAAAAATGTCATAGTATAGATATAAATAAAAATAAAAGTATTAAAACTTTTCAGATACTAGCTCCTTTAAAACAAGATAGTTCATAACTTCTGAATGAAATCACCAATACAGCAATAAAGATTAGCATTGATAAAAGACCACACTTGAGCCTGCTCTGCTGAAAAATCTGTATTTATTAATGATTTACAAAAGGCTAAACATGAAACCATTTAAATGATTCAGTTCATTTTGAAACCTAAAAAGGAGTAGTTGTTGTAGTTGTTGTTGGGGGGGGGGGCACACATCTGTAGTGTTTTTACAGGTCAGCTATCATAACAGCATATTATCTCATTGTGTGGAATTGGTTTTAGTGGAGGCTCCTGTAAAGAAAAATAAAATAGATCCACACACAGGATGGAGTCACTCAAACTGCAGAAGAGAGAGAACATTTGAAACATCACTATTTTCAGATTTTTTTAAACTGGGGGACACACTGGGGTTTGAAGTGCGTTCCTTTTCTACATCAGCAGAGCAGCAGCAGTGGTGAATATGGTTATGGAAACTGTGTGTATGTATATATATTTGTACAGTCACACTTCTGTCACCTTAAGTCTAGTCTTTAAAACCATCTGGACCCCTCCAACTACAGCCAGTGGAAAAACAGAACTTTTCTCTCTTTAATGCAGAAAAACACAGATCATTATCCACAGTACGCAAGGTCCCAAATGTAATCCACTTCTCAAAACAGTTTGCCGATACATATTTAATATTAAAAACAAGTTTTTGTGCAAGTACGGTTTTTCCACAAGGTTTGAAATAGATATCTGTAAAGTAAAGGAGCAAGGACTTACAGTCATGTTAATTTTTTTTCTTTCTTTTTTTTTTTTTTTTTTTAAATTGTGAGACCAACGTTAACCACATTGTGAGTGATAGTGTTCCTTTTTCTGGCTTGAATTTAGGTAATAATCAGTCAAATTAATTTCTCACAACTTGGCAAAAAATAACTACTGGATTTAAAAGAAAATAAAATTAAAGTCACCTCAGTTTGGGGCAAAACATTTAAAAATTTAACTCCACTGACAGTGAGGAGCAGCAGGGAGACAGTCCAGTTTTGGCCGAACTTCCTGTTAGATTTTCTGTCACCAAAATGCTGTTAAATCACATTAGTTTTGCAGTTTTTAGTAGCCTGGCAGGTTTCTACAGTAGTAAAAGTGAGACAGTTGTGGACCCAAATATTTACAGTAACGTTGTGCACTTAAAGATCCTTTTCTGGACTGTACAATCCTCCTCTGGAGAATCTTTCAGAGTTTATCTAAAACATCACCAAAAAAAAAAGAAATCCCATGCTTTCTTGCTACGGAATGAAATAACAGTGTTTTCACTCACTGAGAATTTAATTTTTAAAAAACAAACTAAAAATAAAGACCGGTCTGGAGCTCAATCATTTCTGCTGGCAAGAAGGAATTAAAAGTGTGAAAACAACGTGATGCAGAAACAGAGCTTAAAATAACACCATAAAATTGTTCATATTTCAGTAAGCTATTTAAAAAAAAACAAATTTAAAATGAGAATAAACCTTTCTCCATCCCTTGCCCCAAAAACCATTTTACAAACAAAAATATACCCCCCTTTGTCGTGTGATTCTCAAATTCTCACTAGATATAATTAAAACTTTTTTACAGTGCTTTATCATCATTATATATCTTTGACAGACCTTAACGAGGGAAGAAATTTTTAAGCCATAGATGTCTCTCCTATTGCAACGATATAGCTACGTCAAAAAAAAAAAAAGTGAATGGTCCAGTTATTGGATGATTAAAATAAAAAACTAAATGGGGGGAAAAAAACACAAACAGGAGGAGATGGTCAGTGGTAAGAAAGCGAGCGCCAGCTCTCTCGTCCTGTTTTTTTTTACCAGGAGCACCTTAACGTTACCGCGGTGATGCTGGCGTTAAGGTGACGCTGGGAGGCGAAAGGCTCGGGTCTACTGTTTGGTGTTGAGCTCGTTCTCCAGCTCCATGAGTTTGCGTGAAGCCTTGACCTTGTTGGAAACCTCCTTCCCCTGAGAGAAGAGACGCTGGCGCTCCTTGAAGGTCAGACTCTCTGGAGCTCCGCCGGGGATCGAGTTCTCCTGCTCCTGACTGCAACACACACACACGATGACGGTTATAACCCCGGGCCTCCGCAGTGTTCAACAAATTAAACTTAAGACTCTGTAAGACCTTTTTAATACAAATATTAAAAGTAATGGAAGTATGATGGAAAAACAGTGCATGATATTCCTGATGATAAAACAATTGAACACCACCTGGTTCCTCACAAGTGGCAGAAAAAAGATGGATGAAGGGATTAATCAATTTAACTAACCACCTGTCTGTTATCACATGAGGAGCCTCAGGGCTGCAGTTTCCTCTGATGCTGCAGCACCAGCCACTGTCTCTCTGTCTGTTTCACTGGTAGTGATGGACGTCAGCAAGTGCAAATTTTATATTATTTTCTATTAGTATAATCTATATAGTATAAAGATTAGTATATATGTTACACAATCTGGTTTGGAATTCACCAGTAGGAAGCGTGAACCAGTACAGGTAAGTAACAGGTTCATAAATAAAGGTGGAGGGTTAAACCTCTTCATTACAACACAGAGAATATTACTGATGCACATCTATCAGGTGTTTTGTATGAAGCAACACAAAGGGCTTTAATGTATTATAGAGTAAAAACAGGGGGCAAAGGCTGAGTGACAGAAAAGTCTTTCCAGGGTAAATCTATCCTTTAAATAAGGACCAAGTGGACAGACAGAATACGAGGACTCACCTCTTTGTCCATTTGTCTCGCGGGTCCTTATAGACTTCTCCCGATCCTACAACTCCTGCTGAGTTTCCAGTGTACGAGTTAAATCCTGTCCGAGGTTCAGGCGTCACACAGGAGACAGACAGAGCAGTAAAACATGAGTCAGCATGATTCAGACGCACGTCGTGTTATCTGAAAACATCTGAGACAGAAGCTGCAGGGCGACGGCTGAAAGGATCTCTGGTGTTTTGGTATCATTCCAAACATTTACTGTGCTTAGAAACAGAGAAACTTCGAAAAGCTAAAACCCTCAAGTTGAATGACTGTTTCAAACAGTGTCGGATTATTGTCCAGAGACCCTGGTCACCAGAACCCAAGCAGCTTCTCAGGTCGGCATCACTGCATTTCCCACAGACCAGCCTAAGCGGAAGGAAGGAAGGAAGGAAGGAAGGAAAGAAGGAAGGGAACGATTTCTGGAGAAGCATTAGGCGGAAACCATCAGATCTCATTAAACTAGAGCATTAAGCCAAGAAAAGAGAAAGAAGAGAGCGTTAAAAAGCTGTTAAAGGGCCATTCCAAAGCAGCAAAATGGTCTGTGGAAGTCTCAGGTTGGATCTGAGGCCGAGGTCACCATCAAACACGTCTGAGCCCCCGTGGTGCTACTGTCTGAATCCAACCAGTTCACAGATTTAACATCTAATTTATATTTTTGAAAAGGAAAAAACTCGAGGGGCTCAGTCAAAGCCAAAGAGGGCGACCACGACCTCTGACCCCAGAACAGACGTTAATCAGTTGGCTCATGTGTCACTGTGTCTTTCTAAACTGCAGCAATGTCCAGGCCACAGCTGAAGCCTAAGCCTATCAGACCAGTCCAGATTTGTCCAAACGCTTTACAACTGTTTGACTGTCTGTCTTCATGGTGCAGTAATGGACACCACAGGCTGAGAGGAAACTCTGGATCCAAACAGCGAAGCTGGCAACTTCTCTCATATTGTGCTAATCGTTAAAAACAGCGGTTGAATCCTACTAGACGAGGCCAAATGAGTGTTGTTGGGGGGGGGCTGGCACAGCTCAGATGCAGACACAGTGACAGGGTGTGAACCCAGATGGATTCCTCCGGCTGGCAGCTCCGAGGCTCTTTCTTTGGGTTTTATAGAGCGAAAGCGGAGAGAGATCTGAAGTGTAGTTTGGGACGGGATCAAGACGAGTCCTACTTCAGCCCCAAACCACATAAACACAAACTGGCAGAGAACAAAGTAACCACAGAGAAACAACCCTCGTTCAAGGCCAGTTACATTCCTCTGTGGAGCCAACAGAGATGGAAAATTATACTTCTGGCACTGAGATTGAAAATTCTTCAGATTCACTAAAGTCATCCACTGGCTCTTCATGTTTTTCTTTTACTCTGGTTGAGTTATCTTGGAGGCCAGTGGACGCTAAAAAACAAAGTAATTGTTTTTTGTTTTTCTATACCGGTACACAGTTTCTGTTAGAACATCCATCTCTGGGGATAACTGAATCTGTTCTTCCTTTGTACCTTTCTCCAGTTCGTGCACCTTCTGAGGCAAACTGGCGTCAGTGTTGTTTTTCTTGTGGTTTTATTCCAATTACAAAAAAATATCTCTGTTTTGAGAAGAGGCCACGTTTTATTAAATTCAGACTTGAGCTTCTGGAGCTGCCAGCGGACCAAATCACACTCAACGAGAACATTTTTCAGATCCAAAACGTCAGGGAAGCCAGAGACTCAGGTGCCGTTTGGTCACCTGAACCTGCTGCAATGCCCTGTGGGAGTTGTAGTAAGGTTTAGTAAAGCTGCAGCGTTAGACAGCATCACAGCTACAGCAGAGACACAGACTGACAGGCAAAGTGAAGGACAGCCGATCAGCTGACAGAGCCGAAACAGGCGGACAACAAAGCACATACAAGGGAAAAAAAAAAAAAAACCCAAAGCAATCTGGGAAGGCAAGTTAACAGACAAACCACCGACGACAGGCAGAGTGGGAAAAGGAAGCAAAGACTCAAAGAAAAATAAACGAAGACAGCAGGGTGCAGCCTGGTGGACGCTACGCACGGGCAGTAAAAAGCAATAGACATCAAGCCGGTTACTGGGGTGAGCTGCTGGCAGCCAGAGAGCAGTGTTTGGTGTTTATGATGCACATGTGTGTGACGGGGTGATGAGACATGCAGATTTTATTTCTGAGGGAGGTGGGGTGGGTGGGGGAGGTAGTGGGTAATGGGATGTTAGTGGGATGTTTTTTGATTTCTTTCTTTCTTTTTTTTTTTTTTGAATTTGAGTGGAAATGCAACACAAAGTTCCCACGAGGTCCGGTGACGTGTTTGTAATGTTTAACAAGCAGCAGGGACGGAGGAGGTTCATGTTGAAGGTGCAGGCGGCCGTTTCCTGGACCTCAGGCAGTGAGGACATTCAGCTCTGTTTGTCTGTGGACGTTCAAACTTCATTCTGCACTTTTACAGTGTCACACCTCAGTACAAAGTCATGTAAATCACAGACGCTCTGTATTATTTCACATTTTTCTGTGTTAGTTCAGATAAACTACGATTCCTTAGATTTATCTGGGACCAGTTGTAGAGGCTGATAACTAGTTAGCACTAAAATTAAACTTCAACCTTCTTCATACTAAAGACTCCTGGGAAAAAAAAACTATACCTGAAAAAAGAAAGTCACGCAGGGTGAATTTAATTCTTATTTCTGTGTGATCTTGAATATACAACATTAATGGCCTGCACAGAACGTGTGTCTAAAATTATGAAGGGATATTTTGGTTCAAGTTCAACACAGCTGCCAACTGACTGCAGCTTGACCCCTCCAGTGTTAGATATCACTTTCCAACAATGAGGCCCTCTGGAGAAAAGCAAAGATGCATATCTCGACATAACATCTGAGGAGGATAAACCAAGAAAAACAGCCAGTCTGTTTAATATTTGATCTATGTTAAGAACAACTACTTTTAACCTCGTGATAAATACGTTTATTTTGGAGGGATCTATGACTGGAGCATGACCTCTCAACCCTTGAATATAAGCAGCTTTAACAAGTCACTGCCACTGGGTGTCACTGTGGTCTGGGCAGACTGAGTTCTACAGAAGCTTTGACTTAGATCGTGACCATAAGGAGCCTTTTAAACAGCCACAGACAAAGAAGAAGCCTTTCACTCAACTCACTGCTGCCGTGTGCATTTCTGCATGTTTGTTTATGAAATGAGATGATAATTATTATTATTATTATTTTTTTAATCGAGTGACTGATGGGTGTGTAAAGCCAATGGTGTGTCTCCTTCCCTTTAAAGCCAACACCGCTAAGCAGAGCCACGAGGCAGGAAGGGGGCAGGCAGGCAGCCCGACGGCTGGCCCCGCCCCCCGTCCCAAGCAGCAACCAACCAGACACAAAGGAGGCGGCGAGCGACAACACCAACAGTACTATGATTGGCTCTGATGGGTCTCAATCTGCAGCAAAAAGTGGTGGCGTGATTATCGATTGCTTTTTCTGTTCACTAGTGCTGATCGAGGGGGGAGGAGGGAGTGTGATTCGAGGAAAATGAGAAGGGGAAAAAAAAATCACTGGGGACAGGAAGAGGTGTTCAGACAAACAAACAAAAAAAATTACGAAACAATACAATCTGATTTGCTTGAGGGAACGGAGGGAAATTTTCCACATATAAAATAACGAACATAAATTGATGATCGACGACTGACGACGAAAAAAAAAATCTGGACAAACATTTAAAGGAGGAAAAAAAGTAGACTGTGGAAATGAAAAGGCAGAACACCTCTCTACTGAAAAACAAGGTCAAAAGAAACACAGAACAGCACTAAACCATGAAGGAGTGGGTAGTAAATGAAGAGTTGAGTGAATGAGAGGGAGGTATGGGAGCTGTAGAGGGCGCTGTGGCGAGCCTGACTCCTCTCTCCTCTCTCTGGGTCTACCTTTAAAGCCTCCTGGGGGGATGGAGCTGGGTTTGGCAGGAAGGGGGGGGCCTGTACTGTTGGAGTTGTTGGCTGGCGGCTGGAACGAGCCAGACAGGAAGATGCCGTCAGAAAGAGGACGGGGCTTGCGCGCAGTGGGCGGCGGCTGAGGCTTGCTGTGATTGGGCGAGGCGGTGGCCGGGAGGTCGCCGTACGACTTCCGGGTCGCCGACAGCTTCACCTGACCTGACTGCCCGCCGCCGCCACTCCCTGCTTTGATGGCTTCCTTGCCTTCCTCCTCGTCTTCCTCATCTCCAGCGTAGGAGACAAACTTGGCGGTGTAGAGCGTGTCGGGGGAGACGACCTGGGTTTTGAGGTAGGAGGTGTTTCTCTGTGGGGGGGGTGGGGGGGTGTTAGTAGGGTTGTGGGGGGCGGGGGGCTGGTAATCCCGGGGCAGCGGGGGCCGATACAGACCGGCCGGTTCGTCAGGCGTCAGCAGCTTTCTCTCGGCCTCCTCGTGCTGCCGGCGCCGCTCGGCCTCCAGGCGAGTGTAGTACTCCTCCTCCTGTCTCCTCTAGGGGAGGGACAACCTGTTAGTAAGCTCCACTCTCATTGGCCCTCACCTCAGTAATGGACACGAACTGGCTAATCAGCTACAGACTACAGCTGGGTAAACTACACTACTTCTACCACAGGTAAAACCCCATCTGATAAGACACCTGTCTACCAGACTGACAAAGACTCCCAGACAACCTAAACCTGGGCTTAATCAGACCTGCTCTAACAATACACAGAGATCTGGTCCATCTAAGTCCACCATGCACACTGAATACAGCATACAGTCCCAGGCCAGGGCCCTCATTTGCTAAGAAAAGCAAATGAGGAGTAAATAATAAAACAAATTATGGCTGAATTCCATTTAACTGCTTCTGTTTTAGGTTCCTGGTATTTTACACGCAGACTCGTTCTAAAGTGGTTTTATCAAATCCAGTAGTCAACACTGATCCAGACCAGTTCTCCTACACTTGACCTGACCTTGTATAAACGTGGAAATAAGTCCAGCAGTTTACTGTTCTGTGCTGTCAACCAAACCAAACCAAACCTCTGCTCACTGACTGGCCTACCAAGTCCACCAACCTGACAAGATACTGGGAGAAGAACCTGATCTAACTGGTCCACGCCGCCTAAAAACCTGCCTCCTAGACCACCCTGCCTACCACCACCTCCCGTTCCCTCGACGCTCGGTGTATGCATGTGCGCTCAGACTGTGTATGACCACATGTGAGTGGTTTTTCTGTGTATCCTCAGTTTATACTAAATGGTTTGTGGGCAGGGTTCTGACTCCAGCCCACCCTGTCTCCGGTGGCTGAGCTCTGGTATCTACATTTCAGGGAAAGGCGGCCTGTGATGTTACACATGAATCTACACTGGAGGAATGTGTTTAGATTTCTGGGTTTGGAGCTCGACCAGCTGCTCCGGGTCACATGTGCTCAATCTCGAAGCTTCTGATGTTAAGATTATCTTCTCCTTTTTTTTTTTTGTTTCATGTGCTGAAGGTTTGCTGTGGGCTGAATGTGGTCGCCTTCTCGTATGTCCTCGCCCTGATCACCTCTGATCTGACACACAGCCCCACTGATCTGCGGCACTGTGGATGTATCCGAGCTGCTTTTGATGGTTGAATCAGCCCAGTTGGAATCTGAAGAAACTGGGAGGGATTAGTGGGTGCGTGGGTTTGAATGAGTGGCTGGCTGGGTTTCTGAATATGTACAGTATGGATGGCTGAGGGTGGGTATGAGGCGGACGGGTGGGTATAGATTTCTGTGTGTGTGTGTGTGATGTTGATATAAAGCATGTGGTTTCTGGGAAAAGTGGGAGGGTGGGCAGCATTCCCTAAAAATAATGTCTGAAGCGATGCTGGATGGAAATGGTAACAAAAATTTAAATGAAAATTAAACCCTCACAAAATCATAACTGCTTCCCCTGAAAAACAAAAACAAATCTCTGATAACTTCCTGACACACACCGACAACGACCAACAACAACAACATGATGGGAGTCCCATGCTTTAGGTGGGTGGGAGCACATAACATGACACGGCAACACATCACATAGGGTGGGGGGTGCACAGGATGAGGACATGCAATTGGACATCTTTACCATAAACATTAAACAGCATCAGAACAACAGTCATAACATCATAAAAATGTCTCTCCCACAAAAGCTGCAACATAAAATATTAATATATATTAATATTAAGTTCTTAAACGTTTCAACCGTCTCTTTACTTTAACCCTGACTGATTAAATTTCAGTGGTTAAAAGCTTAAAAACAAACCACATCTTCACGCGGAGGCGTCAGATTTGAGTTTTGTCGCTGTCCTCACAGATTTTTAAACAGCCAGTGGTCTGATCAGGTCTGCAGCTCGCAGGACAAATGCACCAAAATAATGGCATCGTGGTGAAATCAGTGGACACAATGCAATGATAAAAACACAGAGAGTATGTTTGATTTAACACATAAGACAGAGACGGACGGGTGGAGCACCAGCTCAGACCACTGGTCATTTAAAAATAAATCTGTAGGAACATGATGCCTCTGCTAATAACCTGAAAAGCCCATTTGTGCCAATATTTACCTGATGTTTGATTTTTAGTTTTAAAAAATTCATTTCATGGATGTAAATTATTTTAACAGATTTTACCACAGTAATATACAGGATTTTTTTTTTTACCTCAGCCTATTGGAACTGATAACAATGTGTTGGTTATGTCAGCTTCACCCTGTTATCTAAACTCTTTGAATAATAAATTATGAGGCTTAAACAAAGCTGATTAACTTCCACTTTGCACCAGTAATAAAAACTATGATTAGGCAGCTGCAAGAGTGGCATCGGGGCAGAAACAGCAAAACCTGATCAATACAGTGAAGGTATCTGATACAAGGTGTAATCATTTTTACTTTTTCCGCCCAAATTAAGACTCAGTGAGGCTGAAACTTGTGTTTTTTTAAACCAGTATATCAAACTTTTCCTTTCTCTGCTTAGAGCGCCTGAACAAAGTCGTTTTTTTTTGTGATCAAATCTGAGCCTGAAAATAAATAAATACCGAACTGCTGGAAAAATATTATCCTCTAACACAATATCACAACAAAACATCCAGAACATCCTACAATCGCTCATTTACATGAACGCTACACTGAACAGTTTCACAGATGGACAAACCGACCTTCTCCTCGGCCTCTCGTTTGGCTCTCTCCTCCTCCCTCCACCTCCTCTCCTCCTCCTGCTTTGCTCGCTCCTCTGCCTCCCGCTTCCGGATCTCCTCCAGCTGCTGCTTACGCCGTCGCTCTTCGTCCTGCAACTGTTTCACACACACACACACACACACACACACAGAAGAACATGCCAAGGCACACAAAGACAGACACACATGCAAACAAGAAAAACAATCAGTGCGACATTAACTGTACGTCGTTCATACACAAACCCTGAACACATCTCCACATCGACTGGCTCTGTTTAACAGCTCCGACACTAATGTACACTGACACGTTGCGTATAATGTGAGGTAGTTTGATTTATCTCACAGGACTGCTCCAGAGGGGAGGAGCAGTGTGCACTGCAAACGCACAGCACAGGCACACACACACAGACACACACACACACACACAGCTGAACATGCAACAACAACATGCAACAACAGCAACCAGAACAGGGCAAGGCAAAAACAACAACAGCCCTTCTTTCAGCTACTCGAGGTGCACTTGATTTTGTTTCATCAAGCGGGTACAAAAATGTAAAGGTCCCACTGAGCAGGGGAGGAAGGATAAATCAAACGCACCTGAAGTAACCGCAAGCTCAACAGGCTGCGGCGGAAAAATTCCAACCATCCCAACACAAACCCTGTGAAATACGGTGATGCACAAAACAAACAGACCCTTTCTCTGGTCTGGATGGTTTAAAGGGTCAGTTCAACCAAACTACAAAAAAAAAACCCAAACAAACATATGTTGCCCTTTATACCTGGTGTTATCTGTCCATACAGAAACTGTGTGATAACATATCTGTCCAAGATTTTGTTTGTAGAGCTCATAGAAATAACATCACATCTCTTTCAGGGGAAAAAAAATCTCTGTTACACTGTCAACAGATTTCACCGGGATGACTTGGTAAAAAGTACTGTCTATTATATTCAGTATATTTTTCAGTTTTGCTTTAAGTAAAATTTATTCTACTTTTTAAAATCAATTTATTTTATGTGCTTTTTATTTTTATAACTATTATTACATTATTTTGACTTATTTATTATTTTAAAACATTTTTTTTCATTAGTTAATTATTTTTAACATATAGTTATCTTACATTGACTGATAGCAAACACCTGGTTAAAACATACCCTCAGTTATGAAGGCGCAGGCTGTGAGTGTGTGTGTGTGTATGTGTTGAACAGTTGCTAATAATTTAATTTAAAGTGTAATAAAGACATTAGTGAGCGCTCAGCCCATGTGTGAAATCAGTGGTAGCGCCCTAAAGGATTTTAAGAAACATTATATAAAGGCATGTAAAATTCAGGGACGGACACCTAGAACCTGAAGCTGGACCTAATAACAACAGCAGTAAAGTGAGAAAATGCTTTTTTTTGTATTATGGGCGAACAGATCCTTTAAAAAGAGAACACAAAGAGGCTTAGCTGGTCACACACAAATGGATGGATGGATGGATGGATGGATGGACAGATGATTGGGTTTGTAGACACCACAACACCATGACGTGGCCCTGCGCAGGCAGCACCAGGGGGGCTCACAGGACTATCATGCATGGATCTGGACCTGGACGCCCCCCCCCCCCCCCCCCCCCCCCCCGCGTGATGAATTCAGCCATGCAGGCGTCACCTCAGTCTGCACTCAAAACATCACTGCTGACAAGTATCACGCCGGCCTCAGCTCTGCTACCCTGTGAGCACAGATAGGTTTGGATTTCTGGAACTTTTGTGTTTTGGGAAACATCAGTATTTTAGCGTTGGTAAGCAGCAGCTTCACTCGCCGTCCCCCAGCAGTTGTTTTGAGTGGACAAAGAGATGGACAGCTTCCCCAGCCAAACAACATCAAGCATCCCAGGACGGCCTCTCCATGACCGGCTGCTCTGGAGCTAATCATGGCCCAGCCCTGCCTCCAACCCCGACCACTCCACTCCACCCCACCCTGACCCCCCCGCCCCCCAATCCCCATGAAACAACGACAGTAGTCCAGATGGGTGGGGAGAGACAGATAGGAAACATGGGCAGGTGCGCAGCCCAGACAGAAAACAGGAAGTGATGTAAGGGCAGGGAGAGGATACTCGTCATTAACAGGAAGAACATACCAAGTCTAGAACAGAGATAGCTGGGACAGCAGTCTGCTGCTGAAGAAGAAGAAGAGAATAAAGAGTGAGAGAAGGAGGGGAGCTAGGAAGGGAGTAAGGAAGGAAAGGAAGATACCCAAATACTGAAAAGAAAGGTGTGGAGGAGGGAAGAGGAGGGAGAAACTGAGGAGTAAAATAGAAATAAGAAAAGGGAGAGGGAGGACAAACAGTAAAGTGAAAACATTGCTTTTGTCCACCGCGCTGTTTAAAAGCTCCTTCATCCACCGCGTCCAAATCCAGCCCCTGCACCACCTGACCACATCCTAAACCACGTGTCTCACTGTTCTCAGGTTTCACTGCAAAACTGGGATTTAACACAGTTTCTTTTTAATTTGTGAAAATTGGGGGAAAAAAAATAAAATCTACAAAATCCAGATTAAAACTTAGGCACATTGCAAACATTCAGTCGTTTTAATCAATTATTGCTTTTACTTCAAGTGAACCTAGCATGTCTTCGTTTCCACACCTGTCGACTTTACTCTTTTACTTTTCATGCTAAAAATAAATTATTTTGGTTTGGAGTTTTTCTCTACTTCACTCTGTATCCTGGCTGAATAAACCTGTGAAGGGGCCCATAGCAAAATTTACTGTTTGACCTCCACATGAACTAGTTTTTAAGGTTTTGATTAAACACATTGTTATTCAGGAAACTGGCACCTGAGCATAAAATAATCTAAAATAATGAATGGCTTAAATAACCTGACTTTCTGAATGTTCACTTGCAAACAGAAGGAGTCTGATACATGAGAACATTAGATCGAGCTGCAGATTAGTTTAAAAACGATTTCATTACAATAAAAAACATCCAGATTATCACTTGGTGCAAACTGGTAAAAACTGAAAACGATATGTTTTAATCAGCCCAGAGTCCAAACCATCCACATCGACACATATACAACCACACCCTCACAGATTCAACACCCTCCAGTCATGTCAGAATGGTGGTTAGGCAATGTTAAAGGCTGCTGACACCCATGAAGGCTACAGCATCATCAGTTACTCTATGGATGCTCTGAGGCCACGGTCACTGAGCTTTTCCACATTAAATACTGCACCAAATAAACAAGTCATCAATATCCAGTCGGGATGCTGAGAACCTTGGGACCAGAGACATTGCGGTTATGGTTCGTTCCTGCTATGCAACACAGCACTTACGCTGCATTTGCATTATATGGGAAAGATCTATTTTTATTTCACTCTCACCAGTTAAATCCCCACAGGAAGCTCAGCACAGCGGGAAGCAACTGTTTGCTGGATACTCGATTTGTTCCTGACATTTCAATGTTACCAAATACTGTGGAGATAATAACTTCTATCCCTGAACAAGCAAATGTGTTTGGTGCAGGGAAAAAAAAAACAGAACCTACAGGAAACAATCGTGACATTTCTGAACACACTTCAAACGGCGTCTCACGGTTATTTCCACATGATGTGAATGCAGCATTAACGACAACCTCGCCTCCCCGCCCGCCCGCCCGAACCCTCCCACCCAGCCCTCCAGCCAATCAGATTTAAGCAGCTCAGCATGGCAAAGCGATGACAGAAGCATGTTGCAGATGCACATTGCAGGACATTCATCGTGGGAGCGCTGCCACAGAGGAATCCATTTCCCCTTCGAGCATTTGAAAGGCGGTTCTGTTTTTCCCCCCATCAGCCTGATTTCCTTCCTCGTGTACTGGGCTACTGATTTGTTTCTGAACTGGGAGCTGATGGGCAGTATCACTTGAAAAACAGAAGTCAGAATGTTTTAATTCTGCCAAAACAGCCTTTTCATACAACTTCCTGTGCCTCCCGTATTTGTTACTTCCTCCAGCCTTCCTGTAAATGTTTAGATTTACTCTTTCCCACCCTTTACCTCCTCATTTCATGTGGTTCCCCTTCACCAGCTACAGTGCCTCTAACCCTTCCAGTCTCCATATCCCCTCCCTCCGCCACCACCACCCGTCTCACCCTGGCTCTCTTCTCGGCCTCCAGCCTCTGCATGATCATCATGGTGTCCACGTCCTCGTCGTCCTCCTCCTCCTCGTCTTCGTCGCTCTGCTTGGACTCCTGCAGCCGCTTCTGGAACTGCCACTCCAGCATCAGCTTCCTGAGGCGGTCGCTTTCCTCCGCTGTTCGCTCCGGCTTTGCCTGGAAAAAAAAAAAAAGAATTTTCAGAACTGAACTCTTGAAACCGGTCCACTTTCTCCACATGTTACCAAAATGTCAAACTACTCCTTTAAACTGAATTCGTTTTAATTTGTGCCCACCTGGAGCTCCTGGATCTCCTTGTCCAGCAAGTCCACGATGTGAAGCTGCTGCTGCTTCTCTGCCTTCTCGCGGGCGTCTCTCTTCCACGGGTCTGGAGACAGACTGTCGCTGGACGTCAGCTCCTCCTTGCTGATGGTGATGTACTGCAGGTCTCGCCTCTCGATGGTCCGTGGCTGCTGCTGCGGGAGGAGCTCCCTGATCACCGTGTCCATGCCTACAATTACATTACAGTTAATTTATTATTGAAATAAAATTGTGGTTTCTGTATTAGAGCTGTGTGGTGAGATGTGTTACCAGCGGGGTTGGAGGCACTGGCAGGTGGAGGAACAGCTGACCGCGGCAGGCTGGCCAGCTTCTCCGGTCTGGATGGGGGAGGCTGGGGTTGAGGCTGTGGGGGCAGGTAGGGCTGGGGTGGGGCCACAGATGCCAGAGGGGGCTGGTGGTGAGGAGGAGGCATGGCTCCTCCGTTATTGTGAGGCTGGACGGGCATGACGGGGTTGGCCCGGATCTGACCCAACTTCCTCTCCTGCTCCCTCCTCTTCCTCTCCCTGGGAAAGACCAGAACAAATGATTAATTCTTTCTTTTTATTTTTAAACATATACTGCTGAAAATGTTCAGATTAAAACAAAGATGTCCTGTTTGAACTCTTGTCTTTAGGACCTTATGTTTATTTTTTACGTGTGTAGTAAATTGATTGGGTGATAACACGTTATGTGTCACATGTTGTCTCCTAACTTTACCTCTCCTCCTCCAGCCGAGCTTTTTCCTTCTCATACCAGCGCTGCTGCTCCTCACGCTTCTTGCGGTCAGCAGCCTGCTGAGCTGCTGCAGGGCTGACAGCAGCGGGAGGCGGTGGGAGAGGAAGGTCGGACTGGTTGTCGTAGGGGTCGAAGGGGTCGGGGTAAGGGGCCGGTGGCGGTGGTGGAGGAGGGGGCAGATCGGAGCGGGATGGCGGCTGGGCCGAGTGTGGCGGCACAGCGTGGGGGGTGTTGGGTGTCTTCCATCGGCCCGGCCCAGTCTTCTGGTTCTGGGTCTTGTTGGAGGAAGAGGAAGAGGCTGAGAAGTTGAGGTGCTCCTGGCTCGATGTGGATGACTCCAACGAGGAGGACACCTGCGGCTGAGGGGCCCAGTGGTCCGGACCTCCGACACCTGCAGACACAAGCAGACGCTGTCAAAGGCCAATTCTAAAAATATCTCTGAAGACACAACCTGCTTCTGGAAATCAGGTAAAAAGAAAATATATTTTGGCTTTTCCTCTGAATGGGGTATTTTCCTTAGTCGGTCCAACTTCAGCACAAAAGGCTCCCATGTCACATTTTTTAAAAAGAACAAAAGCTTTCATGAGCTGTCAGGACTGAATTTTAAAAATTTTCTTCTATGAAAGTCTGAACTCTGCAGGATTTAAGGGGCAAAATGTCAGTTTTTTGCTTTTTAATATTTTGATTACTACATATTATATAATCAAAAACAAATAACAATAACATTAAATTTGATTACGTTTTACAGGAGCATTTGGATGCTGGTAACCACTAAGCTATTACATAATCCGTCCGTTCATCCTCTCATCTCTGTCTGCTGTCCCTTATCTAAACTCTTGAGCTTTTCATCCTCTGAAACTTGCTCCTTCTGGCCTTTCCTACCTCCTGGTGGACCTCTCTGGTAGTCAAGGTCTCTGTGTTGGTAGTCCAGGTCCCGATGCTGGTAGTCGTGCTGGTAGTGTGGCTGCATGCGCTCATCTGGCCTCAGGGCTCCTGGTGGAGGGTACAGCTCCTCCTGAGAGTGGTTTACCCGCTAAGAAGAATAATGAAAGGAGAGAGGAAGGAAGATGAGACGCAGAGAGCCAAGCAGGACAAATAAGAGGAGACAAGGAGAGACGGAGGGACAGGAGGTGGAAAGACAAAGGTGAAAAGGAACAAGGAGAAAAGATGATGAGAGGTGAGAGTGAGAAGTGAGAGGTAGATGACGACTGAGAGTTGAAGGTTTTTCCCAGACTCCTCAAAGACTTTTTATTTTCAGAAAAGCTGTTTTCTAAAAACTATCTGAGGAAAAACAAGAAAATCTACTGAGAAGTGGCTTCTACTACTCCAGTGCTGCTCTACCTGCATGCTGTTATGGATGTTGTCGACCACAGGGAGGCGTTCTCTGTCCTCCATGCCCTGCCAGTGCTGTGAGGGGCCCTGACCAGGGCCCACTACGCGATCCTGGCTCTTGGAGGCCGGGATGGTGAAGTACTCCCTGGGATAGGTCTGGGTGGGGATGGGGTAGGCCTCTGGACGGGGAGGGGAGGGCTCATCCTGATGAATAAAACCAGAAATGAAGTGTTGGGACACCATACAAAAAAAAAAGGATTGTCAGGAGCTGGTTGGAATAAAGACCTAAACACCGTGTGCAGTGACTGAAAAAATATTTCTCATCTTTGGTCCAGATACTGTGTGTGTCCTCGAGTGTCAGTGTCACCCTACTGTCATCCAGACTGCTGGAACATTCC